>NW_020897702.1:5078772-5484666 GCF_003984885.1 Neopelma chrysocephalum
AAGCGGGATGGGAGGAGGGAGTTAAGCAGACAAAGCATTATGAGCTGTTAAAAGAGCAACTGATACAGGTTTGTCAAATATTAAGCCAACACAGTTTCAGTTCTGTTTTAAACAGGAGTGGTTCAGAAGGAGCTATCCTTTTCTTCAGCTATTGCCAAAAACGACTTGGAAATCAAGACTAAACAGATAGCACAGTGGATTGGCAAGAAATACCATGTTAAAGTTACCATCCGGCAAGCAAAAGGTAGCAATACGGACATGGTAAGTGAACTCCTGAAAATTGGACCAGTCAGTTTCATTAAATAGCTGTAGTTGTATTAACCTGCCCTATTCAGTACTGCCACAATTTTTTGTATCTCATGTACTGCTAAAGTACGTAAAGGTCTAGGTCCTGTGCAAGTAATGGCTGCCCATCTTAAGCTGCTTCTGTACAAACACTGCAGTTCTAGAAAAGTAGTCCCACTGAGCCAGTTCAAAGACCATGCTTTATTAAGAATGCAGTTACAATACTGGCTTTGACAGCACAGTCTAAGCAGTCTAGGCAGCACCACCTTATTAACTGGGCTGGTCAAATTTTCCCATCTATGCCTTAAGCCAGCTCACTCACTTTTAACAGTGAGGTTTGAAAAAGTTCTGCTGTATTTTATCTGGATTATTTCAATAATGTAACTGTTCTTCTACAGATGCAAGTGTGCAACTGTGGCTAAGGTTAGTTGTCCACTGCGGCATGAAAAACTATTGGAATGGTGTTCCAAGAACAGCAAAGTGAACATCTATAAAGATGTTAGGGAGCTGGTGGCAACTTACTAGTATAATTGCAGGGCCTTGAGACTTCATTGTCATTTGCACAAATGGCTTTTTTATAGATTCCATGTAAGACTTTTTTTTCCCCCCCCTTGTAATGTCTGTAGTGAATTAGGTTTCCTTGATGGTTGTCTCAACTGAGTTGGGGGAAATTGTTTTATCACTTCATCCAAAAGGAATAAAACTTCTTATAAAAAGTTAAATCCACGGGGAAAGGGTAACAGGAGGAACTGATTATGGGAGGGAACAGAACACTTCATGACACAGTCCAGATTTACATTGTCCTTAAATTTAAAAGTTTAATTATGAGCTTAGGAGTTCACTGTGTTACGTGAATGCACTGTTATCACTCAGTTCAATACAACCAGGTTCCTGCTCCTCAAGAGGAAAGCCCCATAATAATGTGTCTGAATCTAGTGGAATAGGAGGATGGGGGGGAGCCAGATGCAGACCACTCTCATGGACACCCTTAAAGAGCAAAACAAGATGAGTTAGGAGTTCAGCTTGAAGGCTAGGAGATGGCTTAATCCCTCCTGTGTGACTTTCCTAAACCTGCTTATGAGTAAAGAACAAACAGTTAGGAAAGGACAAGCTGAACTGCTCCAACTAGGACTACCAAATAGGTTGTTTCAGCTAACAGCTAAACCATAAGCAGCAGATATGTCATTACAGAACAGCTGGAAATATTTTTCTGCCCGTATTTGTGCATTGATTTAGTCCTATTTTTCTCCTCCTTTTTAGTCCATGCTTTTTGATCAAATTTTGGAGACTGTGTCTGAGAAAGCCACTTATCTTTCCAAGCCAAAAGTTACTAGAGAAGGAGTAAGTGCCTGTATTTTGAGACACATGTCTGACAAAGAGTTGAAAGCACACCAGAAGATGGAAAACCAGAAAAACAGTACAGTAAAGAAAGATGAAAATGAAGATCTGAAGTCAAATGAGTTGCATCAGTGACTTTATGAAGTGGTGTAAACAATACTAATTTATTAAAAAATAAAATAAAAATATTAACTTGATAAAGTTATTGTTAAGCTTTGCATTGGTCATTCCATGAAGAATGTTGTCTCAGTTAACCTTTACTGCAGAGTCAGAATTTCAACAGTTGGTATTTCATTTTCCACAAGCTTATTCATTGTCTTGCTTTCTGTCACAACTGCATCCTTTCCCAGCTGTGCTTTAGGAGGAATGTAGCCACTCAGACGCGAGGCTAAGCTCCTCTTAGGACGAGAACGCTTGGCCTGGCAGAAGTAAATCCAGAATTAGTAAACTTTACGTATCTATGGAACAAAGACTACTAATGTGGGGGGGAAAGAAGAATTCAATGAATAGGGTACCACTGCAGTAGCTAAAAGAGCTTCAGAAATTAAGAATCTCACAAATTAACTGGATAGCTAACCTATTTTTCTGCTTCAAGTCACATTCTAAAACACATAACATTTACCCTCCTCTGCAGCGACACGGTATGGTTGAGAAGACTTTTTCAAGAGTATAACTTACCTTCAAGTTCAGCTTTCTCTTTTCAGGATCATGTACAACTGTGTGCCTTGCTAGGCTCTGCTACAGTTACAAAGAGCAGGGGAAAAAAAAAAGAGTTAGGTTTATAATTTCAGATTATGTGATTCAGATAAAAACAGTTTAAAAAGTACGTACTTTCATTGCAAACACTCTTCCACAGCCTGGATAATCACAAGAGAATGGTTTTTTCTCCTCATGAAAAGAGAGGATATGGCTTTGAAGGTTAAATAAAGTTGTGTAGGTTCTTCCACATCCTTCTCTTGGGCATCGGCAGACTTCCCTCTCCACAGCATGTGTTTTTTGATGCTGCTTGAGGTAATCTTTCCGTTTGAAAGTTTTGTGACACTCACTGCAAACTACTGGCTCTGAGTGGGAGAGAGAAAAAGGCAGAGTTTCTTAACAGAAGCTCAGAATCAAACCCTAGTAGTTCTCCAGAACAATGCTAAAATCCACATGAAATGCAAGGAACTCAGAGACTGGAAGAGAATAATGTAGTATGAATTATTCAGATCCTAAATCCTGCATTAAACAATTTCTTCTTAACTGGATCATAAAGCAAAGTCAGTATACAAAGCAGCATTTTCATCAGACAAAGATCTAGCCAGAGTAACAACCAGTTTACCAATAAAGTGTTAAGACAAGTTTGTACACAATGACAAGTTGATGAAATGAGTTCAGCACAGATTCCTCTTCAAATTAGCATTTGGAGTTTACCTGTATGACTGACTTTATTGTGTTTCAGAAGCTCTGTCCAAGTTTTTGCAGTATATGAGCAGTTTTCTTTCTTGCATGCATAGCCTGTTGGACAGGACAGATGTTTAAAGTCACAGAGGGTCTGGCAAACACAGTCCAGTTTTACAAGGGGGAACTCCACTTCTAGCATTTAAAAATTAAAGGCCAGTAATTCCTTCTCTCATACTACACAGGAATGGGACAAGAGACAACAAACACAAATTAAGACATGAGAAGATCCTAACAGGTTTAAGAAAGAAACCTTGTATCACTGACTCAAGTTGTCCAGAGAGGCTGTGGAAGCCTTAGCCATGAAAACATTCAAAATTACTGGATGCAGCCCTCAGCAACCTGGTGTAAGTGATCCTGCCTTGAGCAGGGAGCTGGACCAGATGACCTCCAGAGGTCCTTTCTGACCTAAACAATTTTGTGAAACTCTCTCTCCTTGCTTCAGTAGAGCTATTTCTTTCACTCAAATGGATGAAAATAATAATATATAATATTCCTATATAAGTATTTGTACTGCATATTAAAAAAAATCTTGACCATACAGTAATATTCCAGGTCTAGAGACTCTACCATTCTATCAAGCAAACAGGAACCACAGAAAATCAACCCTATTTAAATCCCAGGACTGGAAAGGTCAAACAACTATGAACAAGTCTTTGTCTTAAGAAAGGAACACAGTACAAATCGCATCTTTCTATATACTCTTCCTTGTCTGTTGAGCTGGTTTGGTTTGGGTTTTTTCTATCACTAGAAAGCTGGTTAGCTGTCAACAGTACTGAAAGAATGGACAGGAGTGTAGCAAGATTAGCTCAAACATACACAGCCATTGTCATGATGATTTCACTTAAAAACCTTTCACATAGGTTCATTAATAACTAAAAATGCACATGGTTTTGCCAAGCCTCTATATGAAATTTGTGGCAGAACTGGCAATTGATCCTAAGCTCTGGAGGTCTAGGCTAGCGCCTTAACCATTAGCCCATCTCCAAAGATGGATTACTGATAAGGAAGCACCTCAGGAGAAGAAATAACTGAAGGAATCATGAGCTCTGTTCAGTCTGCCACAAATACACTGAAACTGAACAATGCCTTGCAGTTGTATCCCATTTGACTATTCAAAATGGGTGTTCTTGTTTTTTCTGTGTAGATCACTAGGCCCAGAATAATTCCACGTGTCACACATACTTGCATACTCTCTGCTGGAAGAAGCCCTTTTTCCTTTGCTGAAACGCGACTGAAGAAGAAAAATTATTATACCTTCATGTGTCTTCTCATGCCGCTTTAGTCGACTTGGAGTAGAAAAGCCCTTTCCACATCCTTCTTTATTACATCTAGGTATAAAATACAGTGGTTTAATTTCTTTCACTGTATCCACATATTTTTATATCTTTAAGTCAAGAACAATCAAAGTAAAGAAAATAATCCAAGTTTCCCCTTGCCTAGAGATCTGTGTATGTCCCCACCTTGTAAAAGAAAATCCCATAATATTTTTCTAATAGAGGACTCTTAACGCTTTTGAGAGTTAGAACTATAGAGTCAAGTCTTCTATCATCCCTACACAGTAGGCTCTTCAAACATAAGAGATAGAAAGTTTAACTGGCTTATACAGATCCAGCAGTCAGAGCAACAGTAGAGTGCTGATTATTTTTGTGTCTGTCACCCAGCCATACTCATGAACTTCACTTAAGTGGAATGAACACTCATGTTAAGTGTGTTCCACCTGTAAGAAATACAAAACTAAACTTTGATTTCATCAGATCTCTACTGATGTGTTATCTCTACGGAGTTGCAATGCACAGCTTCTAAGACTGGTGTCCAAGTTTCTCATCTTTTTGAAGGTACTACTCACTTCAATGTTAGCCAAGTCACTGTTTTTTACTGGGTAGCTGCATTTTTCATTACTGTGCAAGCTCTTATGCTTGATTTCAGACTTTGTGAACTAAAAGCTGGGGGGAGTTATTTTTCCTGTGAACCTATAATAAACCATAAGAATGCCGGAATTGCTGGAATGCCAGAGTTACAGACCACCAAGACTGTTGCTCAAAACAGACTACTGAGCAAAGGACTAGTACAAGAAATATACTTGCAGCCATGACTACAAATTGATTCCATTTTTTAATGCCACATTAACAAAAAGGCTAAGAAAAGGCACCCATTTTTATCTAGAGTGTTTAAATGGAATTGTTGAAGTTCATTATTAAAATTATCCACCTACTTGAAGGGAGGTTCATTGGTGTGGTGACACTGATGAACTTTAAGTTGTTGATGCTTTCTGAAAGACTTGTTACAGCCTTCAAAGTTGCACTATTGAGGAAATTAAGTTATCATTAGAGGCCAAATAATGACAGCTCAGTTCATGTGTTTGCTGAAATCCCAGTCACAGTCTTTGAACTTATACATGTACCACATAATAACAAGTTGAAGTATTTCACTAGATACACAAAAAGGAGCTTGTTTAGCCTCCACTATACAGTACAAAGGTAATTACTCACGACATATTGCTTTTGCTGATTTTGATGCTTGCGCTCAATGTGCTTCTTTAAGTTTGATTTTGTTCCAAATTTCTCATTGCATCCATCAGCTGTGCACCTATAGATGAACTGCATTTTTTATTACCGCTCTCAAACAGTGGTTTGTTCCCTAGGCAGATACAGAAATCATTGCACGAGAACAATGCATGAGGAATAACTGAAACTCAAAACCCAAATATAAAAGTTTGCTTTAAATTCATGTAAAGCCAGAGGCTGTTACAATCAATAATCACATGAAACATATCAGAAGATACTTTTAATAAAACACATAGGAATTTCTAGGTAATCCATGACATGCAGCTATTAAGGGCTTGATAATAGGAGATAACCTCCCTTACTCCTTTAATAATGTATTCTAGGGAAAGACCTGCCTATGCCTTTAAGCATCTATTATAGATCACTGCCAGACAGCAGGTTTTTGGGCTAAGGAGATCCCCATGTACCGTGTGCACACTGTTCTGGCAGTGCTCACGATACTAAAGCTAAGCATGCATGCCCTGTGCCACCCTCAGTTATAACTCCGTTTCCGTACAGACAAGTGCACTGCCGCTTAAGGAGTAAAAACTTGGGCCTTACTCAAAGGGCTTTTCCCCAGTGTGCGTGAGGAGGTGTCGGGCGCGGTGGAAGTCTCTCGTGAAGCCTTTGCCGCAGCCTTCATAATCGCAAACATACGGCCTCTGAAACACAGGGGCTCTTGAGAGGAGCTGTCCCAAGGGGGCTCGGCTGCTCCCGGGATTGCGCCGTCAGCGGGATGCCCCGGCGGCACCGGTCCCGGCCGCGGACACAGCCCCGCAGCCCCCGCGGTGTCCTGGGACTCCGAGGCGGTGAAGGGCTGTCCGGTGCCCCCGCGGGGGCCAATGCCGCCCGTCTGCGGGGCCCCAGCGCGGTGCCCCCACTTCGGTCACACAGCCCCCCGTCCCCAGCCGGCGGGGCTCACCTCGCCCGTGTGCCGGCAGAGGTGGGCCGACAGCCGCCAGGCCTTGTTGAAGGTGGCGTCGCAGCCGGGGAAGGAGCAGATGTACGGGCGGGCGAGGAGGGCGCTCCCGCTCCCCTTGCCAGCGTTTCCCTTCCCGGAGCTCCCGCTCCCGCTGCCGTTCCCGTTCTTCCCACCGCCGCCCCCCTGTGCGCTGCCTACCGCCCTCTGCCCGGCCATGCCGGAGCGCACGTGACCGGCCCCACCCGGGGGCGGGGGCGGCGCGTGCGCGGTGTGGCGGGCCTGCGGTGCCCGGAGGGACTGAGGGAGCGGAGCGGAGCCCGAAGCCGAGCAAAGCAGGGAGTGCTCACGCTGCTGCACGGAGTCACAGAAACACGGAGTCACTTGGGTTGGAAAAGACCTCTGAGATCATTGAATCCAACCCATGACCGAACACCACCATGGCAACTAGACCATGGCACTTAGTGCCACGTCCAGTCTTTCCTTAAACACCTCCAGGTACGGTGACTCCACCACCTCCCTGGGCAGCCCATTTCAATATCTAATCACCCTTTCTGTGAAGAATTTTTTCCTGATGTCCAACCTAAACATCCCCTGGCACAGCTTGAGACTATGTCCTCTTGTCCCATCACTAGTTACCTGGGAGAAGAAACCCACACCCACCTGGATACAACCTCCTCTCAGGGAGTTGTAGAGAGTGATAAGATCATCCCTGAGCCTCCTCCAGGCTAAATAACCCCAACTCCCTCAGCCACTCCTCATAGGACTTGTGCTCCAGCCCCTTCACCAGCCTCATTGCCCTTCCCTGGACACAGTTATGCAGAGATCCACAAGCCTAATTCTGTGTTGCTGCACATCCAACAAGTCTCCCGCTGTTTTAGGAACATAGGAGCTCTGCAGCCTCCCTTGAGAAGCACTTAATTCTTGAAGGTGCCAGGTGATGTCCTGGGACAAGGGATTGCCAAGCGGGTTTGGTTTGGCTCCCTGCCTTGCCTGAAGATGGGTCTGTGTGATGCTGGTCAGCCTCTGGTCCAGACAGAGGAATCTCATGGACTGACATCAGCCTCTACTGCATGCTGCCTACCACCTGCCCCAAAACTCAGGTGTTTGCAATCCAAGTTGAGGTGTCCCTGCTGTTGGGGATCCTATGGCAGATGGCCTGTCACCTGTGGTCCTGCTGTGTCCCCAAGCCACCTGAGATCACAGCTAGAGGAAGAAGCCGTGGGTCTGAGCTGAGCAGAGGGACTGTGATACCTTGTGCAGCACCTCCCTGGTACATGACTTGCAGCTGAGGGAGCTGGGTTTGTTTAGCCTGAAGAAAAGGAGGTTCAGGTAGGACCTTATCGGTCTCTACAACTGCCTGAAAGGAAGTTGTAGTGAGGTGGGGGGTCGACCTCTTCTCCCAGGTAATAAGTGACAGGACCAGAGGAAATGGCCTTGAGTTGTGCCATGGGAGGTTTAGGTCGGATATTATGAAAAAATTCTGTAGGAAAGGGTGGTCAGGCATTGGACCAGGCTGCCCAGGGAAGTGGTAGAGTCACCATCTCTGGAGGTATTTAAGACATGTGGATGTGGCACTTGGAGATGTGGTTTAGTGGTGGGCTTCGCAGTGCTGGGTAGATGGTTGGACTCAATGATCTTAGAGGTCTTTCCAACCTAAATGATTCTATGATCACATAGTCTGCTTTGTTTTGCACTATTTGAGTTGTATCCCAAGCTTTATTTTAGATGACATCCTCCATCTGCTTCAGTTCTCCCCACAGAGTGAGTGTGAGGGACAGGGTAAGAACATGATTGTGACAAGGGAACCATCCTGTGGAGAAAAACTCCCAATCCTTCTTCCGTGTTTGTGTCCCCTGAGCTTTAAAACCTGAGCAGATGGTGGTGCTTGGAGCAGGCTAGGAAAATGGGGGAGGAAAGACAGGGGGAATAAGGATCAGGAATCAAGTATGTGGGGGCTGGATCGGAGAAGGGACACATGTAGTGAGGTGGCATAAGTGCCAAAGGACGGGGTACCTAATGGCTGTGCAGAACACTCTCTGGGGAGGGAAACTGCTGGTCAGAGCGAGGAGTTTGAGGAGTTCGTGTTTGCCAGAAGCAGATCCCCATGACCCTGGGCGATGTCTCTTTTCTCACTCATCTGTAGCAGAATTAAGGGGAGGGCTGAATCAGTCAAACCCTCACAAAGAGGGAAAGAAATCACCTTCTTTTTGGCAGGGAAGTCAGTCTAAAAAAGATCTCAGCTTTTAACAAATGTTAACCAAAACACTTAGAAGAAAAAGCTGCTGTGTTTTTTGGTTGGGTTTTTTTGGGGGGTTTTAGGGGGTTTTTTGTTTGGTTGGTTGGGGGTTTTTTGGTTGGTTGGTTGGGGTTTTTTTGTCTTGGAACTGCAATAAAAAACAAACCTGAAATTTAAAAAAGAAGTTATAAATATTGCTTTTTGAAACCTTGCCTGTGACAACATGATATTGCCTCAAGCCTCTCTAAAACAGTTGAGGAAATAGCATGCAGGGAAGAAAACTTTGGAAAATGTTACTACTAGCTACACAGAGAACAAATATTCATCACACTGGGTTTTGCTCTATGCCGTGCCATTTAAAAATTTCAGCAGAATTCTCTGGAAATTTTAATCCAATTTTGGAAATATATAAATAGAAGATGACTCAAGGCCAAAGGAATTCTCTTGTGTTGTGCTTTAGATGTCTCCTGAGTTGACTACAGAGGGAGGATTTTGAAGAGTCCTCTAGCAGAGCTGGAAAGAGAGTGGATTCACTTTCAGAGTTGATAGTATCGTTTTCCGCTGTGGGAGGTGGAAGGTAAACCTTCAAACAGGTAGACATATGCAATGGAGAAAAATTAAGTCTGAAGATCTACATTTCCAACACAAGGTCTACACTTCAACTGATAAATGTTAATAATGTGTAAACTGAAAGGGAGCAAAAACCCAGGAAAATGAAGTAGTTCATTCCCTCAAGAAAAAAACAACACAGAACTCCCTCACATGCACATGAAATCCCCACAGGGTAGTAAATCCCTCAGACTCTGATTAAAATGATTTATTTAAGCTAGCAGGATCTACTCAGAATTAAGTATCAATCAAGCAAAGGCTTCACATGGTGCAGTGAATACTCATATTCCTCTGAAGAACTACTGAGTGAACGAGCCACGTATCTTCTATGACAGGCTGTTTCATTTTCCCATCCCAGTGTTCTGCTGTAAGTAGTGGTATTTACTTCATCTCCAAACAGGAGTAAGTATTTTCTCTTTGTGCAACACAATTGAAGTCCAAAGATCTTGTGTTTATGAACATTACATAAAAATTATTTGAATGTGTACTAAAATGCAGATAAATATGTTTAAATGTGCCTCCATAGTAGCTGTGTGATTGCAGAAATTATTCCCCTGCATAAGAATGTTTGGAAACTGAAAGATACTTTTTCCTATAGACTTATTACAAGTTGGATATTGTCTGCTTGAGGCACCATGTCTAAGGTCTCTTGGCCTGGTCCAGTGGAGGTGGGATGCAGAGAGACTGTGACTTAAGAACGATGCTAACTGCTATTTATGTATTTTGAGCTAGTCCCTACAAGTTTTGGGCACCTGACTGCAATGGCAGTTCAATAGTCCTGCAACAAGACTAGACACATGTCTAAAAAAGCAAAAAGGCTTTCTGCTTTCCAGAGTAAGGGGAGAAATGACCCTGAGATTAGCTCAGTTGGTTAGAGTATGGTGCTAATAACACCAAAGTTCTGGATTTGATCCCCATATGACCCTTTTTCAACTTAAGAGTTGGACTCAGTGATCCTTGTGGGTCCCCTTCCAACTCAGAATATTCTTCAATTTCTGTAAAATTGTGTTGAGAAGCTCAATGAAGTTGGCAGTAGTTGTCAGGAAACTTCCTGCAGTTTGTGGAGAAGTCCCTCAGTTATGCATGGTAAACTATCACATGTAAGGTAGGGTGGCAGTGAAATGTGGCAAAGAAGTACTTTTAGCATTTTTTATACAGGCGAATCCACGAATGTGGATGAGAAGAGCAGGGTTTGGGAGAAGGGCCCTGGTGGTTGTTCATATTGAAAAGGGTCAGCCTAGCCAAACTGGAAGTACTTCCTGCATCTTTGGTATTACTGCTCTAATCTTCTCTGCCATTTCCCCCTGCTCCAGTTTACTGACCTCTTTTCCTCCTCACGACAACAGCTTTATTCCTTCTTTCATCCAAGTTTGGGCTCTTCCTTTTTTCCCAAATCACAAGCTTGTCCCACAGCTAAGGGAGGGTAGATGAAGTACATGTGAATTATGCAACCTGCATGCCGGAGGTGAACTGCAGTCAGGATAATGCTTTCTTCATCTCTCTGTTTACTGAATTATAGCTAGCTTGTAATGGTGCCAGTGTCCTCAGGAGCCCTTTCTAGGGATTTCTGGGAACCACAAAAACATGTTAGGAAGGGGATGGAGTTAATCAGTTGGGCTTTCCTGCTGCTATATTCAGCCCAGCAAGCCGCCTCCGACACATGTTTCTGCTTTTAGGCCACAAGGAATGTTATTGACTGCTTTCCCTGCATTCAAGAAGCATGTAAAGCTATCAAAAACTTGTTTTCCATAAGAGCATTTTCTTGTCAGGTGATGTTTTTCTATCTTGGGCACAGTGGATTTTAATGAATTTCTCAATAGACTGATCCCTGAAGAGAAGAAACAGGAAATCTGCATTACCTGATTTTCCTTCCTATCAGTGGGGGGCATGGGATGTAAGCAATGGTGAAGTTGCACAGCAGATCTGTAGGGAGCAGCACCCAGAGCCCTCTGCTTCCCATCAACCCTCCCATCAATTATCCTGACCTTCTGAGTTTGAATAAATCTTCTGTATGTTCTGTGGTCATACAGACCAAATTGGAACCAAGTCCCAGGTGTTTCTTGGAGAGTTTGAGGCCAGTCAGTTCATATTGCTGCCTGGGTCTTGGATCTCTGCCTATCTTCCATGGCTTGCATGAAAAGAAGGGAAAACCACGACTTCGTTAGCTGGCTCACCATGAGCTCTTTCCGGGTGGGGTGGGGGAAGGGAGGACTTGGGCACAACCTCTCTGTGGGCTTTGGGGTAATGGAGGAGCCCTCTTCTAGAAAACACCTCTTTCCACCCCATTCTTGTCCCTGTCTCACTGCATTCACCCTGAAGGATTTGCTTACCTGTGCATTCAGCTCACACAGCCATTAGACAGGATCAGACAGGATCAGGTTAAAACAAAATGGTCCCATTTTCCCATTTCACTGTTGTAGTCCCCTGAAGTGAGCAGAATTACTCCTCAGTCCCCAGCTCAACTCTGGGAAGGAGCTGCCTATTGAAAGGACATTGTGCCAAGCAATAGGATAAGAGGCAATGGGCAGAAACTGATGCCGAGGAAGTTCCACCTGAACATGAGGAAGAACTTCCTTACTGCACATGTGACTGAGCACTGGAACAGATTGCCCAGAGAGGTTGTGGAGTCTCCCTCTCTGCAGATATTCAGGAACTGTCTGGATGCAGTTCTGTGCCATGTGCTCTAGGATGGCCCTGCCTGAGCAGGGAGATTGGACCAAATGGTCCCTTCCAACCTTATCCATTTTGTGATTCTATGATTGATGGGGTTATCCTCCCTGGCTCATGGCACAGCCAATTTTCAGAAGGGACATAACACCCAGCATAATGTCTCCCCTGAAAACGGTGCCTTTCCTAATAAGTCACAACTATGTGTGCTTGCAGCACTGGCCTCTCAAGGCATCACGTGACATGGGTCAATAAGGACTACAGTTATCCATCTGACCAAAACTGCATGCAAAATTATGCCTGCAGCTATCTGAGGCCATAAAAGCAAGGCATCCTCCGAAGATCAGTTGCAATGGAAGCTGCCACACAGTAGATCTATGGGTCCTTCCTCTCTCAGCCAGGCCCCTCAGGATGCTTCTCTGGCTCGTAGTCTATTCACTCAGAAGGAGAAACACAATCACACCCATCCTCTCCTTGTAGCAGTGGCTAGGAGGGATGGTTGTTTTAGTGAACCATAACATTATTGCAATAATTTTTTGATGCTTCATCAGAATTATTTGTCTGTAACATGTTAGACAGCAACACTTGTCTCAAATGCCTGTTAATTATCTAAATAAGCAAATTTGCTTCTTTTCCCACCCTGGTTACCAGTGCCTTATATCATTTGTGCAGCTGAAGCTGTGATCTTTCAAAGACCCCTGCAAGTAGTTGTTATTACAAGGGTGGTGTTCTCAAAGCACAGCAGCTGCCAATGTGAGGAAGAGATGCCGGACTAGTTCCTCAGGACCTGATTCAAATTCTTTCAAAATCAGTAGAGAAATGCTCCCAGTCTTTCTTGGCCTTGGATTCTATCCTCAGATAGTAACTTTTTCCAGGCAGGAATTTTGCTTCAAATGTCCCTTGAATATGCTTGAGAGATCTGGCAGTCGATAAAATACTCAGCCTGAAGCCAATACAGCCAGTGAAGGCCCTGAATATATTCTATCTTTTTTCAACAGTACAGATTTTTCCTGGGGAAAGCAACAACTTGATCTGCTTGCTTGTCCAGAGCCAGACCTGCAGTAGGTTTTTAGTTACATGGAGACATCTAAAACATGAAAATGTGGCTTTCAGTGTAAGGGTTTGAGGTGGCAGACATCCACAGGTCTTCAATGCATGTCCTCTGCCTGCCACACAGCCAGGGTTCAGTGTCCTCTCCTTTAGAGACCAACACTGCTCCAGCAGGCAGGGCTGCCTGCCTGCCCCACCTTACAGAAGCCAAAATCCCAGGAGAGTGTCCCACCACCACTGATGGGATGACTTCCCTGCGACGCACTGCCCCCATTGCCCCAGACCTCTCCCCAGGCTGCTGTGCATGGGCTGTGGCAGCCAGCTCCCTGTCCCTGAAGAAGAGCATCTTCAGAAGGTAAATTTGTACCTTGAAGCTGCAGCCCTCAGGAGGATGCAGCACAGAAGCAGGTGCCAGGGGGTGAGCACGGGACAGGATGGTAGCTGCTGGCATGGGTGCAGAATCCCCTGGGCAGGGGCCAGGTGACTGGTGGTGGCTGATAGTGCACAAGGAACCTGCAAAGCATCATTCCCACCACTTTGTGTCATCTCAAGAGTGTGCTGGAAGACAGCCTTTCTTTGTCTCCCACCTAATGAAGGACCTAAGAAGGGAAGTTCCTTTCTCTCCGCCAGCATGCACCTGAGTGAAATGCCCAGCAGCCACCTAAATTCCCCCCTTTTTGGTTTAAATCTGCACAGAAGCTGAAGTGCAATAGCTGCTGGAGGAGTCTGAGATGTGGAAAACCCCCAAATTCTCCCCAAGGGTACCATTTCATACAAATCTCAAAGCATGAGGTTTCTTGCAACAGTGTCCATTATATTCAGGGAAATTACCAAGAGCATAATGAAAACCATAATCAAAACCCAGGTGAATTTTTCCACCTCGCAGAGATTTCTCTTCCCAGCTGTGGCTGGTGACCTGCAAGTACAGAGCTGCAAGGATGTTGCTAACTTGGGGCTATAAAAAGAAAACCGTGTGTGCTTAGTGAAGGCAGATAGAGCCATCTAGTGACAAGAGAAACGCGTCCTTCATTCTGTGCTGTGAAAGTCCCTTTCACAAGACCCCAAAAGCCTGTGCTGACCACCAAGACTGGCACAGGCAGCCCCTCTCCCAGGGATGTGCATGGCTGGGCCTCATGACGTTCACACTGCCAGAGCTTTGCACGGTCCTTAGCAAAGCTTTTGGGAGGGGGGGATAGCAGTGCCAAGTAAAAAGAGTGCTTGGGTGACTGACAAGGTTTGGGTTTGGGAAGAGCTTGTGGTGCCTCGCAGACAGTGCAGGGGGTCAGGCACAGGCAGAGCTTGACCCCAGCTGGACAGTGGGCAGGTGGGGCTCTTGTGTCTGTTGGGAGATGGTTTCTCCAAGCTTTTTCTGAACTGCTTTAGCCAAACAAGTTAAAATTCAGGACAGGGAAGATGCTTCTTAGGAAAAAAAAAATAAAAAAAATCAAAGTACTTTGTTTCAAAATATTCATAAATTTTATTTTTAAAAAATAATTAAAGGATTCTAGAAATTGTAGAAATTGTGTCCTTTTCAAGTAAGAAAATACTTATGTATGACATTCCTTCTGACCAAAACAAAACTCTTCCACAATTTTATATCACTAACGTATTGAAAAAATTTAATTTCTTGGCAAAGGAAGCATTACTTTTTTCTTCCTCCTCTTTGTCTAACACGTTCCTCCGCTCCTCTGAAGAATTCATACAACTCAGCTTGTTATCAGTCTAGCTAATTACATTACTGCACTTCCCAGCAAATTAAGATCCAAAGCCTGCCTATTTACAGTAAACTCCCCAAAGAAAGGGATAATGAGGTTACTTAGCAGATGTTGTTCCTTGGGTAATTTCCACACACTTCTTAGTTTATAAAGTGGGAGATAAGGTAGCTGGCATAGCTTTTATGTAAGCCTTCCTAAGCATTGTCCAGGTCTCGTAGCACTTCTGGGAAGGAAAGAATTCTCTTGCTGGAGGCCCAGAGGTGAGGCCATTTACCCCAGGGTAGAGAGAGATCATATCTGTACTGCAAGCAGAGAGGAGACGCAGATCATTTGGGTGCCTTGGACTATATCCATACTGCTCAGAGATGGACCCCAGGGCAAAGTAGTTGTGTCCTAACCACAGAGCCCTCAAACTCAGGTCTTCTTATGCCATGAGGTTACCCCATGGTCAAAAGACAGGGTTGTCACCTTGTGCCAAGAGCAGAAACCACTTCCAAGAACCTGAAATGGGTGTGGGTTGCACAGCAGCTTATCAGAGTGCTGTTTTCATAGCATGAGTATGAAGGTACCTGGGGAGAGCGGCATGAGGCTATCTGAAGATGTGGGGCTGGCACCACCACACCAGGTCTGCACTGAACCAGCTGACTGCTGCCAGCAGCACCCTAGCTAAGAGCAAGTAGAGACAGACTAAAGCGTACCAAGCTGTGCTTGGAGGGGAAAGGACTTGACCTCCAGTTTTGTCAGGAAGTTCCAGCTGCAAAGTTTGGTTTGACTCAGAATGGAAACAAACCCAGCACTATCTGAACCACAAAACACCCCAAAGCAAAGCAATCTATTTGGGGTCAATCTACATGTTTGGATTAGTCTCTGAGTTTCTTTTGACAATAGAGGCCAAAATTTTCCTTTTGTTGTTCCCACAGAACAATTTCTTTTTATCAGATGATGTAGTTCTTTGGACATTTTCTACTTGATGATTTGTTCATACTTGCAGTCCCATCCAGGAACTCACCATTAGCATCCTAGTTGTTTCACATATCCCTAATGAAGCTAAGGTGACATGAGCGGATGTACCACAGAGAAGGGCATGGAAGGAGTACAAGGCTAATGCAGTCATGAAAGAAACAAAAATGCTTTGTGTAGGTCTATAATTTAAACCAAGAATTCCCTACAATTGTTATCTGATTATGGTCAATCTCTACCACACGTAGCTTTATTCATTTTGTTATGTGTTCCTCTTCCCAGATTTTCTCAGCTCCCTTTGGCCATTTATGGGTGAAAAATTCACCCACATTTTGTGCCTATTCATAAATTTACATACTAAAATCTGGGACAAGAGGCTGTTCTACATGCTCATCCAGCCCTTGGCACTATAGGGATTCCAGTCTTTCACTGCTCTGTTACAAACACAGTGCAAGTGCCTTAGCAGCATGTGGATCTCCCTTACCCTCTCATCTGAAGGTGTTACTCTGGTCATGGCTGATCGATTGTGACCCTGGGAGTGACAAGTTAGTTCACTCAAGTCACTTTAATCGCTTTAGAGCTGGGTCCAAAGCCTATGGCTGGCTCACAGTGCTGGCTGTGACACATAACCAGGCTCGACATTTAGTTTAAAGAACTAATTCTGAATGTATTGAAACAGAAAGCTCTCTGTGAAGATGTAGTCCATCATACCCTCCAACTGCTGGAAGCTGAGCAAACATGCACTGTACTTTCTTCAAAGAACTCCGAACAAAACAGTTTTCTGTTTAATTTGAAAAGTCTTCATCTCTCCATCACAGTAAAGAGAGAAAGATGAAGTCCTTTATCAACTCTGCATCAAGCCAGCAAAACCAAATGTTTTTCACAATTCTACCTCATATATCTATTAATAAGTCTGTGACTATGAGAAACTTGGATGACAATTTGTCAGCTAGATTTACTCATCGGGCTCTCTGGCTCTCTACTTTCTGCTCCATCTTCTCTACCCACCTGCAAGCTGTTGCTCTGCCCCACAGGGAGCAGCTGCCATCCCTCTGATGGGTGTTGTGCCAGCTCTCTTAAATACACCGTCTGCCTCAGAGGATGCTGCTTTTCCCTACTGTAACAGATTTTGGGGGAGTGGAGGGCTCCATTACTCATCTCAGGCTCTGGAGAGAAGTCTTCTCTCCTCATTAGGAGAACTAGCTCTCTTTATAGCTTTTAATTGTGATTAGCACATCTGGACCACATCCTTTCTCTCTTGCATCTCTCCTGTTGGCCATGCTGCCCCTCAGTCCTGCCTACTGCCTTTGCTTGTGCCATCCCTGGAAGTTTTCAAAGCCAGGTTGGATGGGACTTTCAGCAACCTAATCTAGTGGAAGGTATCCCTGCCCATGGCAGGGGCAGTTGGAATTAGATGATCTTTAAGGTCCCTTCCAACCCAGGCCACTCTAAGATTCTATGATTCTGTGATCTGAAAACACACATATCTGTGGCACTTGGGTGTCCATCAGAACAGACCAACACTCACTGCAGGTCCAGTGTCAAGTGTCAAACACCTGCTAAGTTGCATGCTGCCCAGGAGGGATGGCACTGGGACAGGGATGGGAGCTGCAATCAGGTTGGGGGTGGTTTGCAGGCAGAAGGACAGATTGCATCAATTAGCTGATGATAAGCAGGGAGGCCAGTTAAATCATTAAGCATTTATTCAGAGGCACATTTACATATTTTCCGTAGTCCAAAAGCACCATGTCAAGTATGCATGCACAGTGATGTGTTGAGACTGCAGTAGCCCTTGTCAAAGTTCATATTGGTTGTGTTCATCTGTTTGTTTTCTGTATTTCAGTCCATTGGTTGGCCAGCACCTCTGCCTCCCACTTCAAACAGTCCTGCTAAATAGATGCCTGGTCCCTAAAGAGACGGATGAAAGGGCAAGGCTTTGGAGCCCAACATAGTCTACCTTTTTCAAAAATTGTCTTAGCAGCATCATCTGTTTTCAAGGAAGAAAATGATGATTAATTAATTCCTGGGATCTGACTTGTTGACCATCGTGCTGAGCCCAGCAAAGACATAGCAGTGCAAGCTAGTTTAAGCAGAAGAGGCTCTATAGGCTCTAACAATGGGCTCTGTATGTATACCCCCTCCCCCCCACAACTTCTGAAGCTCGTAGGTGGTTTCACTGAAGTTTTATGACAACAACTCAGAAAAAAACTTTGGGAACTAACATTGCCCAGCAAGACACAGCCTGCAGCATGCTTTTTATGGCCAAGAACTCTCAGTGTTCCTGGCTTCATTTCCTCACCACTCACAGCAGTCCCCCTTTATGGCCAGACTGTGCCCCTCCTCCGAGGTGCAAGGCCTCATCCTGGGCTCAGACATAGTGAAGGAAATGACTGGAGCAGCAGAGAGCTGGGATTCAAAAACCTACACAAATTAAAAGGAGGATGATCAGGTCAAGGTAACACTGCTAGCTTGCTCTTACAGCCAGCATCGTCAGGGCTCATGCTCGTTTTCTGCACAGGGCACCAGTGGCTTTGAGTGGCTGGTGGGAAGGGGTCCATGCTCAAACACAGAAACACCGTGGTCTTAATGGCTTTTAGTGCTTGAGCTGACGTACTCCAGACTAGCTTGGTTATTTCTGCCAAGCACTGCCCTTTGTGATATCCTCCTTGCAAATATATAACCAGCAGATGCATGAAAAGCTGCTGTCACTGATATCACTAGTGTCAGGTTTCCTGGGCTGATGGCCAAGGTTTTTCCTTATCAGAAGGTACTTTATAATGTAGCACTCCTGCTCACATCAAAAGGAGTGAAATACAGAAACACATTCTCAACCAAACAGATTTGTTCCCAAAAAGTCAATTAAGTTGGTACCGGACCTAACAGCAGGATCTAGCCTGCAAAGCATGTGGTGAGAATGGTTGGTAATGAAAATGCAGCATTTTTGAGGATGAGGTAAGACCCTACCATTCAAGAAATAATGCAAGAACCTTGGAAACCAGAAACATGTGTCAGACCTTATTTTCTCCCAAGGCAGTTGGACATTAACAAAGCTTACATTAAGCAGCAATGCTGTGTGGCTGGCAAGAGGAAGTCTGATTCTCACTGCAATGGCCCTTCCCCTCCTTCCAGGTCCACTGATGTCTCACTTCAGCTACACGTGGCATGGGGACTGCAAACTGTTCTTGCCCTCACTACTCAAATGGTAAATCTCAGGACAGCATGGATGCCCACCATCCATGCCAGAGAAAATCTGGATGGAGCACACCTGAGTTCTCTTGAGAGAGGAGATTGCTGTGGCTGAGCTTACCTTCCCCTCCACAGGGATTTCTGTGAGTCATAACATTTTCTTTACTCCAGCTTGTAGTAAAGTTGGCTGCTCCACAGTCATTTTAGCCCAGATTTTTCTAGCAAGTGAGATTTGGCTTTTGCAGACATGCCATCTACCCCGTGAGGTTTTTACCTTGCTCATTTGTAGGCAAAGAAAGTACCATTTCTTGTATGAGCATATGAGAAAAGCAGCAGCTTGTAGTTTCATTATTAATTATTTACCTGAGAAAGAAAACTTCTCCATCTGGGAACATTATATTTCCCCAGGGTAATGAATGGCCACTCATGACATGAGAATGCAGGAGTGATATTGGTATCCCCAGCTGTTAGACAAAAATATATCCATTGATATAAAATAATTTGAAATTATTTGTCTATGCAGGGAACCTGCTCACAACCCTTTTTGTGTTCTTCCCATGCAGAATTGCACACTGCAGGAAATCAGTCTGACAGGTACGGTCACCCTGATGACACTGCCCAAATAACGGCAGTTCAGCTCTTAACTATAACAAGCTGGACATTTGAAAAATATCCACTCCTAACTTGAGCCTATCCTGTCTGGGATTTGAGTTCATAGATAACTTGGTAAAAGTGTGAGCCAGTCCCAATTAAACCCTCCTTAGTTCAGTTATGCTGCAAACCCCCAGGCCAGCTGGAAATATTTCTGTTTGAGCACAAAAGGAGGTGCACAAGTTCTTTGATGATCTCATGCTGCCAGTCTTTCCCATTTCTTCTGTGTGTGGAGGACTTTGTCCTCAGTCCATGTCAGTCTTGATCCATTGGATGACAGTGAGAGGATGGCAGATGCAGCTGGGATGAGCTGCATTTCTCTGCAGGCATCTCGCTGCACAGCTGCTTTATGGACAACATTTTTTGCATGACTTCTTAGGAAATGTCTGTTTCTGTCACAGGAACAGAGATGAACAAGAGATGGTGGCTTCGGCCAGATCTTCCACTGCTGTAAATAGTCACAACCTCATTTCACCACCTGGGATGCATATTTCCTTCTGTACACTCACCTTAAACCTCTTGTCACCCTGAGGGAGCTCACATCAGAGAGTGAAACCAGCCAGCCCCAGGCAGAAGCATCATGTATCCAAGTATCCTCTGGCTGCTGTTAGGATAACATAGCAATTTGCCATCTTCCTTCTCCTCTCTTGCCTGTAATTATGCTTTAGTCACTGGTCATCTGTTCTCTTCAGACCTATAATCCAGCAACTTTTCCGGTCCTGTCACCTACAAGTACTTATTTGTTTGCACATTTAGGAAGAGTTAAGCTTCTTTTTCTTCTGTTTTGGGAAGACACAAACTGCAGCTGTCAACGTAACACCAGTAATGTACCTCACTTAGAAAAAATCAATAGGTGCTTTAAGTGTTAACCATATGGACATGACAGTAAACATGCTCCGAAAGCCTCAGGAAATGTTAAATGAAAGTAGAGCTGCAGTGGGGAAGACAGCAAGGCAGCCATGACTCGGTGCAGATAGAGATTCCCCTTCATATTGCATATGTAATGATGTCCATCTCCAACATATTTAACAAGATATAAAGTTGTAGTGTCCTGTATGGCCACTAAATTGTCTTCTGTGAGCAACTATGCGTATTTGACTTTGGCACCTTTCTAGCAGTGCGGAAAGCATTTGTAAGGAACCATAAAAAGTCATTACATATGCAGAACAATTGAACCTCCTCAGCATCTGTGGTAGGAAACACATCTGTCTTCTGTCCCTTTCTTTCCTAAGTGTCTCCCTGAATCAACTTTTATGGGAGGGTCGTAAATATCCCTTTCTATTCGAATCCAGGAGTTAACAATACCCCCTGTGACCATAAACACAAGATGTTTCATTGAGGAAAGAGGTGCACTCAAGTAAGCAGAGATCTTTGTGACAGTTGCTGCCAGTATGGTCCCCATGCACTGCTAATCACATTAGTGGGAGAGCACAGAGGTGGCCAGCAGACAGCAAAAGAAAGAGGGAGAGAAAAGCAAGACTAATCTTGTTAAAAGGGAAGCAAAGATAGACGCTACTTTTACACAGAAGCTTATAACGTCCCCATTTTCCCAGGGCTAGAATCACCTGGATGCTCTCTGGGCAGCGCGGCTGCTGCCGTTGTGGAAGCAAACAGCCCAACATCTCGGGGTTGGGTTTCCTTGCAGCTCTTTGCCATCTGTGGTCTCTTGGTTTCTGCACAGGCAACCTTCAGTCTTTACTGAAGTAGAGGTTTATTTGCCTCCAGATGACTTTAAAAGTGGTAGGACTGTTTTTAATCCCCTGCATAAGATCCTTTTCCACCAGAGGAAGACCCACAATTTTCAACAGATAAAACAAATGCCTGATCTAAAATATCCCTGTGTTTCCTTATTCTCCCCTGGAGAGGCAATGTCAGATGTTTGAATGTGCCTTCTCCCTGAATAAAGTCTTTTGCTCTCTGGCTGTATGACAGTGATGCACAAATTCCAGACGTGTGCTTTTTTAACTTGATGAGGCCCAAAGCACCCCCCTGCCAAGCTGGAAGCTAAGGATTAGGCAAGCAGTCACAACATGGCCTCTGACAGTGCCCCCGTCCTCTGGTCAGGGCACACAACCTTGCCATGCTGTGAGCCGTGATGCAGAGATGATGTCCCAGGGCTCAGGTGCTCTCTGCCCACTCCCTCCTCCTGTATTTGGTGGAGATGGGGTGAGGGAAAGGGATGGATGCAGGAGGGGAGGTACTCTTGACCAGGCACTTACTGAAGCGTAGGCACCAACACATGCATTAACCTACACATGCAGTTTGGTGAGCAGGATGCTGACACAGTGTCAGGGCTTTCCCAGCCAGCTGGGAGCCCAGAGCAGGCTTCCAATTCCACTAAGCAAGACATGCATTTGAGGAAGAACTTTCCCCTTTTGGGGAACCAGTGCTGGAGAGGCAGCGCAACAGAGAGGCAGCCTGGCAAGAGGCACGTCAGGGTGACTGCCCAAGCCAGTGTTGGAGAGCTGATGGACACAGCCTTTCGAGTACTTCTCCGGCACCTTGAGGGCAAGACAGGCCCTTCTTCCACCATCGATGACTGTGTGCCTCACAGAATTGCGTCAGCGAGCCCCTTCCCACAGGGTTTAATATTGGAGGGGAAAACAGCAACTTGATATCTGAAAGAAGCCTTAACCCTGTTTTGTACCCAACTTGTTTAATCAGTACCTTACTACAGAGCTGAAGATGGAAAAACAAAGCACTTTTGTCAGCGGATGTGGTGTCTGCTGCTACATGTGCTGGTGCCCGGCCAGTTAATCAAATGGGGCAGGGGAAGGAGGACCTGACAGATGGGCAAGAGAAACCCTTGATGGAAAATCTGATTTGTTGTCACACAGGGTGGCAGGGGCGGGAGGGGGCAGAAAACAAAGAAACAGCTGGAAATCTGGAAGGACAGTGGTGATGACTTCATAGCTGGGAGTCCATCCCCAGCCAAATGGCGATCAGCCACTTGTTGCCTTGATACTTCATCAAGTTCTTAAATGCGAAACACAAAACATAGACCCTCTTGGTATTAAAGCAATTATTTCAGTATGGATTAGTGGTGGCTAAACGACCTGGAAAGTGGCTGTTTGTCGATGTTCCATGGCACTCATGCTCCCTTTGCCATCAGAGCTGAGGCTTTCAGGAGGGGCAGCAGCACTGGGCAGGAGTGGAGGCCCTGGGGAGAGGAGGGCCTTGCTGCAAGAAGAGGAGAGACTATGAGGGAAAAGCTTTAGGAGTGTTTTCAACAAGGTTTGGGAAAGGCCATTGGGCTGAGGACACCGTCCTGGGAAACAGACCCTGTGCAAGGCAGAGACCTCTGTCATGAAGAGGAGCCCAGGCAGACACAATGTTTCCAAGCATCAGAGAGCAGAACCTCTTGGCACCCAGCTAACAGAGAGGGAACTTGAAAATCTTTGCTTTTCCAAAAGATGGATGTTTTGTTTGTTTCCCAGTCCCAGGAATTGATCAGTGAGACCAGGACACTCCAACCCTGCCACTGCACTCTTCTTTCTGCCCCCTACTTTCCCTGCAGAGACAATGCTGCACCCCAAACTGGATGGCATCAGGCATACCTTCCCTGGCCCCCGCAGCCTCTCCCACTTCACATGATACTGGCATTGACCATTTAATCTTGGATGGGTTTAGAGCCTGGGACCCACACCAGGCAGGGAGCTGGGAGCTGCGAGAGGAAGGAAAGGCAACAAAGGGGGATAAAGGGGAGGGGGCTGCAAATGCCAGGAAACACAGGAGCTTGTTTGGGTACTGCAGAAAGTCATCATTTATGTCTGTGCAAGCCCTTGCAGTCTGCATGGGACATACCTGAAAGGACACTGCATTACAACTCCAAAGGCAACAGGCAACTGAACCCACACCCTGCTTGTGTCTTCTGTAGGGGCATGTCTGAATTACTATTACCATTATAATTATTATTACTAGTTGGAATAATAGTACTGCTATTAATATTATTACTGTTATTATTATTTCCTGTTATTATTATTATAGATTTTCCCAGGAATCTCCATGGGAGATTTGTCTCATGCAGGCAAAAGAATCATCTGTGGTTTCTCTTAAAGAAAGAAAACACCTTATTTTTTCTTTGGGTGATGCCTGTCCCTCAGATACTATTCGTTCATCTCCTCAGCTAAGACAACATATTGATCCTTCCCCTGGGCTCTGACCCTTCCATGCCTTCTCTGTTTACAGAGTTATCTTTAGCATTCCTGCCTCCTCACTGCTCAGGGGCAGCAAACATTTCAGATAAAGTTGATCCAGTGGATACAAGGAAAGATGTCATGAAGGAACCTGGGGCAGGAGGCCATTTGCGGCCTCTCTGCCGTCACGTAAGTCTGCTATGTGTCGGTTCGGCATTAACTGGCTCCCAAGGTGGGTTCTCATAACAAGCAATGCTGGGTGTCTCTAAGAAGCAGATTGTGGTGTTATTACAATTATCATCATCATTGCTTCTGTGCAATTAACTGGACAAACCCTAATTCCACCTTTCTCCTTAAACATACTCACAGGTTTTGAAGGCTAGACAAATGTTGCAAACCACCCAGCCTGACCTGCACTGCACAGCTCAGAGCCTCTTATCCTTAGTTTCAGCTTCAGTCCCGCAGCTTTGTGCAAGTGCACAAGTTCCACTTTCAGAAGTGGAATAGGAATCCTCTCAGTGTTTGTCAAGACCTCTGTCAGACCTGCCTCCGTCTTTGCAAGGGCTACTCAAAACAAATGACCTCTTCTTGGGAACATGCTGTATCCTCTCCATTTTTTAACCATAGATAGGGTATGCAAAGGGTATATTAAAGTAACTACTTGCAGGTCCAGTCCCTCTTCCTTATTCCTCAGTCCTGCAGACCACGTTCAGAGGATTGCAGATCGATACAAGCCGTACCGGAAACCCTCCACTTCTCTCAGGAAAATTGCTTCACTCCTAGGCTACCCTGTCAGACTCCCACGTGGGTGCTCTGCTTGTCCTCCTGAAATGTCACTTTTTGTTCTGCAGAGAGGCCTAAACTCAACCGCAGGGGTGAGATAGTGGTACATGACTTCCCTCTCAAAGGAAGGGGAATGTTTAACCTTTAGGCACAGCCACGCTTAGTGTGGCAGTACCCAATTCCTGGCATGACTCCTTTGCCTGCCCTTCCCTAAGGTGTGTGAGATCATAACTCCAGCTGTGCTGTGCTCAGAGGAGGCAGTGGGGAGTGTGGGAGGGGAAAGGACCTACAGTGCACCCCACAGATCACAGGCAATGGCCTCAATCCCCTTGCAAACAAATGAACCTGACAGAATGGTATAAACCTGTAAACTGACAAACAGTAAGTACAAAAAACCACACACCCCAAAGAACTCCACACATCCAAAAATCATGTTTTGGCCACTCTAGGTGATGGTAGCTTCAAGCATCATTAAGTGAAGACTCCATTTCCAGTGGGGAAACCCTTGTGGGGAACCATTTACTCTCCAGGTCTCACTCCGCACAGGCACTTGAGTAGCGTGCAGCTGCCACAGGGTAGGCTGGCAGCAAAGCTGCTGACCGGGACAAGGTCCTCAGAAGCCATTCAAGGGCTGTTTGCTTGCTGGATGTTCTAGGCAAGCTCATCTGACTGACTTTCTCTTCTACAAAGAATAAAATTAACCTAATGAAGTGGGATATATAGGAGTTTTTCCTCCATCCTGGTTCCATGTGGGTTTTTATGTTTCTCTTTATGTACAGTAGTGACTGTATTTTCTTTGGTGGTCTGTATTGGAGGAAACCCCCTTTCTGAGATGTTGCCCTGGGTGGGAAGGTCTGTGAAAGGCAGTTGTGATTTCTCTGAGGGAAAGGCCAGAGCAGCTTAAAAAGTGGCTTGGTGGGGTCAAGGTGACTTGATGCACTTCACAGCCACCTCCAGGTTTTGAGTACTTTTGGAGCCCTGAGAATTAAAAGTGCAGGGGTAGCAGTGAGGGTGATGCCCTGACTGATACGGGGACCCATCCAGATCAGTATGAATGACCTGGAATATAAGTGATTGGGTATTATTTGATAAACATACCAAAGTACCTCAGCTCCAAAACCTGATGTTCCCTAATAAAGTGATGTCCCTGATAATACATCACTTAGCAGATTTTGCTTGTCTACAGCTTTTCAGGGGAACATGTCAAATGCAGCCTGAAACAGGTTGCCACCTCTGGCCTGAGCAGGGCATGTTCATGCAGTCACCAGAACAGGGAAGAGTCAGGCAATTCTGCAATACAATTCTCTTGACTAATTTAAATTAAAAACAAACAACAAGCCAAAACAAAACCCAGTGACCAACACACTGGGGTGCCTGAGGGAACGAGACCTGTGTTGATGTCTGTTACACCGTCCTCCAGCCTGCAGTCTACACTTTTCTTTCTAGTTCATGCTTTTCCAACACTTCTGGAATTTCTCTCTGCTTAGTTGTATCTGCACGCACATCCCCATCAAAATAACAATTTCTTCCTTGTATTTTCAATTAGAGCTAATAAAAATCCTCTGTTTACACAGCTTGGTTCCGAGAAGCTTCTCAATTCACATGTTTTCAGACTTTGTTCTTATTTTTTATCTCTCTTACTCTCAAACAGAAGTTTTACTGTATCAACCGTGTGTTGTGAGGAAAAGGCAGCTGCCACACTGGCTAGCTTCAACAAGTCTCCATTTTATCTTGCCTTCTGGGCAAATCAATATATTCCAAGTGTCTCACAATTCGCTCTATGTGTCCCATTCAAGTCTGAAACACTGCTGCCCTTTTGACTTGAATGGCTCTGCAAGGTTTGGGGCTAATATGAAAGCAAACTGAGGAAGACTGGGTGCTTCTTTGAGGCAACTGTATTTATCCTTATGCTGCTGTTACCTGTTCTGGGATAACAGTGTGCATCTGCATGGTCTGCTCCACGGCTAGAGAGGGTGGCCTGCAATGTGCCGGGTTCAGTGGGAGCTCCCCTGGGCTCTGCCCTGTAGTCTGACCTTGCAGATATCTGCTGAATTTACTGCTAAATTGTTTCAGTTGATGAATTGTAAGAAAATAGCTTTATGTTTAAAGCCCTTATAGCCAAGACAGGTGAGAGCTAGGGCAGCCAAAGGGCCACAGAAGGGCTGGCCACCATGAGACATTAGTGATGTCATGCTGTATTCCAGCTCAAAGCAAGTCAGTGGTAGAGGACAGGGTGTGGTAAAGGTCTTTAACCTCCAGGGCTATGAGCACAATTGCCTTGCATTAGAAAGGCTTCATTACGTATTGCTACAACCCAGGAAACTTTTGGGAAGTCACTTCCAGGGCTGCAGGATAGGACCCAGATTCCTGCAGTGGTCAAGTCCCTGTTTGCAGCCAGGAGCTGGGTATCTGGGAGGGAGGGAGCAAACCACAAAACTGTTGGCTGTACGCTGTGCCACCATGAGACTCGGCATGCACAAAGTGCAGAGCTCACACAACTTAACACAGCTGTCTTCAAATAAAGTGTGTTATTCCTGTGGATGTAATTCACTCGCTACATTACCCCAGAGTGACGCTGGTGTTACTGTCAAAAGTAGTTTTACAGTGAAAAGGAACAGTGCATTGGACAGGCCATGCTTATTTCCTTGTTTGCATGATACGTGATGAGCTTCTTTTGAAGTTGTTACAAAAATGCATTAGAGAAGAAGAAAAATGAAGGATCAAATTGCAAGAAACCATTCCACACTGAATCATATGGCATTTCCCAAATTGTTAGTGGCATGTTAGCTGGTTCAGTCTGTGATCTTCCTGCAGGCTTACAGTAGTCAAAAATTTACAGTTCAAATCACAATGCTTATTTTATTGCTCTCTTTGGACCAATATTTATCGGTGTTTATTAGTTGTCTGAAAGCAAATTAATTGCATAAAACACATGTTCTCTTTCAGACTCTAATGTGTCTTGGGCAAGTCACTTATCTCTTTTATGATCCCTCAATGGATCAAGCATCTGACACAGCAAACAGGAAACGAAGCCATTGCACTTCAGAGACAAAACTCCTTGGGCTGCCACATTCCTTCACTTCCAGAGAAGCAGTTTGATGCTCTGTGAAGGACACATGGACCATGTCAGGAGGTCCCATTTTCACAGTATCTAAAAGTTAAGAGCCTAACTTCAAACTGAAGTGAAAATCCATGGGCTAACACTTACTGGCTAGTAAAAAAATGGAAAACCTGAACACATCATTTCCAGGGCTCAAGAACATGGAGAAAAACCCAGAATAAGAAAAATATGATTAGAGTAAAGAGCTATTTGAAGTGTTCTAAATCACAAGCAGAGGCACAATGAGGAAATAGGAATCTTTCCAGCTCAAGTTAACTCAGTGATCTGTGTGTGTCATTATATGGTGTGAGACTATATCAGTCCTCAGTCTGGGACAGGAGTGTTGTTCTCTCCAGAACCTCCCATGCAGCGTAACCATGTCTCTGCATTACCTCTAGTTGTCATCTATACCAAGACCAGGAAAAGCCATTGGTTGGAACTGTTCATAGTGACTAAGGCACAGATATGTGGAATTATAATTCTAGCTATCCAAGATCCTTCTTTGTGAGTTTGGGGATTTTCCCTTGACCTGAAGCTGAGGATGGCTCCTGTGAAAATCCCAGTGTACAACCTCCTCTTTGTGCTTTGGAGCAGGTTTGGCAGCCACCCACCATGTGTCAAAGCTCCCTTTCTCTTGTTCTTGGGTTGGTTTTACACGGGGGATGTCCTGACTGTCAGGACCAAAGGTGGGTTCCCAGCACCCTGTAACATGCTTTTGAAAGAAATCCAGACATGCAAGCAGGGAGAGAAGCCATGCTGCATGTTGATGGCTGACCCCTGCTGTGAGCCCTGCCCTCATAGCCGGGTCAAGACAGGTCTGCTCATGTCACCAGACACCCTCCTCTGCTCTGCAGGGGACACTGGGCCAGAGAGAGGGCTTTCCCTACAGCTCCTATGGATGGACAGATTACCATGTGCTTGGAAACAGGTACACAGACACTGCTATATGCCTATCACATCATCTGAGCTGGGTTTTTAAATGACGCAGAAAGACACTGCGTTTGATTCCAGGGTGTCTCATGTATCTCCCTGGGGGGAAACCAGTGCCATTAACGCAGGAGCACTGGTCTTTTTCCACTGCTCCTCAGCACCAATCAACCTGTGTTCTCCAGCCATCAGTACTACGGCCAGTCCTGTTTAATACACTCACTGACTATCTGGATGAGGGCATCGAGAACACCCTCAGACAGTTTGCAGATGACACCAAGTTGGGTGGGAGACTTGATCTGCTGGAAGGCAGAGGGTCTGCAGAGGGATCTAGATAGGCTGGATCGATGGGCTGAGGCCAGTTTTATGAGGTTCAACAAGGCCAAGTGCTGGGTCCTGCACTTGGGTCACAACAACCCCCTGCAGCGCTACAGGCTGGGGGAAGACTGACTGGGAAGCTGCCCAACAGAAAAGGACCTGGGGGTGCTGGTCAACAGTGGCTGAACATATGCCAGCAGTGTGCCCAGGTGGCCAAGAAGGCCCATGGCATCCTGAAATAACAGCCTGATATTCCATCATCTAGCTCTCCTTCTTACAAAGAATCTTCCTAGACTGTCTTCAGAGGATCACCCAAGCACTACTTTATTACTTCTGTTACACAGGAAAGCAACAGACACAGTGCTCTATTTAGAATGTGTTTTACACCTAATCTTGCATTCAGATTGGTGTTTTTCTCTTTAAACCAGCAGATCAGAGAACAATGCAGTTTGTTATGTGGTTACGTCAGATTTTGGAAAGACAGGGATGATAAAATTTCTCAATTTTTAACCTTAGTACTAAAGACTCAAACCCTTCAGTTGTGTCTTTGTCTCCTTTTGGTACCAACCATAAATTTTCAGAAAGGAATTACTTTGGAAGATGGAAAACTCTGTCAAGGGATTGGACAAATCTATGCATAGGAACTACAGTTCTTCACCTACTGAAAACCCAGGAAAGCTTTTCCCACATTTAGAAAACCACATAATAAATATATAACCACACTTGTTTACTGCTACAGATCAACAGATGAGCTTAGAGATTGCTATTGTGATGTCTCTGAAGTATCCTTTGATAGCCACTCTCTACAAATGATGTTGTACAAAACCAAGAAAATAATCAAAAATAGCCATATTTTTTATATTTTCTGCCACCACATTTATGTGATAAAAATTATCTGGAAATTCTCTGGTCATCAAAGTTATTTACTGGACTTAAATTATTCTGTGTAAACATTCACAATCCAGAACTACCAAACTTTCCTTTATTAGAAAAAAGTAGTCTTTATTTTTTTTCCATAATGAGTGAAAAATATTTATTTCCTTTCCATTATAGGGGGGATCCTATTCCTTTTTAAATTGAAAGCTTTTGGTACACATTTTAACTTTTTTCCAGTTATGTTGTAAGTTAGCATCAATCTTATATAGGTTTTATATATTCTGTGGAATGGTGCTTAAATCCTTGTAAACAACAGGCTTTGAACTTTGCCAGTTGCTATTGTAAAAGATTTCTTACATGAAGACCTCATCTTCTATTGCTTTTACGCTTGCGGTTATTAATATAAAATTATCATCAATGATATTTAGTTGTCATTTATCCAACTGCTGTGCAGACACATAATAAGAGATGTGCCCTGCCCATGTGCGTTAGATAACTAAGATTACTCGGTAAATATAATTCTCCGAAAGACCATGCAAACTGTTTGTGTTCCATATTGCATTTCCTTAATTTGTCATTCTCCTTTTCTGGTTTCATTGGTTCATTTTATGACCTTTCGAGGCTAATGTGACTGTCCCCACGTTCCCCAAGCTTTCTCCATCACTGACTATTGTGATGAACTGAGTTGCTGCATCAAAGCAAATCCCAGTCTGATAAGAAGCGATAACATGATAAGAGGTTTTGTGCCTCTTCTGTAGATGTCTTGATTCAGCTGATATGGCCTTGAACTATGATTGACTCCATTTCTCTGGCATGGTCACTTGGTTCTAATGTCTCTCTGGTGCTCAGTCTGCCTAGTCAGAACGCAGTGATAATAAAGACAGGCAGCACTCTCTTAATGTTGAACTCAAGTTTCCTTGAAAAGATGCCAGTGTGTGTAGAAGGTTAGACTACATCTAGTGGAATGTTGTATCACTTGTGCAGAAGCATATTAATTGGAAATGCACCAAGTCAGAGCTTTCCAGTTGAGATAACCTTTCAATACATCAAGAGATGCCACATGACTGTTATGCAACCTCACTGTGCTGCTTCAAAAACACCCTTTGACAGATTCAGATATATGAACCAGAGTAAGTCCTTGCTAAAACGCTCCAGCCCTGAGGGGGTCCCAGGTAAGTTTGAGCTACAAGCTACAAGCCTCTACCTGTGTGAAAAGCCAGCTGGATCACCTGCAGATGTTAGCGGTGGTGCTACACACTTGCCCAAAGGAATTGGATCGAAGTTACTCAGCTTCCATGAGATAGCAAAAATTATCCCTTTTTATTGACCCCAGCTGCTTTGAAACATGACCATTCAATGAGAAATGGCTCTGGATAGCAGCTCAAGCTCCACCCAACCTACCTAGCTCAGCCACTCCATTGAGTAGGGGCAAAGTCACCACTGTTTTCTTTCTGGCACTGGATGATCAGTGCAGAAAAAACCCTTAATCGTTCTGTCCTCAGCACTTTTGAGCTCAGCCTGACTCTTAAGAGAGCACCACAGCCCTTACCTGCAAATTATCTGCATCCAGGTCTGTCATAAACACCACATCCCTGTCTCTCAATGAATCACTGTCAGAGGAGGTGTCTCAGATAACCTTGACCAGTTATAACAGTCCAGATTAATACTCTTGGACCTGGACATGACTGTGGAGTTAGCTGAGAGCATGAACCACAAATGTAACAGCTTTGTGCCTGACTGTTTTCAAGGAGATGTGTCCCCCGACCAGGATAAGTCAGGAACAACAGTTCAAGACATTGGCAATGAAGTAAAATACCATTACTGCTCTGTCTTTTAGTGCATGGTTGATGTATAAGTCTTTACTCATTCAATGTCTGCTTAAATGACTGCAGATAGTATCAAGCCAGCTCAGAGGGTGGAGTTGCTGCAGGCACTTTCCGGGAAGAGAACCATATCTTGCCTTCATCCCCTCTGAAGCTTAAAGGCAGCTACAGCCAGCCCTGCAGCTAAAAGGGAGTGGAGATCTCCTGTGACAGGAAACTCAGAGAAAGGTAAATAATGCATTCTGTGAAGATTCACTGGGTATTGACTATATGGAATGGCAGACCTAGAATCATAGAATTACAGAATATGCCAAGTTGGAAGGGATCCATCAGGATCATTGAGTCCAACTCCTGGCCCTGTGCAGGACACCCCAAGAATCATATCATGGCCCTGAAAGTATTGTCCAAACACGTCTTGAACTCCAATAGGCTTAGTGTAGATCTCCTGCATCTGCCTGAAAGCTAGACCTGTCCTTGAAGATCCCCCCAAGTACTCATCTGTCAGGACACCTGCTTTTACTCTCTGAGGAACCTGGGGCCAGCTAAATTAGTTGCAATAGGCATGCAAATGTGGACATAGTAATAAATTGCATTCTTTTTTTAGGCAACATCTTGATTGTGATGAAGACTAAGTCTTTAAATACAGTTCAAAGAAACATGAGCTGGCCTAAGCATCTGGCAGATCTGGTTGGGGTCAGAGGACTACAAGGTGTGTGAGTTTGGAGGTGTACCTGCCCCTGAGAGCAGAAGTTGTGGACTCCTTAGGACTAGGAAGATGAAAGTCAAATCTCCAGTTGTAGCCAGCTGGGGTAGGCTGGCCACAGTCAGGACCTGCACTTGATCTCTCTGCAAGAAGGCAGTGTCCGTCCTCAGTACTGTCAAACCAGGGTCCTTTGCGAGCAGTACACTGTGGCGAGGCCTTCATTTAAACCATGTGTTGTGCTGCTCAGGTGGTCAGTTCCAGCACATGCACCTCAGTCACCTGGATCCCTCAGCCCCCGGTGTGGCACTTCAGTGAAACTGTGCAACAGGGCTGTGTCAGTCTGAGGCCATTCTGCATCTCACCTCCTCTCTCAGGCGGTTTCATTTACATCATTCAACCATCAGATACAACTATTTGTGAGGAATGATGGTCTTCAGACCAAGGCATGGAGTGGGGCTTAAGAGGTGAAACTGCAGTTGCTGGCTCTACCCCAGGTTCCCTCTGACATTTTGGGCAGGTCCTTTATAGCAGTGTTTGCTGCTTTACTCTCATGCATGAACACACAAGGGTGATGTGTGAGCCAGACCACCCACTCTGCAGACCTGCAAGACTCCCTGCAGTCAGCACAGGGACAAGGGTATAATGGCATCTTTAATGAGCAGTTTGAAGAAAATTTCTTGCCACGGATGGTAATCAATGCTCTGCTTCACCCCACTCAGAGCCGCCTGTGTCCCAGACTTTGTAAGAAACAGGGTCCAATACTTGCTCTGAATTCCAGTTTAACGGTAGATGATCTGAAGCCCTACTCAGTATTCCAGCTTTGCCCACCTTAAAACTGAAATATTCTGTGTCAGAATTGAATGGCAGATTGAAAAATGGAGGAAATCAGTGGCTAGATACTTTACCTTACTTGTCAGCAAAGCCAGAGTGATTCTTCACAGAGGTGCCCAGAACAGCAATTCTTGACCTTGGTTGAAGAGAGGAGAAGGCCCTCTCTGGGAGATCCAGGATGTATCTCAGGACCACTTGTCAGATGGTGAAAGATGGAGGTGAAAAGCCCCTGGTGGTTGTCTTTGCCCTGTTCACTTTTCTGTATCTTCCTCCCTACACACATATATCCATGAAATTTTTTTCTCTTCAGGAGCTATATGAAGACAACACTTCTGTGGAGCCAGTGACACCTCTGGTAACTCATCCCTTCTCTTGCCATTGGATCAATACATTCCTCAAAGATTGTATCTCAGGCTTAAGTGCTGGCAGACATGAATGAGACTGGAAGGCCAGTTTTAGAATTAGGAATGCAGGCTCCTGTGTGCACAGCAAGACGTGTGCGAGCCATGAGGACTCCAGCACACACCAACCTGTTAGCATTTCCATACCTCCCATGGTGACACGAACACATCACGCGAAGGATCCATGCTCAAGCTGGTTTTTCCTGGATGTCAGTGCTCTGTCTCCCCCGTAGCCTGGGCTCCATCTTACAGCTCTGCAACAGAGGTCCACAAACCCTGGAAGTCACAGACAGCCTTGGTTCAGCAGAGCCCAAGGGTCCAGGCTGCTTCACCGCCTGCAAGACAAGCTGGCAGCATCTCACGGTCAGATCTGATGGACATGTGCTTGCGCATCATTGAAATGAGTGTACCTGCAGAGTGTTCTGGCTCCTGCAGATTGATATACAAACCTGGAAACCCCTGTCATTGTGGAGCTTGCAGCTTGCCCTTGCTCTTCCCTCACCCCTTCTTGCTGGCATCAGGGCAGCCCCTGAGCCTCCACCATCACAGCAGGCACCACTACTTTGGTGTTTCCCACAGACCATGATTTCACCTGGGTGGCAGTCAATGATGTTATGCATGTGGGAGGCATGTGGGAGATGTTTTCTGTTGAGTACTGACTTGGGAGGTGGTGACCTTTGTGTTTGTGCTGGTGGGGATACATAGTGAGTGTCAGCACTATATTATCGAAGAGCTTTCACTGCAGGAAGAATTAATAATATCTGCTTCTTTCTTTCACACTTCTGCAAGACTGGGTCAACCCCAGCATCATGATTGATGGAATGAGCAAAGCCTTGTTGGCGTCGTCTCGAAGGCAGGTGCCTATTAATAAAAGGGGAAGGCAAGGATGAAGGTGTCTTGCAGGCCTTACAACTCCCCTATCAGTGCTGGGAAGTCAAAGCAAGTGACTTGTTCAGGGGGGTGTATTTGCTGACAAAAGTCTGAGCAAACAAGGACCTTGCGAGAATATACAGGGAACAGCTGCTCTGTATCTGGGAAAGGTAAATGCCGTTTGCAGAGCAAACTAACTCTAATTCATTCAAATACTGTTACAAGCAGTGTAGCTGAAACGAAAACACGTTTACTAGGATGTTAACATGACTGGTATCAAGTCCAGGGAAATAGGGAAAATGCCTGTGTCTGTGAGACTGCCACCTGAAGCAAATAATTCCTATTAGGAAAACCTTTTTGCAAAAGCATCTTGCCGTGACCGAACATTCTCAATACCCGAGGTGGAAAGGTGTTTAGCATGTGGCAGGATTTGGTGTCCACAGGCCCCTCCACGGGCCAACTCAGTGCTGTTATTTACAAAAAGTGCTTCAGATTTTGGGTGCAGGTTTGAGCTGCCCCTGGGGTTATGCTGCAGGGGTGGGAGATGCTGAGCACTTACGGGGAATCAGCACCTTCCAGGGGGCTGATGCTGAGTATCCCCATGATGAGCACCTTGAATCACTGGCCCATCAAATTTTCATCCCATGTTTCTTCCTTCTTATCTCCAGGACCACTGCCACCATCCTCAGCACTTCAGAAGGAGAAGCTGCACACGCCTTCAGGAGAGCAGTAAGGGCTGCAAAATTTGTGGACAGAGCCCCACCTCGTGGAAATTACCTCAGGTCCTGCTCACCAGAGGCCTTTGTGGATTGGCTTGCGAGCCCCAACACAACCTTGTGCCTCACGTCATGCCTGCTGCTACATTCATTAGTTTAATAAGTGGTTTTATCTCCATATCAGTCACAGCACAGCTTTGGCCCACAGCACACCGCACAGGTGTGGGGTGGTGCCTGCATCTTCCTCTTCCATAGCTCAAGATATTCTGTGCAGTACATACGAATGGTAAAGATATTAGTTCTACTATTGAAAAGGAAAATGATTTTATTAATTACAGACAATGGGAGAGCTGGTTGAAGGCCAGGCCAAGAATCTTTCATTGAAGCAAAGAGCAATTAAATGACCTTTTAAGCGGTCCAACCAAACGTCCAAGGGAAGACACCAGGTGGAGCAGCCCTGAGGACTCAGGATTGCCCACAGCTGGGTCAGCCACCTCAGGAGCACTGGCTAGGGGAGGTGCTCAGCAAGCAACAAGGAAGAGGCTGCAAGACAGCAGCTCTTTGAACCCTGGATACCTCCCTGGATTTGCTGGGTTTCAGTATATAGAAATGGCCCTCTCCTCATTTTCCTACCTGTACTCAAGGAAGGTAGTCTCCACTAAGTTTGTTCATACATAAAGTGTGACAGTAACAACTGTTCATTTTCCTCCTCCTCCTAGAAGCCCCCCTGAAAGTTCTGTGGCATCGAACCAAAGGGTACACTGCTTTGAAATCATTATCTAGTGGCACCCACAGAAAGCACAACCAGTTGGGAGCTCCTGCACCCTTGCAAGGAGATGCAGGATTGAAGCTGCTCCATCAGATTAATTTGATTTCTCTTAAAAATTTATTGTTCCTGTCAGGAAAACAAAGTGAACTTTTCCCCTTCCAAAGCTTCTGATTTTGGAGATGAAGTCTAGCTCTGCCATACAGCTCAGAAGAGTAATATTTCTTTCTTTTTTTTTCCAAAACCTGTTATTCTGTCTAGAAAAAATTATATTCAGCAACCTGTTGCAGCCAACATGTAACTGGCTGCTCCCTTCGACATGTGTGATCCCCTCCAGGGATGCTGGATTATTTGGCTAGAGTCAGCAGGGTAGAAAATCTTCTATTTGGTTGACACATAAAAAATCTTAGAAACATCAATTATGTTCTTTGGTCCATTGGCTATATTTAGGGATGATCACATCTCACACAGCTTGGCTGATTTTCTTTCCTAAACTCAGATTTTTCTTCCTGTATTTCAACACCTAAACTCTTGTAAACCAGAGAGATGGATTAAAAAGCCCATAATTGGGCACACCAGAGCACAGAGTTCCACACAGGTTATGGGGAACTCCTGATCCCCAATCTTCTGCTCAGCACATGAAACCCAAACCCAGTTAGAACCACTGGTACATCCAACTGGTTTTGTTTCCATTTCTTTAGGCTGGGAGTTCCCAGTGTTTTGCTCAGGAATCATTACTAATTAGTAAGATGTGAGAGTTGGTTAGACAGCCAAGTTTGCTGCCAGCGCCAGACACCAGCACAAGGCAGGGGTGCTCAGCCAAAGCAGTTGCCTTCTGCCAGAATAGAGCCACAGCAAAACCCTGGGCTGTACCCACATGACCTAGCAATAAGCAGACCTGCATGTAAGCATGAGTATTGCTATACATTTTGCAGTAAAAATGCAGGGACTGAGCAGTGTGAGTATGTCTGGGATTAACGAGACCCTTGGGAACAGAGTTTGGGTGGGATTACGGGGTTTTGGTTTTAGATGTTTTATGGAAAGCCTGAACAAACACCATTAGCCAGCTCAGAGCTTATTAATAATTAAGCTGGATAGCACCAAACTGCTTTCAATTGATTTTCAGAGGGGAAAAAACAAGCTGAAATCTTCATTTCCATGACACACAGGTGTAAAGAGAAGCGACAGGGGCTGGCAGTCTTGACCTGCCACGCTGGGGAGCACAAGACCCTCAGCACACAGGGCTGTAGAGGGGCACACTCTGCCAGGGACATCCCCAGCCTGGGAATGGTGAGAGGAGATAGAGATGAAGATGCTGATAAAGATGAAGTGATGGCGGAGACCAGCTTCCCTGGGTGCTGGAACCCTGCTTGGGGCTGGTCTCCCTGTGCCCAGCAGAGCTGACAGTAGTATCTCCTCCCTTTAGGGCTCATCCCTTGCACGGGTGCCAGCACTGAAGGCAGAAGTTTGGGTGCTCTCCCCATGTGCAGCATGGGTCACAGGAGTTTTCCCCACTCAGGATGCCCATGGCTTGCCTGGGCATGTGGTAAGAGGATGCACAGGGGCCGCAAGGGTCACTGTGCATGGCTAGCATGGCTGAAAATCCCTGTATCATCCCTAGGCTGCATTTGAAGTAAACCTTCCTTTCAAGCCTCCTTGCCTGGCCTTGGCTCCTGCCTGCATTGGGAAGGTGACTTTTTGGGTGGCTATGGGGGTGAGGTTTGCATGCTTGGTGCCTGGTGCATGGGTGACACCTACTGACCGTGTCTTCAGCTTCATTTCATGCTTTTACGACTCTAGAAAAAACGGTGCCAAGAAAGCGATACTCGAGGTTGCGTACTGTTATAACTGCTTGTTTAACTGCACCAGGGTCAAAGCCAATACATTATTTTTATAAGTGCATGGAGGCTGCGTGTCCCACACCAGGGACCTTCTCTGAGGTTTGACAAAAGGCCAAGATTTGGTTTTCAAATGAAGCGGTGCAAAGTTGTAGGAAATCTTTAAACACAAATGGAGATTATTCCCCTGTAGTTTATTCCCCTGTGACTAAGATTAGATTGTGGATCTGTTTCTTTAATTGAAAATTCACCTAGCATATAATTTGTGAGTGTGTAGACGCTTTGAGGCAGTGGTAGAGACTGTACAAGCAGTGCTTTAGCATTCACACAGTATAGTAGCACTCACAGCTACTGCAATATCTGCAATGCAATGTTGATCCAGCTTGTTCTCTTTTCTAATGTTATCTCTTCACACCTACAGTCAGATCCTAAAGCACAAGACCAGGACAGGAGGAGTCCTACCGAAGCACCAGCAAGAATAATGTGCCCAGCTGTGATACGGGCCAATTGAGAGCAGCCCTGCAGAGAAGTCTTGGGTGTTTTCGTGGATGAAAAGCTGGACACAACCAACAGCATGTGCTTGCAGCCCAGGAGGCAAACCACATCCTGGGCTGCACCAAAAGCAGCGTGACCAGTAGGTCAAGCGAGGTGATTCTCCCCTTCTGCTCTGCCTTCATGAGACACCACCTGGAGGGCTGCATCCAGCTCTGAGTCCTCAACACAAGACATGGACCATTTGGAGTGAGCCCACAGGAGGGCCATGAAGACAATCAGGGGATTGGAGCACCTCTCCTATGAAGATAGGCTAAGAGATGTGGTTGTTCAGACTGGAGAAAAGAAGGCTTCAGAGAGACCTTGTAGCCACCTTCCAGTACCTTAAGGGAGCTTATAAAAAGGAGGGAGATGAACCTTTTATATGGGCAGATAGTGACAGGACAAGGGGCATTGGTTTTAAACTGAAAAAGGACAGGTTTAGACTCTATATTAGGAAGAAATTCTTTACTGTGAGGGTGATAAGGCACTGGAACAGGTCACCCAGAGAAGTTGTGGATGTCCCATCCCTGGGAGGGTTCCAGGCCAGGTTGACTGGAGCTCTGAGCAACCTGAATTAGTGAGTGGCATCCCCGCCCATGGATGGGTGGGTGGAGTTAGATGATCTTTAAGGTCCCTTCCAACCATTCCATGATTCTGGGATTCTAATAAGTGAGCTTGGGATGGGAAACTGGTTCGGGATGGGAGAAGGCAGCTTTAGCCCTAAACATGAACATCTCTTTTTTTTTTACTGTTACCCATTCCTAAAGCACAAGAACTCAATTACTGTGAATTTCTTAGCACCTCTTCCCAGGATTGTGACTTTCCATTTGATACAGCTGAGCACCTAGTCCAGTCTCCAAGACCACCAGTTCTTCCCTTACAATGCCCCAATTCTCCTATGTACTTACTGAACACCTTCACCTACCATCCCAGGGTTCTACTCTCTGCCTTGATCACAAAGGAAATTTTGTCCATGACCAGTCCCTGAGGAATGCTGCAAGTTATCTGCTGCCACCTCAAAGCCTGCCCTCACATATATGCCATGCTGAATCCCATTGTCTACAAGCTGCTTGAAAATTTCTCCTTGGTCATCTAATGAGATGCTTTCCAGATACCCACGGAGACTACATACTGCTTTTCTCTTATGAAGAAAGGTGTCAGGTTTATTTGGTGTGACCTATCTTTTGTAGATCTATGTTCTTTTTTTTATTCCTGTTTCATGTCCATTTCACTGCCCTTCATTATTCAGCCCTTCATGGGCATATGAACTAATGAGCCCATAGTTTTTCCAGTGTCCCACACTCCCTCTTAGTAACCTCATCTCAGTCCTCCGTGATTATATGTCTTCTGCAGATCAATAGGTTTAACTGTTGCTGTTAAACCCGGTTAAATTGTTTTTATTGCTTCTTTTATAACTTTTCTAGTCTAAATGTCTCCATTTGATCGCTCATAAAACTTCCCCACGCTCCAATGAAAGTGTTAATTCATCCGTTAATCATTGCTTCCCCAAATTTAAGTCAGCTCAGAAGATTGGAACACTGTAAGCAAGCAGAGTCTGTTTTACATGTGATACAAATGACTAATGTTATGCTTCATCTTGTGAATTATAAAATAAACTCCTTCTGGAGATACAGAATGGAAATCATGCAGAAAAGTATTTGTTCAGATTGTCAACCATGTGGAAGAGAAGTGTTTAGCAATTTTAATATCTGATCTCAAATACTAGACTGGCTGAAATTTAATGCGGCTCATTTTGTGCTGCTCTTTTGGATCAGATCTATAAGGAAAACTCCTGTAAGGAAAGCTCCTGCATGTTAACATCCCGCTTTTTTTTTTTTTTAACAACATGATTTAGCTCAGATGTCCTTTGGCAAAATTCTCACTTTTCCTGTTAGATGTTCTGCTCACCTGCCCCCAGCTGACATCTTCCAGCCCTTTAATGGTGCCTTACAATTATTGCTTTTGAAGTCCCTTGGAACTTACAGCTGTATAAATGTCAGTGGTGTTCTATAAAACACCAGTTATGTGAAAATCTTGGAAATCTGCCCAGCTATGATACTGCCAGGAATTTGGGTGTAAGTGCATCGTGACTGCTTTGGATAGGAAGGAGATTAAGGCAAGTTTTTTGATTAATAGTTCCTAATAATCATGCTCTGAGCACCGGAAGAGAGTTTGCTCTGGTTTTGATTTATTCACTCTTGCAGAGGAAGAAATTGCTCTGGCAGCTTCCCGATAAACCGCATTATTTGGTATGCCACCAGATGGTGCCAGCAAGTCAGGGAAACAGGGGCTGGACGGACCCAGGAAAACCGGCCTGGGTTGAGGCTGGGACGGTTAGCTAAACACGGCTCCCGGGACCACTTCATTCTGTTTCTAGTAGGAAACTTCAATCCCAACGTCTTCCAACTATTAAAATATTTTTCATTCTTCTGCACCATGCTTCAATATCCTATTTTAAGTTTCAGCTCAGGATGCTGCAGGGCAGTTGGCATTCCCTCAAAAATGTCCTTTTTATAAAAAGACAAGCACTTCTGTTGTTTTCCCTAGTTCCTAACAACTGTTTAAAATCAAATGACATGGAAAATCTAGTGATCTCTATGTTTTAATCCTTCATGCCTCATTTCTTTTGAATTAATGTTTGGCTGTGACTATTTTTGTTACTTAGTCATTGCAAAATCAAACCAAATTCCAGTGTTTCTTTTTAAAAAACAGTTGTTCTAAGTTCTGCATTATCTTGATGGGCTTCTTGAAGGAAAATGTTTATACTCTCCTGACGAGGCGTACCAGACTTTTTCCGCTGAGCAGGTGTTACCACATCCTGTTAAACTGCTGTCAGGATATTTCTCATCTTTGAATCTAGATGTAAAATTAAGTTCTGTTTGGACTTAAACATTAAAACTCATATGCACTTTTTTGGGAAGCCTTGAGGTCCATATAGAGTGGAGCTGTAATATTGCTCTTGCCATGGAGGTGGAAACAGGGCCAGGGAAACACCCTATAGCCCCATCACCTCGCACAAGCTGGGCATAAGGATGAGGTACACAGACTGTTTCTCAGCCTTTGCTCATACAAGCTGAAGTAACAGGAACATTGAAGTGGATTGAGGGAAGGGATTACCCCCTCTAAACAGCCCTCATTATACCACATCTACATACTGTATCCATTTTTTTATTCCACAACACAGGAAATATAATGACCACACGCAGAGACATCAGCAGAGGTCATCAAGGCACATTCCTGAAGGTGAGTAGGATGAGCACCTCTGAAGTGCTTTTCTCTCTCCTCTGATTACAGAGGGACCCCAAATACCTAAAACTAAGGTGATACCAGTCTCCTATGAGGTGCATAGCTGAAAGTCATAGGGGGATCTGAACCAGCACGAATGAAAGCCCAAGTTTCTAAAGTGCTCAGCAGCTACTCTAACAACTAACTTGGACTTGGATTTTAAGCTTACTTCTGCGAGTGACCACTTTGCCAGGCCTTTTTCATTGGTTTCCACGTGTGCAAACATAAACCTTTACTCAAGCTTTTCTTTCTAGGTTACTCACTCAACACATGTAACACCTCTGTATCTACACCACTGTCTTTCAGGTGATCCAATCATCATTTCAACAGTAATTTTTGCATTGACCCTGGAAGAATAAGTTAATGTCCTCAGTTGGGTCAGCTTTTACAGGAAACAGACTCCATAGACCAGTAGCATCCTATAGACTTCGTGTAGCACTGAAAGCTAAACAGGTGTGATTGGCAATTCCTGCTCTGTGATTTGCATTTGAGTGTCTTGCCAATTGGTCTTGTGATGCTGAGGTAGCCATGGAAGTCAGTATTTCCTGCTTCCAATGTTCAGCCCCCTAATCCACTCTCATTTTCTAAGGTGGAAGCTGAAGATGCTTGTCAGTGCAGGAAATTAGGCCTCTTGTGCAAGTCTGTAAATACAGCTATAGATACCAAGATGAAGTAAAGATGAAAACAGATAACAGCTGTCTCTAACATAGCTGCTGTCTTATAGACTCCTGAAAGTACCATTACACAAAGCTTTTGTTGGCCACTATTTAAATAGTAACAATTGTAGCTGAAGAAAACACACCCTAGTGTCTTCCTCACTGGATCTGCAAGCCATTAGAAGGGATAATAAAGATTTTAAATATTATTTTTATCTCAAAGACACAAAATATATAGTGAGACTCTACCTTTCCCTAAAGAAGCCAGTGTTCTTGGAAGTTCAAATAGTTAGAAAGCTGTTTACATTATTTAGTCATCTCAGGACTATTTCAAAACTTGAAAATAATATAAAGAAACTATACTTTTTTTGTTTATGCTGTTAGCTTGCTATCCCTGCAAGAGCTCTGTGCCAACAGAGCATATAGTCTCAGTGCATGCAGTCTCCTCCCTTAACAGTGACATTTAGGCACAGTTATTTAAGAACTCGGAGTAAAAGACTCTGCTACAGGTTGTATTTGATAACAGAAGAGGTGCCAGGGAGTCTGTGACCTTTAGTGCAATAAAACAGTGGGATAACAAGGATCAAAATTTAAATCCTGAGGACACACAGCCAGCATGAGTGGTGCTGGGCCCTTGGAGGAAGGCATCTCTGGAGCTGTCTGTCATAGTTTGCTTGATATGTCACATTAGCATCTTTTCCAGGCTGACCCCACTGAAATGTCACAGCCCATTTATTTCAGTCCAAGCATCCAGTGCCAATGCTAGTGGCACAAGGTTGCAATAGCTCTGAAATATTCCTCGTGCATTGGCCTGAAAACAGAAAGCAAATAGGGGTGCTCTGTGCTCCAGCTTGGTCAGTCAGATTGACCTTTCAGAGCAGCCTCACATGGACTTATTCCAGGTTTTTAGCACTGTAATCTGAGGGAAGTTTTGTGCTTTTGTTGCAGAGAAGCAGGCTCTCCTCCAAGAGGGATGACTGCAATATACGTGGGCAGCAACCTCAACTAGTTCCTGCACAAGGAATAATGAAATCATAGAATCATTTAGGTTGGAAAAGACCTCTAAGATCATTGAGTCCAACCATCAACCCAGCACCGCCAATTTCGCCACTAAACCACATCCCTGAGAGCCACATCTGTATGTCTTTTAAATACCTCCAGAGATGGTAACTTTACCCCATCCCTGGGCAGCCTGTTCCAATGCCTGACCATGCCTTCAGGGAAGAAATTTCTCCTGAGGAAAAGAAGCTTTTTTACTCAGGGACAAGGAGAGCAGGGATGCTTGTAGCTGTGTAGGGAGCTCTGGGAAATACTGTCACCTTCTTCACAAAGTGCAGGATTTCTTTCTTAGATCTTGCCTCTAGCATAAACATTGGTTTGCCTGCTTGCATGTGTCAGTGTTTATCTGAAACAGGGCTTCCCAGCACACTCACCTCCAAAGGCAATGGGAGAAGAGACACCCCAGAAGACAGATACATAACTGAACACGCTCCTCACTGGTGGTCTATGCTACTGCATGAACATGGCATAAAAACCTACACAGAATAGAGTAAAACTTCTCCAATGCTTACATAAATGTAATTTTCTGGCAGAGGAAAAAAATAATAGTAATTTTGTAAAGAATGCTTTAGAAGCAATTAATATGTACATAAACAAATGGCCAGGTTATCCTTGTAAATCTTGGTCTACAATTTTCAATACAAGGCAATAAAACCTGGGAAACAGGAGCCCAGTGTCCCTCAGCAAAAAAAACACAACAAACAAAATCTTCCTGAGTTATTTTAGAAACTTGAATAGCACTGCATAAATATATTTTCATCCTTCAAAAGGCAGGTCACATCAGCCTTAATTATCAGAGGGCCAGAATGGAAACAACATAAAAATAAATCCTCTGAAAGTTTGCTGTCATTACCACATTTGGCATATTTAAGCATAAACACCATCTGTGTTTATCAAGAAACAGAGCCATAACTGCCGTCCGATCTCAAAGTGACACCAGTGTTTATGGAGACTTACAGTAAGGGGCACACGCAAGGCTTCCACAGAAACTGAGCTTCCCTGATATTATTTGCTTAGTCACCAGCTGCTGATGTAGATGGAGGCACTTTTGCCAAGAGAAGGATCATCATGGAAATAAAACAGAGCCTCAAACCTCTCATGGAATTCTTCTGGCAACCTGAATAGCAGTGAAAGTTGTTCACAGCAAAGGAACAAGCTGTAAAACGCACTTGGTGTTTTACTGTTATGACTCCCATTGGACAAGGAGGAGTATCTGCTGAGCTTTGTCCCCTCGTTGGCAGAGTGGGGACCCTCTGTCCTTCTGCCATTGCAGCTGGCTGGGAATGCTGTAGGGGACTGCACACATGGGCTGGCCAGGCTCTGCCCTTCCCCTCACAGACCAGCTCCCAGGCAGGGAGAGCATGGTCTGTGACTGGACCGGGCACTATGTCCTTGCACCAGTCCCTCTTGCCCAGTTCTGGTGCAATATTTTCAAGAGATCCAGGGCTGGTTTGTAGACAAACAGGAGATGATGTTGCCAGAAGATGATGTTGCCAGTGGGAACAATTCTTCTGCAAGTGCTGTGGAAGCCTGCTCTGCCAGCCACCTGTGCCAGTGGGACTGGACCCTGGATTATGTTCATTTGGGCTACCCTTGATCCTACTGCATGGAGTACTTCTGTGTAGAAACAGAAACAGAATGAAAAGACAAGGACTGGAGCAGTAGCAGGATATGTCCTACCTAAAGACGGGATGCAACTCTGCCAAGGGGTGATGTGGCTTCTTCACAAACTAGATGTCATTGTCTAGCTTACTCCTCCCACCAGGACCAAATTGTCCCATGGGTCTGGATCCAGGCAGTTACCAACCAGCAGCACAACCTCTGTGAAAGCAAAGCCACGATCCATCTGAAACACAAAGCCATAGGGAACAACAGGCCTGCCTTTACTGCAGGCTGGGGCATCAGCACCAGTCTTTGATTCTCCTTTGTTGATACACAAGATTCAGACAGACTGCTCATATTAAAATCCCACTGTGTGTTTGCTTCACCAAACAAAAGAGCTGTGTGAATAACTACATAAAATGTCAACTATTTTTAGATGATAGAAGTAATTATGTGAATATATGACAGGATCTTTGACACTGAAATATTGGGAAAAAAATATGTGGACACCCAAAATACATCACCTAAACCTGAACAGCCTGGAACAGTACCTGATCTCCATTGCTCTAGTATCATTTGCCCAAAACCAGTAAAGAAGAATAATACTAGTACCATTCCCAGCATAATTTGGCTCATTATCTTCCTTCTGGTAGAGGTGGCGTTGTGATCTGATTGTAATAGAGATACATTGGACCATGCAAAGACAATCCAATTAAAATTAAAACAAACGAAAAATTCACAATATTAATGTTAATTTGTTCAATTCCGACCTGACGTCTTTGTGACAAGCAGAACCACAGAAGTTAGCAAACACTGTAGACAGCAGTTTCATAATCTAAACTCTCTCACCAATATGTTCCTAGTATTTAATTTGAATTTTCCTTTTCTTAATTTTCTCTTATTTACCCTAATTATGTAATTGGTGTGTTTGCCCAAGTAATTTTTCTCTATCAACAGTGTTTACTCTCCTCAGATATCTACAGACTATTTTTGCATCTGCCACATACACACATATGTCAGAAAAACCCTATTTAGATTTATGGTTTTCTTTTATGAGCTGATCACTATGGTTTTCTCCTGAAACTGTGGCTTTCCTCTGATTTCTGTTGTCCCACCAAGACGGTGGTCTTGGTTCCCAATGTACACTCCCAGAAGCTGTGAAGGCAGCAAGGATGACCTGCATGGTAAGTGCTCTGGCCCACAAACATTTTTCGACCTGTGCTTAACTTTAGGCACACAAGTAATCCTACTTGCTTTACTGAGATTACACGTCCTTAAAATAAAACCTTGCTCAGCTGCTGTGCTGGAGTGGGACCAGAAGGCTCTGTCTGTTCTACATCTAGCCCATTAAAAAAGATCTTTTCCTCTACTTTTCCATGGCAAAATGCATGTGTGTGAATAGAGTTCAGCGTGTGCTTTCTTGCAAGTATTTAGTTTGCTGTCCACTATCACTTCAGTGTCTCTGGATGCGCTCTCGTAGCTGCACTTCTCCTCCCTACAAACATTTGGGCCCTGTGTATCTTTCCAGAACAACTTCACATTCCTCCAATTCAAGTCACATTCTTGTTATTTTCTCTCTGGCTTAAACAGAGACTTGGGCAAGTGGAGAGGATGAAGATAGCTTTGGTGATGGGTTTGCTCTGAGAAAATATGACTTATGGTGGTAATGCAGAAGAAGTGGCTAGCAGGCAGTGTTGGACTAGTTTCCTGGTGGATTTCTGCTGAGTCACTGGATTGTTTTGTGCCAACTCCAAGACTTTTTTTAGTGGCTGTGTTAGTCCTAATGTGCCTCTCTCACAGAGCTTCCCTGGTATCTGTGAAGACAACATTTCTCCTGCTTCCCCATGCAGACATTCACAGGGTCTCTTTTTCTCCTGTACTTAGCCATTTATTTTTATGAAAATATTGGGACACATTGGCTTACATCAATCACAGTTTGATACTGCAGGAATAAGGAGGAACGCCTGCTCACATGGCCTTCTACCTAAACCATACTATTGTAAGAGCTTCACTTCTGTAGCAAACCTGCCTAAAAAGAGACTTGCTTGAGGAAACAAGGAGTTATCCCAGATGAGTTATGAAGAGTAGTACTGTGCTAATCACATTCTCATTCCTTTTAAGTGAACAACTGACAAAATCGGTGAGATCTGTGATGCTGAGTGCTTTTAAAGACTGATCTACTTTACTTAGATGCCCAAGTATGGAGCTCAGTCAACGTAATGCTAGTCCTACACATCTGTAGCTGAGGTTCTTCAGGGCTGGCTGCACACCGCACTGGTAAGGCAGATAGATGTTGGTGACTGCCTCAAATAGAACAAGCTGGAAGATGTGACACCTACGGTGTGAGGTAAAAACAATATCTGTATGTTTGAACTCCAGGAGGCCACACAAGCAATTGCAACACTCACCAGATGCTTCATCTGCACCAGTCAGATGGTGAAACAGCCACAAGCACAGCTCAGAGAGCTGGAAGACGTGTGGGGGAAGAGTGAAGGGCACCCAGCAGCCCCATGATGAAAAATGGTGTGGGCCGACAGGGCTGCCATCCTGCCCCAGCTGCAGATGGACATGGACTCACTGAACCAGAGCAGCCATAGCTCTACTCATGGTGAGGACAACCAGGCTTGCTGCTGGCAGCACTGGTGGAACAATTTACTGGGATCCTTGAAACATCCATACACAGCACAAGGGTAGCCTCACCTCCAAGGTGGTGGTAGGCCTGTGCTCTTCCATCTGTCAGGTTTATTTTATCATGAGCTGAAATCTCACAAGTCTTGCACTATTGAGCCCAATAGGCCAAAGAAGTTTTCTTCTGGGATGCCTGATTGCTCCTTTTGACTCTTCCTTTGATCCAGAACAGATTGTAGAGCAACCAAGTGTGAGGAGAATGTAGAAGGATGGACCCCATTCACTGCAATTATATGTGTGAACATGTCCACTGTCTCTCCTTCAGCTTTTGAGAACAAGTGGCACAGCATGGCTTGCATTTGCTTGGATAACCTGCCCACACCTACAGCTGTGGTGTAGATCCATGTAGTCCATTGCATCTACATGTACACTGAGGCTACTGGGAGTTGAACTGTGCCCAGGTATTTGCTGCATAGAGGGGTGGCTGCCAGGGCTCAAAACCGTGCCAGGGAGTGTACTGCTAAGTATCCAACCAGGACAGCTGCAGGCCAGTCCTGTCCCTTCCTAGCTTACTTGCATAGGTGCCGCCAGAAACCAAAAGGAAGCTCAGGAGAAGATGGTCTGTGCAGATGAAAAGCAGGGCAAGGACAGTCTCAGGCAGAGGTGACAGCATGAGAGCTAAGCCACAGCTGGAGTTACAAGCCCAAACACCATCCCAGCTGAACTGCCAAGAGACGTGAGCCCCAATCCTTGCAGAACTAGCAAGACACGTCAGGGTGGAAGGAGCAGGCGGGCCAGAGGGGGAACGACCATGCACACCAGTCTGGATGAACCCACAATGCACATAGGGGCTGGATTTAAGAAAAATCATCCTCTGGCTCAGAGCCCAGACTCTCAAATCTACTGTGAAACAAGCTGCCCTCTTTCAGCACTGCACATACCTTTCATATCTCTTTCCCTCAAGGAAGTGTTTTGTGATGATTAATGAATTATGAAAGTCACCTATTGTATCTTCAGCTCTTGTGGAACTCCAAAGAAAACAAAATCCAGAAGAGTTCCAGCTGACAGTGTCATAGCAAACGCATTAATTTTACTTTATTTATGATTATTCTCACCATGGACTTATTAAGTACTTTTTTAAACAAATGGAACTTGAGACTGTTTGTGAAATGCTGGGTTTTTCTTCCTTAAAACATCTGCTGCCTATTTCTTAAGGACCGTTTAGGTAACACTAGAGCATGTACAGATACGTATCTATTTTCTGGAAATTGCTTAAGAACTCTTCAAAAATGTAGAAATCTGTGCCTTTAACACCCAAGAAAACCTAAGACTAAAACAAATGAGTCTGGGTAGTTGCTAACTGAGAGAAATTCAATAAATCTACCCTGCACATGAACTGCCTTGGTATGTGAGGCTGGAAAGCTTGCTGGCAGGAGATAGGGAAGTTGACTGTAAGTCTGTATAACTCAGACTAATAATTCATGATGTTGCATAAAGAAATCCAGCTATTTGAGCACTGTGCTTTTTCTAATGGTGTGCCTATTTAATAAATATCTGGAGTCACATTTTCTTCCATAACTGATGATACTCTGGATGGGAATTTCCTTTTTAATATCTGTGTCATTAAATGGTTAATAATTTATATCCTTGAGGAATCTTATGCCAGGTGTGAAGAGGCACTAGGAATATCTGCAAGATTAGTTTTTCATGAGATGTGATCCTTGTCAAGTATCTCCATGATGTTTAATGTCTCACCCTCTCTCTGTCAGTAAGAATCCAACTGCACTCTGACTTTCAGTGGTCCTATAGGCAATGTTAGACCTTCTCCAGTCTGGCTGCTTTTGGCTTTCCTTTTCATAGCAATCTTCTCACTACTTGAAAGGAAGTCAGGAAACAAAGTCAGATTCAGCCTTCAAAGTTCATCTGCTGAAGAGAGCCCCTGAAGACTGCTCCACAGCATTTCTTGCTGCTTCCTATTTCCCTGTCCCTCAGTCCATCACAGCCTTGATGTCCCTCTGACTAATGGCATACCCTGTCCAAGTTTGTTTAAGCCACACTAAACTGACTTGAAGGATGCAGCTGAGACTGTAAGAAGCCGTTCTGAACCTTTGTTAAGCCGGTGTCACATGGAATGTAAATATCCCATCACATTCATTTATAGTGAAAATTACTGTTCTTTTCTAGAAGGAAACTAAAGTCCAGTTTCCAGTGCATGCTGGAAACATGGCTAGACTTCACAAATACCTGCCTGTTATAGACATCATGGTGAAACTCACTGCCTGTGTCTGTTTTGCTGGATGTTGGTCTCTCCAATAGATGAACAGGGACCATATAAGCCTGTGAGTTTCGGATTAAAGCTGCCTAGACTACTGTTTCCCTCTTACAGAACTATTACACTTCGTTGGAAACTAATCTTTCTCTAGAGCTGGGGAAAAAAAGAGAGAAAAAAGAAGCATACAAGCTGTAACATAATGTGATGCACCACCTGGCTTGTAAGGGAGGCTTGAGAAACACATGGAAGAACTTTGATAAGACCATGATGGAAAAATCCTTTCTTGTCTTAAATGATAACCATGTGATCCTAGCAATGAACAATCAGCCCAACAACAATTCTTTGGGACATGTGACTTCAAACTTCAGAGGCCACAGATCACCTTTGTGGCAGAAGGGTGAGTTGGTACCCAGCCACTCACATCTGTTACCACCACTTGACTCGTGAGTTGTTCAGAGGACTTACTTTCTGAAGCCTTTGTATAGGACTCTTCCAGCCTTGCTCTTGAAAGTTTTGTAGAGCATGATATGTGTGCAAATGCTAAATTGATTGCCAGATTTTTTTATATTTATCTGGGGACATATAAAACACTATCACAACCCCTTAAGGATCATCTAAATTATTTACAAATGCACAAATTCAAAGCACTTGGAATCTAAACTGTCTCTCAGTACTTAGCGATTTTGATCTTGGGTCTGTTGCTCCCATGGCTTTAACCTGCCCTTAACCAATTAATTGAGACACATCAGACTTCTTCCTTGGCCTGTGAAAGGAAACAGCTTTATACCAAACTCTCTTATTCCTGCAGATGAAGGATTTGTCACTTGATCAGCCAGCTAGCCACAAATGCAAGCTCACAACGTCTGTTTTTACTCTGCTGATTGACAGCACATATATTTATTCCTAACTATCAATGTGTCTACAGCCATTCTGTCAGCTGTATCTGCCAAGATGGTGCACATTGCATGGCCTCACTGCTGCAGAACTGCTGCAGAACTGTGTCAGAGCATAGGCACCTTGTCCATATGCTCTACCTATGTCCTCCAAACATTTCATATCCTGGGAACAGCTGTAGTGACTCACATATGTCTCTTGAAAGAGCACCAGTCTGGATCTTGCTTTGTCTGGATTTGTCATCAGTAAAAATGCACTGTTCATACTGAAGCTCCTTTTCTCTAGTTCTTGTGTGGATGATGGGGAGGGTAAATCTGGGCATGAGTGCATGATTGATTGTTAGTATTACATATGATGTCTCCACACCTTGGAGCTTCTTGTGCTATACAGGAAAGTTCTTAAACTCTCCACAAAGACGTCAGAGCAGTATTCAAGTTTTAGAAAAAGAAGAGGGTCAGCTTCATGCAGGCAAGAATTGGCCATTCCTGTTCCCTTACTAGAGAGAGAATGGAAGAAGGAGGGAAAAACCCGGCAGGAGCATTGCCTGCCTTGGCTTGCTGGGAGCAAAAAGATAGCGTGATTTGGGATATGTCACTTGGAGAAAGTCCTCTTGGTCAGGGCTGAGAAAGAGAAGCAAGGGCCCTTTCTTAGATTAATCTTGTCTTAGCACACATTAGAGGAGCCCTGAAGCAATGCTTATGTAAACTGCAGGCTATCAGGTAAGAGAGGTTGTTGTGTCATCCAGGAATTGTCAGAAGAGAGAAAACTTTCTTGTTTGAGGGACTTCAGCAGCCTCACAACTTGAAGACTCATGTTTTCCTGGCAGCAGCAGTTGCCTGCTGATATGATTTCTCTCTCATCTATGAAGAGAGAATATCATCTCTCTCCTGGGCATATGTTTGTAATGGAAGTTGTCATAAGAGCAGAAATAAAGCAGAGATTCCGGAGTCTTGGCATCGCTCAGATGCAGAGCAATGGGTGTTCCACAGCTGCAAACACTAGAATTGGGGTGGGCAATGATCCTCTTCTCAGGCAGAGTTGGCCCATGGCCTCACTGCCTGGACTGACATCATGAAAACAGCAGCTCTGTGTCAATGTGCACATAATGCTGGAGATAGCTAGACAGCTGAGAAAGCAGGCTCGGCAAAATAGCTTGCCTTGCCAAAAAAGACCTTCACACAAATCCTCAAATGAAGAGCAAATATAATCTCTAAATAATAAAATTTCACAGGAATTAATCAGGTTCATCTGGATTTATGGGGTAGGAAGCATTTGCTCTGTTCTGATTCAGTTAAATAATGATCTGTAGCAGCTGCTGTAAACTGGGTGAGTTCAATTCTTTGATTCAGTTATGCCTACGCACTTTGGAGTCAGCATCCTTCTCCTGCACACAGCCATCTTCAGAAAGTTTTTCACTCCCATGGGGCTGAGGGAGCTTGTCTGCTGCAGCAATGGGGCCATGCTGTCCCACAGCCCACCGTTCGCATGGACACTGCCTCCCACCCGGCCCATTGTGCATGAACGAAGCACAGATACCCAGAGGCAACAGCTATAGCTTGCAATGAAGTCCCTCTTAAAACCTTGCCTTTGCTCTGATGGTTTCAAAATATTGGGCAGTATTTCAGATGCTGATGTGCTTCATCATCCCCTTGCGTGTGTTCGAGGTTGTTCCCCTGTCTCACTCAGTTCCACACCTTGCCAAGAGATCTGCCATCTCCCACAATGTTCTGGGGCATTGAGCAGGAGGGGACTGTGCCTCTGCACAACCAGCGAGAAGGGGCCCGTGGCAAGAACTCCCAGTCAGGCTGTTGGAACTTGTGTAGGTTGAGCTCGTTCATATATCACCACTGTATTAACCCATTGACTAGTAATCGACCTCTGTCTGCACTACTGAAGGGAGGGGGGCAGTGGTGTGTGAAAGTGGGTAGTGTGTGTCTTGGTTTTAGCCTCTATCACCAAAATATCTCTTTTCAAGATTTCTTTGTGATCTGTTTTTTTCTAGTCACTTAGCCATGGTCTCGGTCCTCCTGCAGTCTGTGGGGTTGATGAATAGTGACCTCTTTCAAGAGTGACATGTACTTTCCTGAAGCATCTTTCACCTTGGAGATATTCCCTTTATACATAGATGACTCTCCTCCTTGCTTCTAAAGAGAAACCCCCCAGAGGAAGGTCTGTATTAATAGATATTTCAGAGCCCGGATGCAGAGGAGACAGAACAGCCATATACAGAGGTCATTTCAATTTGCCATGTAGGCTCAACCATCCAGGCAGGACAATGAAGTTATTGCTGTCAAGACCTGACTATTTTAGGTCTTTATGCCTAGGTCCCTGTGACATGTACCATGAGTAAATGTTGCACTTCACAGGCATTTTTGCCAAACTCACTGACACCACAGCAGCAGCTGGAAGGGGCACTGATGATTTCTATTGTGCTTTCCAGTTAGGATGTCTTTCATAAACTTTCAAAGAGGAGAAATATAGCAGTAAATAGCTTCAGGTTCTGGCCTTCTTTTATTCTTGATTTGAGAAGCTCCTAATTATAATCATTTGCCATGTGATTTTAAAGCAATTATGAATTGACTGTAATGCATGCAGATTACTGATCTCTGTCATGCACAAAATTAATTCATTCCGCCAGCAATTTCAGACACTGAACTTCAGCTTGTGACTCACAGCTTTGCGTAAAAGATTCTACAATAAAACCTGTGAAATAGTACACCTTCAATACACATTTTTCTTTAACAGACTCTTCAATGTTATTATTCCTTATAAGGACTCTTTGCCAGTGAAAAAGAAAACACTCCCACACAAACATGGGCAGTTTAATTTGATACCTTTTGTGAGGTAGGATATTGTTTTATACCTGAGCAGATGTTTATTATGATTACACTTAATTACAGCAAAAAATTAAAAATTGTGTAGGCAGAGGTGCACTAGAGAAGAAAAACCTTACCAGATCCCTTGTCCAAGAGTCATTTGGTCATCTCCTCAGGTGCTGTGTGCTAACTGCTGCAGGTCTAGTAACAGTGACCAGAGGACACAGCCCAGGAGGAGAAGCTATAAAACACAGAGCATTCCTTAAAAGCTAGAGGCCCTTCCAAAACCACAGGTTGTTGGTGAAACAGACCAATTCAGTCAAATCAGTGGACATGCTTGCTTTGCAGTCAATAAAGTGGACTTAAGTCTGATGAAATAATTGAAAACTGCATGGAAATCACAGAATCATAGAAAAGCTTTGGTTGGAAGGGACCTCAAAAATCATCTAGACGTCCTTCCCGAAACTTGGTCAGCTTTACTAGATTATTCAAAACAATTGCACACAAGACTGCCAGAGTCCTGTCTCAAATCATTCCATATACCAACATCAGCACGGTTGCTCTCCAGTGTCAGGGAAGCAGCAGATTCACTATATATGCACAAAGGCCATTCATCTGGAACTCATGGACATTAGGAAGCCTGGGAAACTAGCCTAGAAACTGAGGAGATCACTGCCCAAAGGAGCAGCCAGCCATTTGAATAAACCAGGATTGATAGCTTGACATAGGAGCCTTACAGCTAGTGCCACTGTAAGGAGAGGGAACCGACACTAAAACCATCAGTTGCAGTTACAGTTATGCCAAGCAGTTCAGGTTGCAGAATCAGATCAGCCAGTTCCTCAGGATTTGTCATTGCCTGCCCAATACTCTTTTCAGCAGACTTGTGATGATAAATTTACTACCATTTCATAAAATATTGCAAATAACTGCTTGCTTATGAACCACATTGTGGCTCTTCTGCAGCAGAGGCTGTCTTCCAGCAGGAAAAGCATGTGCTAATTCACAGCATCGTTTCTGGGAGGGCAGCCCATGGCTGTGAACATCAAGATCAGCCCCACTGAACAGAATTCCTAATACCCAGCTCTGAAGCAAGTGTGCTTCTGTCTATTCTATACAATACTTCTGAATGCTTGGCTTGTTCTTTTTATACTTACTGATATGATCCACAGTATCCAAGGCTTAATTTGTATCAAAATAAAGTCCTGCTGGCTCCAGAGAGGGCCAAAACAGGCCCACAGAGATCAGAATTCTTTATTTTATGGAGAGCATGTGTGCAGCCATCTCACAAACACTGGAGTTCTTAGCAAATAATGAATTAGTTCTCTTTTATGTCCCTGTCATAAAGATCTTGGAGCAGTGCAATGAGAGAGAGGAAACATAAGGGCCACTTGGAAAGGAACAACAGCACTAGAGAGTGAATTAATCTTTGTTGCACAGAGGTTCAAGAAAAACAGGATTCCACAGCTGTGGCAGAAGAGTAGCAGCTCAGCAGCATGCAGCCCTACAGGTACACCTTCAGGCAATTACATAAGCTAAGATGTCACAGAATCCAGTGGATAATTGAAGAACACCACTACGGAGATAAAGTGTAGGATAACCCTTTGTTCCACAGATTTGCAAATACTTCACATCAGCAAACAGTCAAAATATCCTGAACTCTTCTGAATATCCTGAACACCTGAGTGTGTGTGTGAACTCGCTGTCCAGCAGCTCAGGCAGGGACCATGGGCAAGGCCTTGACCTTAAATACAGTCCTTGGGCAAACATTAGTTGATATCCAGAGTCCTGATGCTCACCCCACATGAATGTTCCCAGAATGAAGCAGAGGTATTGCCCTCATTTATCTGGAAAAGAGGCGGAGGCAAGTGTGCAATACAGGTGTGTTATAGGGAACCACTGGTAGCCAAAAGATGGATACATATGATACTACTGTGGACAGCAAGTATTGATTTTATTGAGTCAAATGGAATTCAGTAGGACTTGCTCACAAGACAGAAAGTCCTGGAAGCTAGATCTAAGTACAGGCATTACTGTACTTAGACCATGTATTTGGTGATATTCATTTCAAAGGCAACTGTGGCCAATGTGACCATGACTTTACATTATCTTAGCCCTCTCCATTTTCTTCCCCATTTCTGACAGCTTTAGCTCAGGAGACAAGAAGGACAGAAAGCAACCCAGGGAACATAGCAATTCAGGTAATTAGCACATCAAAGACATTTTATCTATCTCTGTGTCTATCTATCCATCCCTTCCTTCTCAGGTATACTCTACAGAGAAGAGCATGATTGAATTGGGTCAATCAGGAGATGGGACAGGTGGTCATCTGGGACTTCCCTTGTCCTCTGACTACTTCCACACAGGCAGAAATTGAACCTCATGGTACTTTCACTTGAGCTCAGGTGACTCTTACTTGACTCTACACTTAGCACAGGCTGCTCACGTCCATGACCTTGTACAAGGGAGCTAGAGTGTAGTGGTTTGAACCAGGTTTTCCCCCTGAAACTAAGAAAGTGGTAACCCCCAGGGGGTGGTGACCCTTGGGGTTTGACCCAATCAGTGCTCCTGCAAAATATAAACATATCTCTAGACCGGAAAAGAAGTTGTACTTTTTGTGAGAAGAAGAGTAGCCATGTTGTGAAAGCCACGAAGCAGTGGGCCAGTGAGCCCCTCTGGGGGGCCTCGGCCCCCCAGCCCCCAGCTGGGGTCATAGAAACTCGGAAACAGTGTTAGACTGGACTGAGGTCTGTGACTTGAGAAGCTGAAGGAGTTTTCTCCACCGTGAGTGGGCAGATGGAGAAAAAGCGGCGGCATAGAGAGCAGTGGCAGAGAGCCAACAGATAAGGACCGAAGCAGCAGCAGAAGCCGGCATGCAGCCGAGGCAGACACAGAGTTGTCTGAAGAAAAGGAAAGCAGCAGCAGAAAGAGAACCAAGCCACTGCAGAGAGAGAGTTTCGGGGGTAAGAACTGAATAACCAAAACTCCTAAACTCCCTAGAGACCCCTCTGAGAAAGAGGAGAGGGTGGTGGACTCCCACCTGAGAGGAGTCCTAAAGTGCAGTATGCACTGCAGAGAGGAGCAAGAAGCTCAGGCCTCCTGAGAGCTAAGCCAGGACGGCCAAAGGAATGTGTGTGTGGGGTGACCTTGGGCCCCCCCTTGCTGCAGCTTCAGAGAAGCTAGCAGCCATCTTGAGACAGAGCACAGAAGCTCTACAAAGGGGCTTGGATCCCCTGAAGATACCAGACCGTCACGAAGGCTTCTGCACTTCGTTGATATGACCGTGGTGGAGCAACCTTTGTCTGGGGTAATGCAGCCCACGGAAAGACCCTCATTTGAAGACGGAGGGCCGAGAGAGGCTTGGAGGCCTCCCTCGTGTGTGCTGGCAGAGAGCCAGCAACTGCTGCATGGAAGAGAAGAAGAGACACTGCTGCCCTAGAGAGACCTGCTGCTGAGAGACTGGAAGGGGTCTTTTCTTCTTCTTCCCTCCTGGACTTTTATTTGGAGGGAGAAGACATTTGGCCCATTGTAAATATTATATGTCATGGTAAAGATACAGTTAAGATTGTGTGTAATGTATTATACTATTTATTTATGTGTACAGTCACTGTAATATAATTCCCTTCCCCCCATATTGAGTCTTGTGTTTTTGTCTGGAAAACCCATCTCACATGGGGTTGAGATGTGGGAAGGTGGCTAGGAATCAGGAATTGGATTTTGGGCTCTAAAACCATGGCATAGAGTAAGAACTCTCTACGTTTGTCTAAGAAACAGATGTCTGTGGGCCAACGCCCACACTTGTTTATGTGAAAAACACGTAAGTGGACTACAGGTGTAAAAACAAGCAGTCTTAAAGGATGTACGTACCTACTTTACTGAATAGAAGAGACTCAGGGAGAGCTCTCAAGTACTGAAGCCCCCATGAAGTTGTCCATGCTTTGAACTCAGTCACTGGCTTCAATTTGGATCTCTTCAACTATCTCTTTTCAAGAGAAATCTCCAACAGAAGGACTAGCCCTGAGCAGTGTGAACACCCAGATCAGCATGGCAATTAGGTTGGGGCTATGTCTCCAGCAGTATTTAGTCTCCAGAAATATTCATCTAGTCTTCACTGTGTTTGGCAGTATGGATAAAGCCATGCAGAATTTGGTTATTCAGTACATAGATAGCAGATCTATCCTCCAGCCAAAAGAACATCCTTAGACTTCCAGATCCAAAAAGTGAGTGAGAATTAAGGAAGTAAGATCTGAAGTTGCTCATGATCCTGGAAATAGAATAGGGTTGAAAGCCCATAAAGGAATCAAGAAATAAAAAAAGAGATGAGGCTACATGCATAAAAGTTTGAGAAGCAGAGATTCAGTCCTAAATAGGACTTACCAGGTTTTATGGGCTGAAAGCAAATGTATTGCTCTTTAAGGAGATGTTCATAAAATAGAAAGTCACACAATATTCTGAGCTGGAAGGGACCCACAAGGAACATCGAGTCCAGCTCTTAAGTGAATGGCCCATACGAGGATCAAACCCACAACTGCGGTGTTACACGCTCTGACCATCTGAGTTAATCTCAGGGTCAGTGTTTCCCATCCCTGACCCCTGAGTAGATTTTTATCAAGTCAAAGGCAACTTGAGTTCATCCCTTCTCCTTTGGGAACAAAAAGTGAGATGAGAATCTCTTGGTGGCAACTCCTTCTCTAAAATTACTGAATGGATCTTAAGCAATAGTCATACAACAATTTCTTCTGTTAAGGAGAGATTTTCAGCAGTTGGTTGATTTGGTCATGCTTCGCTGCCCAAAATGTGAAGCTGAAAGTGGTAAACCCCAATTTGAACACTTCGTCTTTGATAATCAGGCAGTACCTTGAATGTATTCCTGAGGAATTGGGAGTTAGAGGATTTTGGAAAGTTCAGCTCCTGACAGGCAGTAAAACCCAGCGGAGCACCCCTTCTGCATGGAAAAGTCTTCCTCCTTCTTCTTCATAGCTGCTTAGGTTTTTTTTCTCTCCACCCTTTTAGTGCCTCCCTTATAAAAAAGAACATAGGGATGCTCTGCCCACCTCTGTGTGCTCCTTTGGATGACTCAGAATTCTATGTGTAATTCTATGACTTAAAAGATAAAGAGGGAAGAGTAGAGCTCTACAACTTGTTACTGTACTTAAAGCTGTAATTGTGTGTAAGTACTTGCAAATATCAAGGCCACCTTTGGAAACAACTATGTGTAATGGCTCTTCTTGCTCTATCCCATTTGTCCAGTAGAGCATAGTGGCTAAATCAATGTAAAGTGTCATGCATTTCTTTTTTCTGCTCTCCTTGGGGCTATTCTTTCCAGTTACGTGTGTTCAGCTTTGATCTCTGGAAAAATCAATGAAGATTTAGTTGTTCTCAAAAAACCCCAAGCTAAAAATTTAAAGCATTTTCTGTCATCTTGGTGTGGAACACGTAATACCTCTCCCCTTTGGGTAATCTTCAGAGTACCTGACTCAGCAAGCTTTTGTGAAATAAGCAGTAGCATAAAACCAGATTTATACTTAAATGGTTTTTTTCCTTTGATCACATTCTTAACCATAATCAGTGAAGTTGTTTTCACTTGTACTCTCACAAAAGAAATAGTACTATTTTGCTGTCCCTGAAAAATAAAGGCAGATTTAACCCCCAACAAAATAAAGTAAAAAAGATTTGACCTATGTATCCACCCTCTGACATTCTCTTTGTGTCAAACACTGACTTTTCAGTTAGCTTCTACACAGTAGAGATGCCTATGATGCAGTCAGCCAGTGACTGCAAGAAGACAGAGCATAGCTATCAGACTGTATGTGGGAGTATTCTGAAAATAATAAGAAAATGAGATAGCACATTAAGTGCAAACCAAAATTTATTTATGTGTATACAAAAATAAATCTTTACAGAAGTTGTAGGAATACAAATGTAATAAAACTTTCATTTTGGCACTTAGGTCTTCACAGTGACTCTTGCCCCCAGTACAACCTTCTCTACTTTCTAAAGATCAGATACCACAACCAGTAAAATAACGCTTTACCTCTCAAGTCCCCTTGAGAAGCAGTAAGATTTCATACTCTCTGCTCTTATTACAGAAAAGTCTTCTACAATTTTCAGGAATGCTGCAACATAGTCAGAACATCTCTCTCCAAAGTGCAGCAGGGGCCTTGGGGTTTAAAGGCATGGCACCCAGAAAGGTTTGACATCACAGCTCATGGGCCAATTGCTCAATGAAGCAGGGGGAACACTGGGCAACTCAGGGCCAACCAAAGCAATTCACTACCATTTTGGAAAGTGCTTGGTTCTGATTTTAGCAGCTCAAATACCAAAGTTGCCTGGATATTGGAAAGTCATAGCATCTGCTTAGAAGCATCAGGTTTTCAGCAGGTAAAAGCTGTGCAAAGTACCTTCCTGGCACCACTTGGCCCATTCCTCTCATTTGTATATTCTTGCCATGCATTGTGTGGAGGTTTGGGAGGTTTTGCTTTACAACCAGAAGCAGACTGAATTAGGATTGACAGCTCAGTTTGACCAGTTGCTTGCACTTCTAACGAGGAAGGAAAGAAGCCAAATTCTCCTGCAGCATGGGGGTGTATTGGCACAGCAGCTGGGTTATTGCTGACACTACCAGCCAGGCAAGATGTACAGCGCAGCCATTTTGGTGCTGATCACACCTTCTGTGCCCCAAGCAGTGCAGTTCACTTAGGTCTGTGTCCTGGTTAGAACGGCTAGGACCAATTCATCACTGGATGGGTGCAACCCAAAACTGTGTATTCTATAGCCGTCCATGCCACTTCCCAGAAACTGTTGTCAGTAGAGACCTGCAAGGTGGGAAGATGTTCCTATACCCTTTTATGGAATTCCCCGCTCTGATACCCTTTTATGGAATTCCCCGCTCTGATACCCTTTTATGGAGGAGGGACTGAGCATCCGCATGCCCTTTTATGGAATTCCCTACTCTGAGGGAGGGACTGAGCACTCCCGCCTGAACTGGAGAGTATATAACTGGGAGTTTTAGAACCTTGCCACCTCTCGTGGGATCCAGAGGAATACTGCAGACCACTGCCTTCAACTATACTGCAGATCACTGCGTTCAACCAGACTGAGACCACCACCCTCGACTGGACTGCAATCACCACTCCTGACCAGACTGCAGCAGCTCTCCCACCAGCAGGTTTATCCCCTCTCCCTTTGCTTTGGACTCGGGGGTGGGCCAAGGTACACCACTCTTGTTCATACCCCAGGGTGCTGGGTTGTACATTTGGGTTTTGTGGGTTAAAACTAATTGTCTGTCTGTATAATTGTACTTATTGCATTATTTTAATAAATTGTTATTCTGACTTATAAATCTCTCTTTTGAATTGAGTTCATTTTGCCTTGCTGGTTAACTTTTAAACCAGCACAGTCTGGTAGCCCCATTTTTGGAAAAAAGAAAAAAACCTCTTTATTACAGCTGCTTGACAAATGATGTCATCAAGACTGTTTCATTGCTTTAAGTGGAAAATGTTTGTGTCAAGCATCTTCCCTGATTCTTATGTAAGAAAAGACCGCACAGGGTGGAGAGTGCCAGGAACCAACACACACCTACATCTGTGGTCACTGGTGCCGTCATTGTTACTCTTGTCAGCAGCTTTGTCAGCAGAAGATAACAGAGGGGAGTTTAGAACTGAAAAGGTTTCTTGTAATGTCACTCATCAAACCTGGAGTCCTTGCAGGCTGTTGGTGGTGAGCAGCTATGCTAGGAAATCAGGCTGGAGGGTGCACAGTGTTTGCCTCTGTAGGGAAGTGATGGCAAAATAGCCCAAGGCATCATGTCCTGGTTTATCTCGCTCTCTCTCCCAGCTTCTCTGGCTCAGCCAAGCATCAGCAACCACGCTGTAGGAATCTCCTTGCACTTTTCTTAAAATCCACAAGCCAGCTTCAACTTGACTGATGTCTTCAGAGTAATCTGAGGGAAGTTAAACCAGCAAATTACATTCTCTCCTCACCTGACCAGCAGAAATTTCTGGAATGTGAACTGAAGCAACCCAGCTACATGGGCCATCATATCCTACTGACAGAAGGAGGCAAGTCTGGGCTCCATGGGTACTGAGTCCAGCCCTGTCAAAAACAGGCAGCAACTACATATCAGAGGTGGCTCTAAAGAGGCATCAAGCACACAGGAGTTAGAAACATGGTGTTTGAGGTTGCTTAACACAAGTGAGGCTTCTGAAGAAAGAGATGTCAGCCAGCACTTGGAGACTGTAACTGGGAGGTGTGGGGGGCCAGAGCATGAAGGTTTGAATAAACCTGGTGCTTTCCAAACCTTGATGTCCCAGCTGAGCAAGTGTGCAGGATGTCCCTGTGGATGTGTACAAGTCCTTCTCTCTTCCAGAAGGCTCCTGGAGGCTGCCCTCATGAGACCACTTCCCTCTGAAAGAGCATAGAAGGTCTGTTAGCAAGGGATGACAGCACTTCCTTTCTGCCTGGCTGAACCATCCATCACCCATTCAGGCCACTGCAGCAGAGACAAATCCAATTACCTGCTAACCCACCAGCTCCTCCATTCATCTCTTTCTTAAGGATAAAAAAGAATTCCACACCAACCTATGCAGCAAATACCACCACCACTGCAATATCTCGCATTTGGTAATGACGGGAGGACGAGGTACTCTGCCCTGCCTGGGCTGGATGGCTGCTGCCCAGCCTCCTAGCACAAACAGGGGCAGGAAGGGGAGCCGGCACCCCGGCAAGGGGTTCAGGAACAGTGATGGGGACAGGGATGGGCAGAGAGTGCAGGCTGTGCAGTTCTGCACCCCACCATAGAGGACCAGGAGTTGTCCTCAACAGGCCTGGAGCCACTGCCTCTGCTTGGTGAGGAGCTCAGCAGAAAACATTGCATACACAGAACTCAGCAGAGGTCTAACATAATATTATACACATCAACCCAGTACATGTTAACAAGATGAGACTATATATTTATCATATGCTTGAAAATAGGAAAAACCAGTCTTTACAAAAGACACTGTAACTTTCTCTTGTACCCCCTCTTTTGTGCTCAGCTTGAGCTGCCCCATGCCAGTCTCTATGAGGCTGGGGACAGCCAGCAAAATCCCCATGTTGGGCCACCACACAGCCAAAGGTATTCCTTGCTGCAGCAATACCTCTTGCTCAGGTGCGCTGAGATTCCTGGGCAAGTAAGATTCCAGAGGCAAGTAAGACTCAGAAAGACATTTCTAAGCATTATAAATTTCTGGTGGAGATGGACCCTACCAGCCCTGAGGTAAGAGCTTCCCATGGTTGTTCACATCTCATTGATCTCTATAGTGCTTACTGAGCTCATTTTAGGAGATGGGACAAATGCCCACAACCCACCCTCTTTAGAGGCTTATTTCACTGAATCAGGGTTAAGCAGTGTCAGTAGCTCCTGTTCTCAGTGCAATCTGCTCCATGCAGCAGCCACCAGCTATGTCTCATGCACACAAGCTTTCTGCTTGCTGCAATTTTCCTCCCTCAGCTGTCTGCTTTGGCTGTCCCAGCTGAGCGCAACCCATGTTGATTGATAGCAACAAGGGCCTGGTTCACATTAGAGCCGTTGAAAGTAATGACTTGCTCAAGCCTCCAAGCACAGCCCCCAAAAGATTAAACAAAGCTGTCAGAGTCCCCAATGAGCAACATTTCTGACAAGCATAAGGGATGAATCAATGTGCTCAACAATCCTGGAGGAAGAGGACAATAGGAGAACAAGCAGATGAGGTACAGTAACCAGTGTTTCCTTTCCCAAAGCATACCAGCCCCCGTCTGGAACTCCCAGGAGGGTCTTTTTAAGAGCTGCAGCTTCCAGGTTTCCATGAGCCAATGACTTTGGCTGACACTACTTTCCCCAGCTCACTCCCATGAATTGCATGGCCATTCCCTCAAAGTACAAAAAAGCTGGAGAAGAGAGAAAAATCACTGCAAGCCATCCTCCCTCCTTCCTTCTACTGTCTCCAAATAAGGAGATTGATTTAAAAATCATACAATTTAAAATATAAGGTTTGGATCTCAGGATGCTCTCTCATTTTCTGAGCCTTTGGGTCACATTAGATCATGGCCCACCACTTTTCTTTTCATGTGTGAAGGCTAGAAATTTGCCTTTAATGATAGGAGAGATTTGCCTCCAGGAGCCAAGGGGTTTAAACCAAAAGTCTTACCATGGGACTTGTGCTGTAAAAACAAAAATATATAACATTAGAAATAATTTAGAAAAATTGGTAAGAAAAGAAGTCTGGCTTGTCTTTTATTTCTGGTGAGGAAAGTGGCATCTTCTTGAGAACAGCAGCAATGAATTATATGAATCTGTCTTTATTATTCAGAAAGGAAAAATGCTGTTAATAGTCATGAGTATTAAAATCTTCTCTCAGACTATCTGCTTGTGGATAGATTATATAGTTATATATTATAGTTATTATTATATATATATTTATAGTTATATAGTTAATAGTTATAACTATATATATAGTTATTATAATATATATATTATAGTTATATATAGTTTTATATATATATATAGTTATATATTATAGTTATATATTATATAGTTTATGGTCAGAAGTGGAAACATAAGAAATAGAAGAAATATAAGATATCAAAGTCTTCTGAGATTCCATTTGCTTTCAAAAATCTTGAATTAAGGAACTTGCTGCTGTAAAGTGTCCTTAGGACAAAAATTGGTATTGTCAAAGTGCAGGAGGGCTCCTGAGGCCTCCACATTTTAAATACTGTTTAAATGCTATAAACTGTTACAGCAGTTGTGTTGTAGAGTCCATAACTTCCTTGCTTGAGCGCATGATGTTATATGTACAATACTTGCCACCCAAAAGAAACATCATCATCCTTCCCCCCACCCTTTGCAGTGTGCAAAATAACATCCTAGGACTAGATCCCACCTTGCTTACAGTTTCACAGCAAATTCTGAGCTTTCACTAAGAACTAAAACAAAGCAGTGAACACCCATGGGTTAAAACTTTTATAAACCACTTCTGAAGAGCTGTGAAACTGCAGATTGCACAAGCTCACCAAGGCATAAGCTGATTTCATTAGGAAATGTAGAGGTTTGGTGTTGGGTTTGCTTTTATCACATCTGATTTTAGCTGACTGGGGCAGAAATACTAACTTGTGACTTGGGATGACAGTGAGTGTCCTTAACTGTGGTTCCCATGGAGTAAACCTGACCTGCAGGAAGGCTGGGGAAGAGTGGATGTGATTAATAGATGTCATTGTTTTTTCTGGAAATGCACATGCTGAAGTGAAGAACCTTCAGTCCAGGCTTGACTGAAGCTTTGGGGGAAGAAGAGGGTGGGCAGCACAGGTGGGAGCAGCTTCTGCTCTTGTGAGAGTGGCAGCCCCTGAAGGCTCCCCTGTGGAGTCAAGCTGCACCCTGAGCTTCATGGCTTTCCTCTCCAGCGAGTACAGAATCCCACATCCCGCACTTGATAATGATTAATGAGGTGGTTCAACATTTACATGATATGCTGCTAAGTGGGATATGGAGAAAGTGTCCTGACCACAGGACCACAGCACACAGTTGTTGCCTTTTGACATGGGGAGGACAAAAAGATGTTACTACTGAGAGTGGAAATTATGACAATTATACCAGCTTTCTGCTGGTATTTGTTGAGTAATTCTCTAAATTAAGCAATCAAAAATGCCCCATGGCACTGTCCAAGCCACAGCAGATGGTCATGTTTGAGGGCATGGGTAGGCCCCCTGGATAGGAGCTGCTCCAGCATCCAGAGGAAGGGTGCCAGTTCCATCCCCACCCCTGATAGTCCCAGTGGTGGTGGGGGGCAGCCATGCTGGGGTAGACTTGTTATGTTTTATTTTTCTAACTCCCCTTCATGTTCAGCAGTGCAAACTTCCTGCATTTCTCTGGGTACTCCAGGAAGGAGCTGATGGGTTGGTGGGCAGCCTTCAGCTGTTCTTAAAAATTCTGAAGGGTGAGATTTTCTGAGATTTCTGTGCTCCTTTTCCAGATCTAACTGTCCAGACCCTTAGAAATTATGTCCTAATTTCTGGCCTAAATCCCCATGCTGGAGTTTATATCAATTACTTGCTGTCTTCTCTACAGTTGACATGAAGGAGAGAAGACAAGCCCCACAAAGAAGGAGCTGAGCTATGGAAATGTCTGAGAGAAGGAAGTCTCCTTAACAGTAAGACTGTAGTTTGCAAAAATGAGGTGAGATCTGAGCTGGTGCCATGAGCCCAAAGTGCAAACAGATGGGGGATTGCAGTCTGGAGGTGGGATCCCAAGAAGGAATTCTTATGACTTGACACTCTAAGCCCATCTGAAAGCCTGGGAGATCAGAGAATAGTAACCTTGGGCCAGGGAGTATGAAAATGACAGTTTAGGAGCAAACCATCCCCCCGTGCAGGAGTTTGTCTAAGCAAGTATCTTCTCAATCAACTGACATGCAAAACAAGAGATAACAACAATTGAAAACATGGGCAGGCAACCAAAAAGAGCTTGCAAGCATTGTTAATTCAGTCTGAGACAAAATCAGAAAGGACAAAGCCCAGCTGGAGCTTAGGCTGCCTAGGGACAAAGAGAAACATGAGGGTTGCTACACATACCTTAGAAGCAAAAGCAAATGGGGAGAAATTGTGAGTCTGCCAACAAATGCATGAGACAACCCACTGACAGAGGATAAGTAAAAAGACCAAAGCATTGAATGCCTTTTTTTGCATACATTTTCATTAGCAATGCTTACTCCCACACCTTCACGTGTCCAGCATAATTTGAGAAGAAGGGGAACAACCAATAGGAGGAATAACAAATGAAGGTCTGCCTAGAGAAACTGTAAGTATTCAGATCCAGGTGAGCAGATGGGATTCATCTGAGGATGCTGATGCGACTTCATGGCTGCTGTCCATCACCAGGAACAGTTCTGACAACTGGAAACTCTCCTGCAGCATTCTCATACAAAACCCGAGCAAACATGAATTGGACAAACTAATTGTTAGATGGACCGAAAATTAGCTGGACCATTAGGTCAAAGAATAATAATCAATGTTGTGATGGGCCATCTGGTAGCCAGTAATGAACAGAGGACCCCAGAGAATGAGACGGGAGCTGATATTGTTCAATATTTGCATCAGTCACCAGGCCGATGACCAGAGGGCACTTTCATCTGCAAGATGGTAGTAGATTAGAAGCAATGACAACTGTTAACATTTGTCAGAGCTGGTAGAGAGTCAGTCCAGAGGGACCTTGAGAAACTCAGGACCTATGACAATAGAAACCTCTCAGAGTTCAACAAGGGCAGTGCAAACCCTATGCTTTGGTGTAGGATGGTATACTTCTGCCTACATAACAGCCGTGCAGGAAAGGATCTGGGTTTTGCTATGAGACTTCAGTGAGAATTCACTGCAAGTGAAGCAAATGATACACTGGAGATGCGTTAAGAGCAATATGACTGGCAACCAGAGCATAGTTATTAATCCCTTCCTACTCAGCATTGCCAAAGCTGCCACTGAAACATTGTCCCATGTTAGGACCCACAGTTCAATAGGTCATTGAGAAACTGAAGAAAGTCCACTGGATAGTCAGTGGCCACAAAGAGATGCTGAGGGACATGGGTTTGGGTAGTCTGGCAAAGAGGTGGCTTAGGAGAGGTCTAAAACCAGCCTGCATCTATATGAAGGGGAATGACAAGGACAACGGAGCCAAACTCTCTACGTTAGTGGCAGCTATACAGAAAAATCCTGGGCTTCACTGGAATGAACAGGTTTGTCTCTTAAGGGACCTGAAGGAGGGTCATGGAGTGGACCCCAGTGATGGAATTCTCACCACCTACTCCAGCTGACAGCTCACTGCCTAGCTCTTCTGTGGGTTGCCCAGCCAGCTCCCTCCAAGCCGGTGACCATCACTGCCCTGGGAACTGCTCATTCCCACAAGTTGTCTCCCAACAACCTTTAACAGGACTCTATTGGGCATTGCACTCTAAAAGGCCTCCATAAGCTTCACACAAGACAACACAAAGCCTGTTTTGCATGCTAAAAATACCACTCTCATGGGCTCAAACACAGCTTTCAAATAATTTTGGATATTTTGTACTGCAGGGGGTAAGAAAAAAAGGCAAAAAATTATCATTAAGGACCTGGGTGTCCCAGGGGACCCAGAAGAGTCCCAAGATTGAATGCTGTTTCATGTAGCCCAGCCAAATCTAGGGACAATTAGCTTTAAGGAGAGTGGGTATGGACCAGTCCACAGTCCACAGGGACCAGAATTCAGTCTCCAGCTCTCTTTCAGCTAGCAGCATAGGCACAACCATGGAGACTTTCAATCAATTGTCAGGAGAAACCTCCCTTGTGGCTAAGTCATGTCTGCCAGCTCAGTTCCCTACTGGGAGGATGTTGAAGACCGGGAAGGGCACAAGCAGAGGTGGGGCCCATTGTGTTGCCTCCACATAAGCAAGAAGCTTTTATAATTGTCAGTTCCCATTGTACAGCTCGCAGGTACATGCCTGTGTGGCATGGCTGGGAGCAGAAGTGACATCTCCTTACCTCTCCTCTAATGTGCCCCCACAAAGGTGGACCCCTGAAAATCCCAATTTCCTCCTGTGTTTTCTCCTTACTGTGCAAGAGGACAATGAAGGTAGTAAGACAGCTCAGTGCCCAGATTAAAATAAAACTCAGTATCCATATCTTGCTTATATTTTATCAGCTTCATATCTGAACATCTCATTAATACAGGTAAATAGACTATAATGTCTTCTAAGCAAGCTTGCTCAGAAATCCCTGAAACAATCAAAAGCCAGAGAAAACAATTCATTGCATTTGATGCATCAGTTCTTGGAATTGTATCTATATTAGGCAATACCTCTTTGTTCACTCACATTAACCTAATTGCATGCATATTTATTGTGCAGTATTCTTTTAGCCTCTAGGCAAAATCAAAGAAGGCTGTTTCACTACTGAGATGGCAATTTTGAGTAAGAAATATGGACAGGTTTATATCAGTCTATTAATGCTATTCCATTATTCAACACCAGAGCTAAAATTAGCAGTCACCTCAACAATCAGATGCATATTTTATCTTCAAGATATGAGCCTAAATTAGCACAGACCTCAGCCTCCTATCAATAGCCCTTAATTCTAGATAGGCTCTTCTACACCAAGATCATTGGCATGAGAAAGGCATGTGAGATTCAGACTAACTGTTTAAATGCTAAAGGGTCTCCAGAAGTTACGCTCCATCTGCATCCATTTGCTTTGTGCTGAAAAAACATAAACATCCAGATATGACATTTTATAAACCTTTTTAATAGTAAATAATTTCCTGGTACCTGTTTGAAGGAAAATGGGGTCAAACCCACCTGCAGAATTGCACCTGATTGTGCTCACTGCAGAAGCATCAGTGCTTTCTTGAGGCCCTCCTTAAAATGATGAGACACCTTTCCCCCTGCTAGGTGGCCAAGGGATGGGGAGCCACTGGAATAGAGCAGGTGCTGTATCTCATCTGCACACATTTAATTACAGCCAAAGCCTTGTTGTGCAGCAGTTACAAACCAGCCCATTAGGAGGGGTTTTTTAACAGCCCATATGTGAGCAGTACTCAGGCAGATGTAAAAATTCCCTCTTGACCAACGTTGTGTTTTAAGTACCGCTAATATGTAGGGACATTGCCACTTGAATAGGATACTGGGCACCTTAAAGAATGCAATAAACCCAAACAAAGCTCTCTGGTTTAGCCTCTATGTGCTGTCTGAGACACAAAGGGGTAAGACAAAGGGTAAGAAAAGTCATGGTTCTGATATAAAATCCTCAAATGTTCCTCCTGCCTGTGCTGATGGAGTTGTTACTGGTGCTGGGCATAGTGGGATAACAGCCAGGCCTTTTCTTTCCCAGCATTTGAGTGCAACCAATGTCTTTTCACCCAAACTCCTAATCACATCCATGTTTATTGCCTGCTATTGTGTTACAGGTAGGCAACATCACCTTAGCTGCTTCAGATCCGAAGGGGCTGTCATTAACATGCTGCTGCTGTGGTTTCTCCATGATTCGTGCACTGGTCAGGATTCTCCCAGATCTAGGGTTAAAGAGACCTTCAAACTTCTTAATACCAAAAAAAGAAATTATATCAGTGGGAGGTCTGCTTGCTGAGAGGTCTTCAGATAAAACCTTGCTCTTAAAGGCTTGTGGAAGGGGTCAGGCTCTGAGCCCCAGACAACAGGCGCATTGCTTTGCCTGCACTGGAATTTTTTTGCAGGAGGGGAAGGAAGTATCAGCTGCAGGTCCAGAGTTTGTAGTTCACCTCACTGCCCCAGCGGGCGGAGAATGTAGTCCTCTCTTCTCAGAGGTGCTGCCAGCAACAGTATTTGTTGATATTGGCTTACCATCCCAAGGGATAAAATTACTATTAAATGTTTGCAAGGACCATTTGAAACGTGAGAAGAGGATGTTTTTAGTAGTGGGGAAAGAGCCAAATACCTCAGAAGATAAATATTCCAGCTTTAAGAATTAATTACCACTTCCAAGTAATGCAGGCTGACAAATAACCTTGCGCAACTTCCTGGACAGATACATTTTAATGGCAATATTGTGCACAGATCAAGAGCAAAATACAGTTGCTGAACCATGACCCTTCAAGCTCAGGCAGATGCCTTTGCCCAAATACTTGTCCAGCAAAGCCCAGAGGAGGAAGGATAGGGCTAAAGCAGCCACCTATACACAGCAGCTCACACCATGAAGGTCTCTGGGTTGCTTCCAGGAATGGTTGTTTTCAGTCACGAAAGAAAAACATGGATACCAAACTACCAAGTACACTTTTCAAAACAGTAGCTATGACATCTATGAAGCTCTGTAATCATTATGCAAAATTCACTATATAGCTTTTCAGTTGTAAATCAAATATCATAGGGCAGTGGAATGAATGCTCAATCTCCCTATCCTAATTTTTCTTTTAGTAGTGTGGGAAGATACCATATAATTGGTTATGGTCCACAATATACACTGGCATAACAAGTCACAATATGTATTTGTACTTCTTTCGGTCAAGAGCATCAAGCATTGAATGTAGGAAGAAAACTTCATAAACCAATTTTCTCAAAACCATTTTCAATAAAAAGGCTTGGCTTTCTCCTTCTTTTTAGATAGGTGAAATGAGGAGAGTGGTGGAACAACAAATCTGAGAATCGATAGGGTTTTCTGGAAATCTGAATTGTCACTAATTACCTCAGATCCAAGCTGACCTGCTGTTTTGAGAGCCATGCTCTAACTCATAATAAGCTTTTCAGGAACATCACTCTGAAGATACCTTAGGAAGACAGCTCTTTGGAGCATTATATGTACTTCAGTGCAGTGACCCAACAACAGCATCACCCCAGAGATATTGCTTCTAGAAGGACAACTGACTTGTGATCCTCATTTCAGAAGAAATTGAAGAGATCTTGCTCTATACTGGTGTGAATCACCAGCAGTCAAATGCCAAGTGCAACAACTGCCACAAAAGGTCACCTTTGCCTAAAGGACTTTATTCGGAACCTCTTCATACCTTCCTAGATAAACAGCAGATTCACCAAAAGCTAATTAAGTCCCCCAGGAATATAATCATTTTACAGGAGCTCCCAGCATGGGATGCAGATTTGCTCCTAGTCATCCATCCATTCATCCATCCATTCATCCATCCAGACCTTGAACACTTTTGCTCCCTGTCTGAAGCTTGAACCCACACTTGCCCTTAGTGTGCACACAGTCCTTGTTCACAATCTGTCTTGTCTATGCATGGGCCTTCATATGCACAAACCACAGAATGAAGCATGAACCTTCAGCACTGACGATCGCATGTGCTGGGAGCCAAGTGCCTGTCAAGAGACACTGAGGAAGTAGCCTGGGTCCAGTTGCTTGAGTGGGACAGAAAGTGAAGGGACACCCATAAAGCTTTCTGAAGAAAACATTCCTATCCCTGTCTAGGGATCTGCAGCTCCTAAACTGAAGCACACAGAACAGGTTGATGGCAGCTGCTATTTTAAAATTCATGAAGTCTTAAAGCATTACTGGATGATTTCAGAGCTTGGAGCTAACTAGACAAAATAGTCCAACAGGGGGGAGATGCTGATGTAGTAGCAGCCATAATAATGCATGATGCCGCACATATTCCTGCTTCTGAAAACCCACTCATCCGTCTTGTCAGGGAAAATTGCTGTGATTCTGTTTCATAGCGGAGGTGGTGGGAGGAAGGAGGCAGTTGCATATTTTCCTCTGATAAAAGAGAAAGGCCAGGCTATGCTCCACTAAGCCTCCTGAAGCCACCCTGGCCTTTGTGTGAAGGGCTTGGAGACTGGTGAGGGCAAGTACTCGGTAGGGAGGGCATAAGTGACTCAGGAGAGACAAGGCTTTGAAGCTCCTCTGCTAGCACTTGAGAGATGCTTTTTCCTCCCTGCCCTGGTGCGCCCCTCTTTGCCTGCTCACTCAGGACTGAAGAAAATGCTGGCACAAAATGAGCTGGGACCCAGCAGGCTCCTTCTCTGCTTTTGTGGTCAGCTCATGGTGGAAAACTGGGTGAAGGTAGATCTGCACCAGCCAGGGCAAATTCAGACAAATAGCATAAATGTCTAATTTATGTACCTGTATCCAAAAGTGTTATTCAGAATGGCCCAAGTCAGCTGCTGCCTTAGGCTAAAGGTAAGACAGAACAGCCCTCCCTCCCTGCCATGGGCATGCTTTAGTCAGCCAGATTCCGCATCACATCCCCAAGAGGCTCAACCTGCCCCTGACATGTGGCCAGAACAGCCCAAGAGCACGAGACATGTGAGGAGAGGACGGAAGGGTTTGCACCTTGACCTGAATGTGGGTGCCTATGCAGCAAGGGCCATCGCTTTTGCCTCTCCCCATAAAAGAAAGAGACTGGGCAAATGACTGTTTACCCTCCTGCTCTTGCCTATCCCTGTCCATCATGTGCCCACTGACTCCTACACAAACTCTCCCCATGTACCACAGTGAGGCCCTGAGCTTCTGCTTTGCCAGGGGTAGCCAGGGGCACCTAAAGTCTAATTTCCCCATCAACGTGTGGCCTGTGTGATGAGTGCAAGTCTGCCAGGGATGTGCTCATTCTCACCAACCTTATCCCCTTGCCCACTCTGACACCCCAGCTCAGTGTCCTGGGCCTGGCAGAGCAACTCTCACAGCAAAGAAATATTTAATATGTGTTAAAACATGTACTAACACGTTTACACAATACTTTGATTTGACCAGGCTGTCACCATGCTTTTGACATGAATTAACTCCAAGTTTTTGACCCAGTTGTAAGTCCCAGTTTCAGTCTGTTCCTGCAGGTCTGGAGCTGCCTCCCTTTCAGCTCTCCTGTTCCCTTTGGTAGAGCAGCACAGGGCCTTCAGGGAAGAGACATACAGATAACATGCCTGGACTCACATAGGCACATATCTCTGGATGAGAAATAATGCTGCTGGCATCCCACACCCCTACCGAGTGCTAACACAGGCCTCTGATGCTTCCACTAAGAGCATAATCTTTACCTTGCTCAGTCACCCATCCCTCAATTACCACCATCAGGAAGGCTTTCATCTGCAGATGAAGAGTGGAGGTGGCCCAGAAAGCTTCAAGTCTCAGGGGGTAGAAACAATAGAGAATGCCCCCTCACTGCCAGGCACAGGAGCTGCCTGCCTTTTCTAATGAAAGGAAATGGTCTTTGGACCTAATCTATGAGATTTTAAAAAATAAAGTTTTACTTGTGTTGCGCTCAAGTGGGGACAGCAGTTTGCCCTGTACAGATTAATCCACTTCCACACTTTCTACTCAGCATGGAACAGTTTTATTTTTTACGTACATATTTCAGAGGCATACTTGAAAAGCAAAACCCACATTCCGTGCTCAGACATCCAGCAAACAGTTAATAAACCCCATTCTAGTATGGTTTAGAGCTTATGTGAAATAAGAGTAAAAAGTCTGACCTGTTTCCAATAGCTACAAAATTACCCCGGGGAAGATAAAGATTTTTTAAATGTAGCTATTTTCTGTTCAGGGAACCTACGCATCAGTCCTTCCTATCACACATCTCCAGAGAAAGCAACAGCCATCCCACACACTCCTCTGCTGTGGATTGCTCAGCACTTTGTTCCACGGTAATCTGTAGGAGAAACTCAACCCTCCTGTTAAGTGCTTGAGGCTTAAAAGATTAATTCTGTGGAACGGATCGCTAAAGCACATCAGAAATTGGACCTCATTCCTAACAGCTTATCAGCATTGAGGCTATTACAGGTGCAAGCAAAACAGCAGTTCTGAGAGAGGAAAGCAGTCCTGTTATAATCAGCATTCTTACAGACAGTTTCATATCTTATGTTGAATACAGCTTTTTTTTTTCTTCTCCTAAAAAGTTTTCCACCAAAGCTTTCCAAGCACTTTAAAAAGGCAGGTGACTTACAACATTATCACTCCCGTTCTACAAACAGGAAACCAAGGCCTCAAAAAAAAATCATTTGAGTAGCATAATACAGCAAATCCCAGTCCAAAACAGAAATGGAATCAAAACCTCGAGGCAAAAACTCCCCTTCTCCAACTACTTCTATTTAGTTGCTATGTAGCTTTTCTTTTTTTTTTGGTAAAATTAACCCACCAGTCAAATGAGAAAATGGCAAGGAAATTGCAAGCCTCGACATACTTACTTCTATACTGATGGCATTAGTACAAAAATAAAGATTTTTATTAACTAGTTTACAAAAATAAAGTCTATTGAGTCACACAGGATCTCACTGGGAGGTTTATTTGACTTTGGAAGATAAAGCCTGTTTGAAACGTCTCTTTAGATCTTGCATGTTGGGAGATTTGGGCCGAGGGATGATGGATGACCGCCTCCTGTCCGTGCTGCCAGTATGCTGTAGTTTGCTGACCTCCTTGCAAAGATACTGGAAGACATCACAGACACCTTGTGAGTCATCACTCGTGGAGATTTCCAAGAACAGGCTGCCCAGTTCATTTGCCAGCTGTAGTCCCTCTTTCGCCTGTACTTGCCTGGCATGGAGGAGGTCTGCTTTGTTCCCCACAATAATGATGGGAGTCCTGGCATCTGGGTGGACCTTGCGTATGTGCTGGTAGAGCGGCTGGACTGACTGGTAGCTGCTGTAGTCTGTGATGGAGTAGACCAGGAGGAAGCCCTCTGCCCACTTCACACACCTGGACAGGGAGTCCAGCACTTGCACACAGTCCTCCTGCACCTGCAATGTAACAGAGAACACAGATTAGGCATTGGGTGGTGGAAGTATAAAGCCTATATCATAGACAGCACCGTCAAGCAGATCCAAAGGGAAGCCTGAGCTCTGCCTCAGGAGACTACGTCTGGGCATGTACGAAATTTGGGCTCAAAAGCTGAGCCTTTGGGTGGCAGAGAAGAACCGATCGATCTCCGTACCTGGATGCACCCCGGCGTGTCTTGGATTTGTACGGCAACGTGGTCCCCCTCCAGATGGACCAGCCGGGAGTAGAGGTTGCCTGGGGAGCAGAGAGCCGTGAGCCGCGGCCGCGGGGCCCCCGCCGCGCCCGCCCTGCTGCCCCCCGCCTCACCTGTGTTGGGCTCGTAGTCCCCGATGAACCGCTTCGTCAGGAACCGCACGATCATGGCTGAAACACAGAGCGGCCGCGTTAGGCAGGACGGACGGATGGACGGACAGGGGAAGGGGACGGGCAGCCCCGCGCCCCCCGCACTCACCGCTCTTGCCGACACCGCGGGCGCCCAGCACGGCCAGCCGGACTTGGGCGCCGGGCGGCCCCGGGGGGCACTCGGCGATGGGCGCCAGCAGGAAGGGCTGGGACATGCTCGGCAGGCGCATGGGAGAGGCGACTCCAGAGGGCTCGGAACAGCTCCGCTCGGCTCAGCCGGCAGCACCCGGCGCGGGTGGCCCAGGGCGGCTTTTAAAGGTTCCGGCGGCAGCACCGCCCCGCTCCCGCGGCACCGCCTCCCCGGGAACCGCCAGCCTCCGGCTGGCCCCCCGCAGCGCTCCCCCCACGTGCCCCTCAGTGGCACCCCCCCGCTGCCCACCCTGGTTGTACCCCTGCCCCTTCCTCCCCACCACCCTCCCTGTTCCCAGGGCGTGGGGTGGCCGCGGTGGGCGCAGGCACCAGTGGGCTGGGGGAGAGCCCGGGCAGCCCCCATGCAACCTGTGGCCCAAGTTTGGGGCAGGCACTGCAGCACCCTGCTGTGCATCGCCCCCGCCCGAGGCAGGCGGACAGATGCCAGCAGAAGCCTCACTAGGTCTGGGATGTGCACTTCCACACCCCAAACCAGCCCCAAACACTGCAACAGGCTCCAGCTTTATGCACCACCCTTGCCGCAGCAAAGAACTCGAGTCTCGAAAGAAAGAAAATTATTCATTCTTTTACCTCAGACTATTTTGTTTCCTGCACCCGGACACGTTCCTCCATTCTGTCTTGAAATCCCAGCTTGTGGATCAAGCAACTGACAGCCTTGAAACCTAAGTGGTCTTGATTGGGCCCTTTGGATTTTTGAAGTGGAAGAATTTCAGAGAAGAAAGGTTCTCCACCGCAGGCTGCCCTTAAATGAGCCTCAAACCTGCAAGCAGCTGTGGGGATGTTTCAGTCTCTGCAAACCGTTGCCCAAGCTTCAGCAAAGCTGCTTCTGCTGTGCACTGCTTTGTAAGCATGTAAGTGCTTACAAGATAAATAACCCATTCAAAGGCTGCTTTCATTTTTATCAAGGAGATAGCACATGCCAGCAGGATACAACACAAAAGAGGCCAGTGGTTGGTATTTGAAAGGAGTGATCTCACAATATTGAAGGATGGAGTTACTATGGGACCTGCTGGGCCCTGGCTGTGGGGTTGATGCCCAAGGGCAGCCCAGGTGGCCCTGGATGCCCACACACAGGCAACTGAGCTGAATCTTGGCAGAGGTGGGGCTGTGCACTGGTGCTCCACTAGGTCACCTTCCCCCCACTTTCAATACAGTTCTCAGAAGATGCATGCAATGACAAGTCATGTTTTTCCATACTTTCCTCTTGTCTTCCCCCTCCATCTTTCTCCCCGCATCCTTGCAAGAGCCCCAGTACCTGACCTCCTATGCACTTCTTTGGACATCCTCAGTCCCAGTGCCTCCAGTGACAAGAAAACTCAGAACGAGAGCACCAAATAACACTGCCAGTTCTGGCCTACCAGAGAGAAAATGTTCCTGAGGAAAGTGAACCCTTGGCATTGTGGGGACAGGGATGAGGAGGAATTGCTACTTGCTTCCCATGGGCGCAGAGTTCATGCAGGAAGCTAAGGCATAGCTCAAGCTCTGTGCCCTGCAGCAGCCAGAGGACCAAATACCCCCCTGCCAGTGCTCTGCCTTGTTTAAAGATTCGCCCCTGGTGCCCCAGAAATGTTGTACCAGTGACAGTTCCACACTGCTCTTTGTTGAAGGGTTACACACACTCCACAGTAGCTAAAACTATGCTAATTAACATCAGTTAAACTAGTATCTGGAGAAAAGCAGGGCGGAAGAAGGGCTACTGATTATTTGTGTTACTCTAGGGCCTAAGAACCCCTATGGTAACATCAAGGGCCCTTTTAACCTCAAAAACTCATTGCCTCTAAAGTTTCTACTTCACCCCCCTTCATGCCGGAGACCTCTTTTCTTTCGTAAAAAAGATTTTTCATGTATCACTAAAAGCTTCTGATTTCCAGACGTTCCTGCTACTGTCTTCTGCTCCTATTGTCATAGGATCCTTTGTCTTTGGCCTCACTCACAGTGCCTCTACCAGCTATTTCTATAAATTTCTTTATGAAAGAGCTCTCAGAGTACATTCAGTATGCCTCTGAAAGAATGCTACTGAAATAAGTCCATTCCAGGCAGATAGTTCCCAGGCATTGAGCTGTAAAGCAGTAGTATTAAGCAACCACCATTCCCGAAACTTGAGGAGCTGCCCCTTTCTGGGCAGCTGTAGAACTCATGCTGACTCACCTGCTCCTGAGAGCATCCCTAAAGGGCAAATGGTGATGGTCAAGTGCCGCTGTCCGAAGAGGGGATGGGACACGAGGAAGAGTGCAAGTAGAATGCCCCATTCACGTGTGCACCCTGTCTTTTGTCAGCTTGGGCGGGGAAAGGGCCAGAACATAGGGCGGAGCATGAGACAGACAAGCAGGGGAACAAACCAAGATAGGGACATGGACAAAAGGGGGAGGAGGGGAGGAAGCAGGGAGCAGGCAGCAGGCAAACTCATGGCAAGCCTGGGCACGACCACTGTGTAGTGTGAATACAATGAAACCACATAATAACAGTAAAGTCCATATGATAACTGTAAGGTCCATATAATAAAGTCCTGCCAATTGCTGTATGCTTTTCTCCATGCCTGGAACTGTTCCCATCCTGAATCTTGCTCCTTCACAGTCAAGCACAGAGAGAACAGTGTACAAGGGAGGACACTCTGTGAAGGAATTAAATGTCCAGGGTGTGACAGATTATTTTTCCATCAACACCTACCCAGGTGCAACAGGAGCAGCTCAGTAAATTGAAGCAGTTGAGGCTCAGATTAGCTGTCTCCATTCTGCAGACTAAGCATCCCTGCGATGCATGAGCCTCAAAGCTATTCCAAGGAGCCTTTCCTTTCTCAGCTCTCCAAGTCCCACTTGGAAGTGTCAGGCTGTACTTCCAGCCATCCTATGCAGATGGCCCATGCCACTATCCTAATGGTCTATCACTTATCCGCTTTCCCACAGCAACAGTGCACAGTGCCAGGTATGCCATACTGCTGCCTGACCCTCTTCCCTATTCCAAGTTCTAGTAACATTCAACTTTTGGGGGAGAGAGTAGGTGGCTTACTTCTGTGACTGCAGCAGGGAGGACATTTGAGAGCCTCTGGAGCTCCTTTTTCTCCTAAGAAACCAAATGTACAGTTTTCCTGGGAGTCTTTGCTAATGTTGTGGAGTCAACTAGAAACTCTGGGCTTAGTATTAGCAGGACCATGTGAGATCACTCGCAAAAGACACAACACTTTTCCATGTGCAGAAGCACTGGTGAGAACTTTTGCTGTGAGCTGCCATGGCTTCAACACACTCCTCTGAACCAAGAGGAGCACAAGGCCATGTTCAAGATTGCAGCTATTCCTTACATTCCCCAGTTCCTGCTGATCAACGGCTAACCAGTTTGGAGTGGGCGTGGACAAAAAGGTGATTGAGGGCCCAGGGGCTATCACCCAAAGCCTCTTCTTCCAAACAGTAGAATATGGAATCAGCAACCTCAGCCAGTTTTTTATATTTCTGAGTTCCTGAGCTGTATGGGTAGTGTTGGTGGGAGCAACGTTCCTATCCAGTGCTTGAGCAAGGATGGCTATGACTGTGTAAATCCCAGCAGCTATAACTTGATTCTTACATAGACCATGGTAGTACATCCACTGAGGCAGATGGATGGACACAAAAAGCTCATTATCCGTGACTTCCATACCACCAACCTCAGCATTGCACGAACAGCTGGTACCTTCTTCCCATGCAAGGACAAGTGTTTGCAGCAACAGGGAGCCACTGCCCTGTGGAAGACACTACCTGCACCTGAGTCATGAGGTCCTACCCAATGATGGGCCCAGTTTAACCATGTCTTTTTCACCACACAGCCTGAACTACAGGAACCCATGGTGCCTTGCAGCCTCTGCAAGGACAGGATGAACCTGATCTGCCTATGCTGGGATAGGGAAAGCCACTTTCTCTTGCAGGTGTGTGGACAGCTCTTGGCATCCCCTAGATATAACCCCCTTCTGACACCCCAGCACAGCATCGGGGTCTGGGATGCCAGCCATCTTTTTGATCACAAGGGCCATGAATATGCTGAGCCAATACGTACAATGGGAAGATTATAAAAGCATGAACTGCTTACATGTCCTCCTGGCAGCTGCTCACCTGCCTCCCCCCAGGAATAGGGCTGGAGGTACCTACAAATCCCTTGCCCCGCTCAGGTCTGCACCCTTCACCTGCTCCCTCCTGGGGTCCTCAGCCCACAGCCCTGTTGCACAGACACAGTTCCTCCTCCTCCCCAGTCCTTTCTACTCTTTCACTGACCTTCCCAGCCCAACACTGCCTACACACTCCTCAGCAAACCTCAGATCCTGGTGTTGCCATACCACTAAAAAAGACAAAGCTGGCAGCTCAGAAAGCAGCTTCCTTGCTGCTTCTCTAGGAGACAACAGGAGATTGGCAAGGTTTTTGGCAGGAAACCAGCTGCAAAGGTTTGAGGCAGTTAAGGAGGAGGTGAAGAGCAGACAGCTCAGCCCCCATCTCCCAGTTAGGCTCCCTGGAACAGACACAAAGCACTACACTGAAGTGTAACGGCTTGCTGAACTTAGAAAGCAATCCTCTCTCCGTATATTGCACAGGGACAGCCTGTCCACCAGCTCTGGGATAACGAAGTCTCTGTGTTAGAAGGGAACTGGAACACACTGTGAACCTAATAAAAAGGATTCCATAATTCTGCTAGTTCAAGGTGTCCCCAGTTATATGAAAAACCTACACCTTAGAATTGTGGAGAACTGTTGTGAAATCTGCAAAGTACTGTGGAATGAGAATTCAGCTGTCACAGCATGGAGAGGAAACACCTAGCCTGTAGCTGGCACACTCACTGCAAGCTTTTGCTTACTAGGCATAGCCTTAGAACATGACCACAGAGAACCAGTTATAGCTTATGGTTCTAGTGTGTAAAACCCATTCCAGAGCAGGTAGGAACTTGTGACTCCAAACCCTGCAAAGAAACATGCTTCATGCTTCAGCTCATGACTAAAGATGTCCTGACAGGCAGTTCTTCAATAACTTTTCCCAGTTCACAGATCTCCCTCTTTCCTCAGGACTGTGCAAAAACAGGGCAGCTGAACACATGGTACCAGCAGGTACTGATATCCGTAAATGTCTGGGCTGTGCTTCTGCAAACCTCAGATGACCAAGAAAACCACCACCACTGCTGCACTGAGTGCAACTAACAGGTAGTCTGTAAACCCAAGACAGGTTACACCTTGGTTAATTTGTCCCATTTCCAAACATTAAAAAACCTCAAAAAATCTACTCTTCCTGTACAAAACCAGCTTCATTTTCAGTCACTTCTGGGAATCCTGACCATGGAAAGCATTCCCTCCTTCTCTTCCCACCCCACACGCAGATTCCAAACACGTGTTTATGACCAACTACTGTTGGCATAGTGACCTTAAAAACACATACTAAATAGAGAACTGTTGCAATGCACAGCACCTCTGGGAGTAGGGCTTTTAAACGAGACCACTGTAATGCTGTCCAGTCTTATTATTCCAAATAGCTGACAATAAATTCAAAAGTTTAGAACTACGCACCACTTATGACGTTAATCATTTCATCATACTGCTACAGCTAATCCACTGTGATTTTGAAAAACGAGTACAAACCAAATACAGAACCAAAATAGCTTAGACATGCATGAATGAGAAGCTAATTTAAAATACCATCACCAAAGTTTGTACCCAATAAAGCCTACCACTTAATTCCTACAGACACAAAGCCTAGTGGAAAACGATGCTTATCTTGCTTGAGAGGCAAATACCAATTTTAAATGGCTGTGGAAACCGAAAAGCCAAAGAAGCTATGAAGGTTTTAATACACATTTAGCTACTCCAAGAAAAGCCCATAAAAGCTAAGTGCATAAGCTGAAACAGAGGGCATCTGGAGATGGTGATGCACTCCACGTCCAATACATATGGTGTCAAAATACAGCACTAGTGTCATGTATCAGTCTGCTAATGGGTAAGCTTTGCTCCACCTTCTTTAACTCACTTCCAAATTCCATCTATAGAGCCTGCTCCATCTTCCAAGACAGGAGCTTGGAGAAACTTCAAACAGCACCTGCTCACTGGAACTTGGAAGTTCCAGCACCTAAAGCCTGTCACCCTTAAGCACCAGGCCAAGCCAGACTATGAATTCAAGGTCTGAAACCTACATTTCACAAGAATGGGAACACCCACAATTGAGTGTGTTAGGTAAAAAACAAACCTCATCATTTCTCCACTTCTTATGCCCAAACTCACCAGCTGCCCTGCAATTCACTGTTCAATAACTTTCAACAGTCAATACCTACAAATGGAATGAGGTCACTTGCTTCTCTAGTATTTTACTCTTTACACGGACATTATTTTTACATCACTTACTCAAAGTAGCTAAGCACTGCCCAACATCACACTTAAAGGTGAAATATTATTTAGCCGTATTTACAACACAATTAGGCTTGAATTTATGCATTTTCAAGGCTAACCAAGCAGGTTACCTTCAGCAGTCTCTAGCAAGCTTCACTCCCCGTTTCAAACAAAGCTCACAAAACCAGCACTTAGTAAACAGTCAGCTGAAGATGACTTCCATTCCAGAAATGCACAGGTAGCACTGGGCTTTTGTGAAGTATCAATAAATCTGGAATGAGGGAAATGCATTAGGGCATCCAATAGGCATGCAATAAACATACAAAATGCAAGTGTTTAGCTATGCTAGCCAATTAAAATGTTAAATATCAAAATATAACGGCTGGCAGGTTTGGAATTAAAGTTTTGTTTCTAAATGACCACTATTTTATAAGAATGCTTATTGGCATGGGGATGTTCTAAACGTCCTACAAGTTACAATGATGAAAAATCCAAATCCACCACAATCCGTCTGCGGGCATTTCTCCAAAGGTTGTTTTCAAAAATGGCTTCCACAATTCCTTGGTATTTGTGAAGCCCCTTAGCCAAAAGCTGAACTTTCAAGTGAGTCTGGACAGTTCTTGGTACATGTTCTGAAGTCTGCTGGTGAAATATTCCATGTCCTCTCATATTACCTCATGATCATTACTAAGCACTAGCAGATTTCAGTGTTCCCATGATGTATAGTCTATGTAAATGACTAAAATCGTCAGCAAAAGCTGCAAATTATTTAAATGACTAAGCATCATGGTAATGCAAGTTAAATAAATAACCTTCAATAAAAGAGAAGGTTTCTAAAGCATCTGTTCAAACACAAAAAAACCCCTAAGTGAATCAGCCACAATCACATACACTTGTCCAAAACCAGATCTTTAATTTATTTTTTTATACATGCATCATGCCATGAATTCATAGGGAATTGGCTCCAGCAGTTCTGGATCCTTGCCATTAGTTCTCACAAAGTGTGCTTCTCTTGGTGGAGCAGGCTGTAAACAGAAAAATAAAAAAGAAAACTCATGGCACTAAAGCTCAAAAGCAAACTTACAGAAAATACATTCTGACAACCATTTAACACAGTATTATATAAAAATTACAGAAATTTTACCACTCCTAGTCTCTAAAATTTGATTCAGGGAATAGCAGTAAGAAAATTATCTGCTACAAAGTGTGCTTGACTCTCACTGCTGAATTAAAAAACCTACACTTTACTCTCACCAAGTCACCAACCCAATGACCGTGGAGTGATGTACCCTGTGGTTCCAGAATAACAGCTGCTACCTCCTCTCTGAAGTCTGGTTATTAATTCTTTTCTTAAAGGGTTACAACAGAACCTGTTGCAACTAAAAATTCAATTAAACCAAAGACACTGCTACTGATCCTAGAAATCATCCAGAGCTGCTGCTGCAGATCAGCAACAGAACAGGAAGCATCTGCCCCTTTGTTCACAGCCAAGACTACAATTTTCATCCTGGCAAGTGCAGTTCTGTTCCAGCACCAAACGTATCACACAGCTCTGATCCAGATGCACTGTGTGCTGCCACACTACTCAAACAATCAACCTCCCTCAGAAGGACTGCGAACCCAACAGACACATTACCTGACGTTTCAGTTGAACCCAAATGCCTTTTTCTTTTGCTTCCTTTTTCTTCCTTTCATTTTCCTTCACACGCTGCAGAAAGCTGTCTCTGCTCTTAGAATGTTTAATGTGCTCAATACGCACATTAATTCTCTTGGCAAGAATCTTGCCCCTAAAAAAGGCAATCAGTTTTCAATTTATTGCACTTGAAAAACAGGTCCCTTTAAACCTAGAATTACAGCCCTTACATGAGAAACTTCATAAGCTCAATTATAGATTATTTGTCTTTAAAGGGCAATACCTCAAAACAAATAGCTGCAGATGCACATCAGATATAATGAAAAGCCTATTAGTATATAACAATGTGTTGACCATTTCAAATTAAAATAGTGGAGAATACATAATTTTAGCCTTGTAGCATACAAACAAATAATTTTATCACCAATGTACTCCAGTCCAGTTCCTGCAACGCAATACCAACTTTTCTTTTTCTGACTAAACTGTACAAAATCCAGCTGAATCTGGCTGGATACAGCTACAAACTAATATTTGAAAAGGGCTTCACTACCAACATGAAAGTTTGGCTGAAAAAAACCCATTAGGTAATGTCACTTAAAATGCCACTCAGAAAACTAAAAACTGTTTCCTCTGACAGGATCCAAGTCAAATGAGCATCATTTGCTTGGGTTTTAAAAGGAAATACACTTTACCCACCTTGAATGACCAATCAAGACAATAACTGTCTAACTGGCAAAGTGAAAGGAGGGTGCAATTACAGAACAACCTTCTCAAATGCGAAGTTTCAATACACAGAATTTGATTACTTACTTAACCTGCTTGTTAACAATAATGCCCACAGCGTGCTGAGTAACATTATATACCCTTCCAGTCTTCCCATGGTAACACTTGTGGGGCATGCCTTTTTGAACAGTACCCATACCCTGTTAAGAAGTAAAATAAGAAAGGAAAAAAAAAAGGAAAAAAAAAAAAGGGAAAAGTAGTAGTATTAAGGATTTTTCTTTCAGAAGTAATTTAAAGTATATGTTTCAAATTATTTGAGATTCATTTAAAAATACTCCTATTTTATCCGTATGCTAGAATTTATAACCATGCATTTTATATCTGAAGACTACCAAATTTTGCTATGTCAATTCTGGTTGCTTTCAGTGTCGGTGAAATGACTGATCACTTTGCTTTCACCAAAAGCAAGCAATCACAAGAGACATTCATCATCAAGCCCCAGTGCATCAAGAAATGTCAATTCTGAAGAGTGCATTCTCCAACAGCCAAACAACAAACAAGCAAATTATACACCGTCTTCTGTGTGACTGATACAAGAACAAAGCATTTCAAACAAAACCAAAGGATTCAACAAAGTGGGAGTCCTTGGTGAAACGTTTTCAGATTCACTACAACCTAATTTTGAAAATATAGCTGACTTTAAAAAACAAATTCTAAAAAATATCAAGTGATGGAAACCTGCTTCACTTTTCCCCCTGTATTAATACATATGATGTATCCCTACATTTATTTCTTCGTTTCTACTTTTAATATGGCTTTGCAATTACCACCCCTGTACATATTTATTTTAAGAGATGTAACTATGAGCTTCCCCACCATAAATCACACCTCTTCAGAAGAGCAGGCTCAAGTTGGGCAAAACACAATATCTACTGAAGGGACAGCTGAGGTTCCTACAAAAGTAGTGCCAAAAGGCACCACACAGCAACCCGAGCATTAGATATGGTATCTTTGACTCAAGTTTTTCAGCTGAACACAGCATCAGCCAAATTATACATAAAAACCCCACCTAAACCAGCACGTGATACTGAAGCATTACTGGATCAGTAGCACTGTCATTCCAGTATTGCTCCAAAAGTGAGCAAGGGGTACTTGTGTTGACACACATGACCCAAGCAACAAAAAAAGACACCTCAAGAAACTGGAGACTGAATAGTATTACACTATTTTAGCTTAACTACGAAGCACTGCAGAAAGTACCTTGATATCAACTATATCACCCTTCTTGTAGATCCGCATATAGGTAGCCAAAGGGACAACTCCTGTTAAGAGATACACATTTGGATACTTATAAAGCCAAGAGTTTCACATTCACACATAAAAAAGGATGGGGGACACAAATCACGCATTTGATTTTCCTAAATACCCCAAAGATCAAACCATTTTTTTTTAAAGCAGTAATTACCTTTTTACACATTTCCAATTTTTAAAAAATCCAACTCAAGAAAAATAAGTTTTAATTGTGTTCCTAGTGCCAAAGTTGAAAAGGCATTTTACTATTTACTACTTCATTATAAATGCAAATGTTATCACTGTTTATTGCTCAGACGCAAAAAACTGTATGTATAAATAACTGTTGAAATATTTTCTTCACCTTCAAATTAATTTTCAGGCACTGACAGAATCAGCATTGTTACTACCGACAAGCAGTCAGAGTACCAGTGTATTTGCAGTAAGAACTGAGGGTTTATCTGCATACTGTTCTACAGTTTTCAGCCCAAGTTGTCAGAAATCCTTTAGCACAAGACACTGCTTCACAAATGCTCCCCAGAGTAACCTGATGCAGTGTTCTTACTGCAAAGTATACTCACCATGCTTGCGAAATGGCCTTGAGAACATGTAACGTGTCCCCCTCCTCTTTCCCTTTGTGTTCGTCATTTTGGCCGATTACTGTAAAAGTGAAGGCAAATTATTCAGAACTACTAGTTCACTCCCTAAAATTTGATGGCACTCTCAAGTATTTCAGAAAAATAGAGTCTTTAAGCCTACTCAGAATGACACTGCTCCCAAATGGCTGCATCACTCCAAGTAATGTTATTCATTTAAGACATCACCAGCAATCAGTTACCACAGGGTAACTCAGGTTAGAATTGATGCTAGCAAGTCACCCAGCTCAAACTCCTGTTTAAAGCAAGGTATACTATGAGATCAGACCAGGCTACTTAGGGCTTTGCCCATCAGGTCTCGAAACCCTTAAAGGATCATAGAATATTCTGGGTTGGAAGGAACCAACACTAGTCCAAATCCTGGCCCTGAACTGGACGACCCAAGAATCACATCATGTGCTTGAGACTACTGTCCAAACACTTCTTGAACTCTGTCAGGCTTGGTGCTGTGACCACTTCGTGGGAGAGTCTGTTCCACTGCCCAACCACTCTCCAGGTGAAGAACCTTTTCCTGATATCCAACCTAAACGTCCCCTAGCACAGCTTTATGCCATTTCCTTGCGTCCTGTCACTGGTCACCAGAGATCAGTGTCTGCCCCCCCACTTCCGCTCATGAGAAAGTCGTAAACTTCAATTAAGCTTCCCAAGTGACCTTAGCCGCTCCTCCTATGGCTTTCCCTTTAGACCCTACTGCACAGCCTCCCTGGGCAGCCTGTCTGGAGGCCTGGATGTTCTCACGATGAACATTTTTCCCCTTATATCCATATCCAGTCCGAGCTTCTCATCCTCACTTCAGCCGGTTGTCTCATGCTCCTGCCACGTGCCCCTGCCAAAGACACCTTCCTACTCAGAATATTCTGTGAAATCCGTGAAACCTCTGCCCCCGGTCGGCTACTCCCCGCTCCCTCAACCTCTCTTCACAAGGTACTCGAAAGGCACGATCTCCACTACCACATTTACAGGTCAGTATTAAGTCTGACACCAAGCCCACACGCCGTTCCTGCCGCCTTCCTTGTCCCCATCTCCCGCCGGCGGCCGCGCCATGTCCGGGCCCCGCCGCCACGTGCTGCCGCCCCGGCGGGGCCCCGCTACTCCACTCCTGCACCCACGGCCGGTCTCGGCGCCCCCTTCCTCCCTCTCTTCCTCCCTGCATCCCTCAGCAGCCGCCTGCCCGGCCACCCGCCCGCACCGCAGCCCGCGGCCTGCTCGCTCCCTCCTGCGCCCTAACAAGGCCGTGCCACCCCTGCTGGAGCCAGCGGCCCCCGCCCGCCCCTCCCGGCAGCGTGATCCCCCTGGCCGCGATCCTCCTGGCCACATTCACCCCCCCGGATCCCCGTCCCCGTGTCCCCGCCGTGTCCCCCTGGAGCGGCGAAGCGGCCCCAGCGCTCACCTTGCGCGTACACAAAATGGCGCCCGGCTCCAAAGGAAGGAGGCGGGGCGCCGCGCCCACCCTTAACAGCGGGGCCCTCAAGGGGCTGCCCTCGCCGCGCCTGACGGAAAGCGCCGCGGAGGCGCGCGCCCGCCCACCCGCCGGGGCGGAATGCTCTTGGGAGGGGCGGCAGCCCCTGGGATGCTGATCCCCAAAAACAGTCGCAGGGCTGCCTCAATAGGAGTGTGACTCGGGCTAAAGCGGGGACAGCTGCTGGGGGTTTCATGTCTGTGCGTGTGTTTTCATGGCAACGGGCAGACACTACTGCCCAGGAAGTTCCGCCTGAACGTGAGGAAGAGCTTCTCAGCTGTGCGTGTGACTGTGCCCTGGAACAGATTGCCCAGAGTGGTTGCGGAGTCTCCCTCACTGGAGATATCCAAGAACCGTCTGGATGCAATCCTGTGCCATGTGCTCTAGGATGACCCTGCTAGAGCAGGAAAATTGGACCAGATGACCCACTGTGGTCCCTTCCAACCTGCCCCATCCTGTGATCCTGCGATTCTGTGACACGGGGCTGGAAGAGGTTTGTTAGTGGGAGTGGCAGGGAAGTGGGAAAACGAGCCAGGTGTCTATCAGGGATCCCGAAGAGTGAGTCCTGCGGTGAGCAACCGGACCGCCTTCCATAAGGAGTTAAGTTTGGAAATGTAAAACATAAGCAGCCAGCAAGTTGTTTCACGACATTAAAGTAGCACACCGACATTTAAATACGCGGTAGTGTGAGCTTGCTACCGCGGCTGTGTGCCAGTCACGGTTGCCAGACCGGAGATCCCGGATTCCCGGGCAGGGAAATGGGGTGGGAGAAGCAAGCCAACAGCAGAGGCGAAGAGGCAGTGCAAATCTGGGGTGTCTTATTGTTGTAATGGGTTTGCTCCTTATTATGATGCCATAATCTCCAATTTGTGTGGCAGATGTTCCCACCAGATAAATAACACATGAATTCTCCATAAAGAGCCTTTATAGGGCCACAAGTGCCTGAAAAAGAAGCGGATGGCGAGCAGTTTCCAGAGCTGGCAGAGTGACTCATTTTGTTTGTACATCCTCAGTATCTGAGCAGACAGGAATCACCATGGGAAGCTGATTGCTGTGAGACAAGAGAGGGCCTCCTTCCCCCAAGCTAAACAAGCAGGAATGGTTCAAAACTTGTCTCAGCAAGGAGTTGCCCTACTGCAGAAATTTTTGTTTTGAATGAACAAAGCACATATTTAATCTAGGGGAGGGATGATTACTTAAAGCAGCATATAAAAACATACTTGATCCTTTGACTAACTTCACAGTTGTACTAATGATGTCTTGCAAAACTCAAGCCCTTTCCATCATCACTTTAAAACTAGTTTAATATTTATGGACCGAAGGAGTGGATATGGAGGATTGCTTGCAGGGTCTGCTTGCAGAGCTACCTGGCAGGGCATGTTCTGACAGACAGGCCCTGTCTCCACACGAAATCTTTTGAAGCAAAGTGTTATATTTAGAAAAACATGTCTGTATTCCAGCTCTGCACCATGAAGAATCTAGAATTTAAAGCACCTGATATCTATGCCGAGCAAAACTATATAATTTACTATGCATTCAGCCTAGGTACTATGAAACTTTTCCAAGCATGATGATCGTTAGGAGCCTGAACAGCTCTTAGATAAGGAAGTGTATTGGCAACAGATAGGTTTCAGGAAGGATATCAAGCAAAGACAAGACAGGAAGCCCAATCATAAAAGGCACTATTGGATAAAGGAAGCTAGGCATTTGCAATGAGCTGAATGCCTTACTCTTACTAGTGATTTACATAGTGGGCAAATCTCCACATCAACCTGGAAGGGATGGGGAAGCAATGCCACATCTTGAAACTCATGTCCACATGCGGAAGATGTACGGAAACACATATAGAAAGTGTAGTTCATAAGGGAGCAGTAACTGTGAACTTTATTGAACTCTGCTTTATTTGAGGCCAAGTAAGACATTCAGGATGTGCTACATATTTTTTTCCTGAATAAATTGCATGACAGGTTGATTCAAAATTTCAGTAATGTTTTTATTCATAAATTTACCCTGATTGGCACATTCTCAGGATCCTTCTTTAGCTCCACATTTTAAAGAAACAATCGTGTTTCACAGTTTGTCTCCATTGAATCACTGCCTAGGCATGCTGTCTGGATCTGATGCAAAAGTCCAGCAGTCCATCCTATCTACCAACATTTGATACGTGGTTTCCCAAAACTGTGACCTGATGAGCAGTTAAAGACTGCAGAGCCTTCGTATGTTGCTCACAAAAGGATTTCTTAATAATGGCTGTCTCCAGCAGATAAAGCTACGCAAGTTGTGGGGTGAGTTCTGGTCTGCAAACCAGAGCTAGCAGCCAGGCAGATGTGGGGGAGACCTGCACCTCTACATTTCAGACTGCAGGTGCCCCTTTTACTGCCCTGCCTCATCCTCTCAAAAACCCAGCCTAAACTACTCTTCCCTGATCAAACTGCAGTTGTAGGATCCAGATTCCAATTTCTTCTAGGCTATAGAGCAAGCACCATGTCAGGTTATGCTTCAGAAACACCAGGTACTCAAGACTGGGGTAAACACGAGTAGCAACGCCCAGCTTAACGCAAAGATCCAAAACACCATGAATGTCCCAGCCTGGTGCTCCACCCATTATTGTACTCTGAAAATCTTACTGCACTGTGGTAGACTGTTTCCCTCCCACTCTCCCTGACTTGGAGGTAGAGCAAGACACAGAAAACAGCTTCAAGGGGAGCTAGTTCAAAAGTTGCTGGGGAAAGGAACTTGAAAGGAAGAGCTCATTAGAAGTCAGAGGAGTGGGGACTAGATAAACATAATTTTGTTTTTCAGAATGGAAAATATCATGCCAAAAAAACAACCATTTTCAGTCTCCAAGTCAGGACTCTGGTATCTTCTCTGGGAGAGCCCTATTTTGTTTCTGCCTGGACCAGAGCTCTCTCTAAAGAATAAATGTGCTATGATGATTCTGCACATGAGGTTGTCAGGAATCCTTCACTGAAATTTTAATGCACAGTGGGATCTGGCTCGCTCCTACGCTCAAAGGACCAAGTGATACACACAGAGATCTCAAGTGTGACATTCAATTTGTGTTGGGTTATTCAGCAGAGGTATGGAAGGAATTTAAATTAATGAGAGTTTGTAAAGGGCTTTGAGGTGAAAAATGAAAAATATTCCCTTTCAGTAGGGTGTAGGTCTCCTGTGTCTCGCATACTGCATTCAGTACATGAAAAGGAAAAAAAGATAGCTGATTAGGAATGGAGCAAAATTTTAACAGAAATAACTGAGAATAGGTATTAAATAAAGAGGACTGAAATCGCCAGCTCCTCTTGTGATAATGCTGCAAAACCAAGAATCTAAATTAAAAATCAAGAGTGTGAAGTTACCCTATGCACAGAAACACAATGTCTACACTGCGCTTTTGCTCAAAAAGCTACTGACCAAAGTAATCTGTGTCATCTCTTCAGTTGACCCTGTTATTCCATTGTTCACTCTTTCCAGAATGATCATGTTATATGGCATCTCAGAGTCACGGTCCTGTCCCTTTCATGGTCTCTTCAGCTCCCCAATGATTTTAATTCTAACAACATTTTTAGTTCTGTAGTCAGTTCATCTCTTCATCCACAAAACCCATTCTGTAAATACAAGCCTGAGCCTAGTTTCATGGGAGTTAAAATCAATAAAATTTGTGTCTAAGCAACCAATTGCCTTCCAAAAATGACAGTACAGACAAACTTCTTCAAAGGGCTGACTCTGGAATCGCACCAGTGCCAGTACAGGTGGCTGTACTAAGCGCATTGCCAGTGAGGCACATCATGGAGAAAGGAATGGAAAATAGCCTTTGAGAGAAATAAAAAGGCAAAAACTGTATAGACCAAGAATTGTGATGAGGCCCAGTATGTCACACATTAGTGAAAGTTTTTATTATAGTAATGTTATTCAGACATTAATTGCCTATTCAAATTGTTACTAGATGCAGGTAGTTTGACACTAGAGGCAAACAATTGGCCTTTTTTCCATCTTTATCTAGACTGCCACATAAAATCTGAAATGGTGAACAAGTTCTGTGATTCAAATGCTTATTTGGTTAACATAGCATTCTACTTTCTATATGTACATCAGTGAATACTGCAGTACTGCCCATACAGAAATCATCAGGAACTTCCAAGGAAGCTGTTGTGTTACTGTGACCAGCTTCTCACGGGTACCAAATAGTATAAGCCATTGATCAAACTTCAGATATATCAGACTTCATTTCAAAAGCAATTAATGTACCTTTCCTCCCTTGCTAACAGAGTGCCTTCTCAGTCAACTGGTTTCATTAATGCAGTGTTTTCTAAAACTTCTTGCGTAGCTGCCTTTTTGTCTCTGAGTAACCTCTCCTGAGTCCAAACCATCTAGCCAGGAACAATCAACTCCTCATATTGTCACCATCAGCTTCACTGTACATTTACTTGTTTTGACTAAAGGTGATCAGCCACTGTTAGGCTGACGCAGCTGGAATTACAGGTAATTCTGCTCCTTTGTCATGGAGGACCTGAGCTGCTGCCAGCAGTAAATCTGCATAATGTGGGGATTTTTGTGGGGATTTTCTTTTGATAATGTATTGAATATAAGTATAGAATTAATATTAAAAAGTATTTTTAAAAATCTGATCTTCCGCAATCCAGCCTTGAGCCCTTTGCTAGACCTCTTGGGAGCTATTAACTACAGTTTAAGAAATAACTGGTTTAATGATTAGGATGCTATTTTCTCTTCATTTGTTTATGTCTGATCTTATATGTACTTCTAGCTGGAAGAACAGCAATGCTTGCCCTTTTTCTGTAATGATTTACACAGAATAATACCTCCTTTACACCCTCATTTTACTAAGCTAAGTAACCCATGCTCTTGGAGCCTACACACACATAGCAGGCTTTGTGCATTTGCTCCCATTCCCACACACCTCTCTTGATTTTCAGTGATCCAGTTTGTACACAACAGTCCCAGTTAACTTTCTTACTGTGCACTGATTACTTCTGAGATACTTTCTGTTGTTACTGAAGATGATCACAATCCATGAAACATGAAGCTCCTGGGGTTGATTTTTTTTTCTGGCTGTAAATGTTTCAGTGCTTTCCTTAACCTGCTGGCCTGGAACTAGGAGACAATTTTTTAGACCAACACCTGTGCAAAGTCAGGCCCCTCAGTAATTTCAGTGGCACAAAATCAGTTATTATATACTGATGATTTTGCTCAGGCAAAACTTTCAGTGTCTTCAAAGAGTTTTTGTCTATAAGTAATAAACAGGACAGAATTGACCTTTAATCACTTTAAAATATGCTAAAGCAAAACAAATACACTCCAGGAAAAACTGCAAACTGGCGAGGGCCAGACTTAGTTGACCCTTTCCTTATCTGATTTCTAGTGTGAGTGTATTTTTTTCACTATAAAGTATGATTTCGACAGAAGCTTAACCTATGCCAATGCATTTTTCAAGACAAGCTTAACTTTGGAGGGCAAAGCGGCTTAGCTTTAAGTAGATCTGAATATGAGCTTTGCTGCTGAAATGTAATGCCTGATGTAAAGCATCATAGATAAGAACAGGTTATCGAAATGGCACACTGGGTTTAAACTGGTGAAATCTCATTGAAACTATATTACAAAACAAATTTTGGATGCTATCTCTTTGGTGATTTTGCAGGTGATAACTAATTGTTGGGAGCAGTCAAATCAATGGAGGGCAGGGCTGCTATTGAGAGGGTCTTGAGAGAGTCTAGAGAAATGGGGTGACAGGAGCTTTGAATTTCAGGACAGGCAAACACAAAGTCCTGCACTTGGCTTGGGATAACTCCATGCATCAGGACAGGCTGAGGGCTGGCTGTATGGAAAGGGGCTTTGCTGAAAAGGACCTGAGGATCATGGTGGGCCGACAGCAGTATGCCCTTCTGCAAAGGCAGCTACAGCCAGCTGAAGCAAGAGGTCAATCAGCAGGGAAAAGGTCTGTGTTAGCAAGAGGTCAATCAGCAGGGAAAAGGGATTCTTCCTCTTCATTTGGCACTTGTGAGACCATATATGGAACATGCATCCTATTCTGGACTCCTCAGGGCACAAAAGACATGGACATTCTGGAGCAAGCTTGGTGGAGGGCCACCAAGATAAGATTGGTCTTGGGATGAAAGGACCGGGACACATGAGAAGAAGCTGAAAGAGCTGGGTTTGCTCATGTGGCAGAGGAAAAGGAAATCTTGTATCTTTCTGCTGCTGTCTCATACAGAGAAGATGGAGACAGACACCTCTCAGGGTGCAGACTACAAAGACAAGAGCCAATGCACGGAAGTTATAACATGGGAAATTTCTGACTCAAGATAATAAAAACATAATATAAAGGTAGTCAAAAAACTGAAACAGGTTGCTGAGACAGATGATGGAATTTACATCCTTGGAGCTGTTTAAAACTCAACATGGTCCAGAACAACCTGATTTAGCTGGATCTGCTTTGTTGGACTAAAGACCTCCATAGATGGCAGAGATTGTTTCGACTCTATGATGCATCCAACTTCTCAACATCAGGTGCTGTAATTTAAAAAGGCAGCATGTCTGATAGCATAAAGTAAAAATGTGGGTGGAATTATTCTCTATTCTATAAATACTCTTTGGCATTGTATTAGCATATTGGCATCTGAGGTAGCCACTTGTGTTTCTCATTGATTGTTTTGATCACAGCCATTAACATAATTGTTTTTAATTGCTTTTGAAGTGGTAAAGAGCCTTGCTGGAAGGGTTATATAAAATATTGCTAGTTTTATTTCAGGTAAAGGAATGTTTTCTACTTAGTGTTAGCTGAATTCCAGTAAGCACAAATTTAAATTTATCTCCCAACTATGCCGGATTAAATTTGTTTTTCTGTATGAATACATAAAGACAAAGTAGAATGTTTACAATTTTAAGAGTGCTACAAAATGCTCTTTTTAATAATGCATGAAGTATTTGCAAACTCATTGTAACAATCTTTCAATAAACATTATTGTCTTGACTCTAGTTCTACATATCTTCTGGATGCTAAAAGAAAATCCTATCCTGCCTTCGTAGCATCTTCTTGAAAGGAAAAGAAGGATCACATACAGAAACTACAGGAGTTAAAAACACACTTTTATCTGCATTAAAGCACTTCACATGTGCTTATAACTCCAATTATATATTTTTTCCTTGGTGCTTTAGCAGTGTTTGAATCCGTGATCAGAAAATGTCAGCCTTCACTGAGTGATTTGCTTTCTGCAGGCCAGCCACCTTTTCAAAGTGGGAAATGGTCTGTAGCTCCTGCAGTCTTACACATACCATTACCTTAAATGATGAACCTGAGACAGACCCCGTGACATCATAGATGCTTTAAAATAGTTGTTTTTTTTAAAAGTACATGTGCATTTATTTTCACCCAGTTTTGAACATTTTCAGTCCTGCCATCACATTTTTCAGCTTTCTACCTTATTGAGCCACAAACTTGTTATAATAAGCAAAAGGTGAATTTCTCATGTAATCCTCATCACCTGAACCCAGGAACTGTGGTTGCAAGGGAACTATCAAATATCACAAGGTTTGTGATAAAACAATGAGAGTTGGCTATGCTCTGACAACCTCTGTCAGTGAGACAACAATAGCTGCTCTGAACAAACACTACATCCAGAAAAGAACAAATTAACAGTCAGTCAAGGAGAAGTGAAACAGAGAATTTGCAAAGGAAAAACTTGACCAAGCTATGACCAATCAAGGACAAACTAGACCAACTTTCCTGTCTATGTAATAGGAACAATAGCATATATATACAAAGCAGGGTTGTTGTTAAGAATCAATAAATTAATATTTGTGAAATGCTGTGGAGTAATACCTGGAATATGCAAAATAGCAATGTGTGCTAATCAGAATATGTGCTGCTCCAAGGTAGCCACAGCTTATACAAGGGAGTGAGGCAGGTGAAGGGACAAAACAGGGAAAAAAATCCCACAGGCAAATGGCAAGAAGTGCTGCAGGGAGAGAGAAGGAAACAAAATTGCAGGGGAAGTGGAAGGAGGAAATGAGGCCATACAGGATAAAGAGGTGATGCCCAGATTACTGCAGTGTAAAGACACAGGGCACAAACCCATATGAAATTGAGCTTTATTAATTCTGCTGCTCGTGCTGTAACCTGTGGTTTATTGTTGGATTTGGGTTTTTAATTTGTTGGGTTTTTTCCCTTTGGTTTTGTGGGTTGTCTTTTTTGGTTTTTTGTGGGTTTTGGTTGGTTGGGTTGGGTTGGGGGGGATGGGTTTTCGGTGTGTTTTTTTGTTTTGTTTTGCTCTGTTTTGTTTTTAGAAAAAAAAATAAGTGTAACCAGAGAAAAACAAGTATAACCAGATGGGAGTATTTAACTGACCATCTGCAAGTATGTAGGGGAACTATGGGTTCTCCAGGGTCTAAATCTTGCAAGAGAAGAAATCAAAATCATTCTACTTCTGTATTGCTGACAAACAGAGCATTGTTTGAGAACTGATTGCAATGTGGACTTGAACAATAGCTTTAGATCAGCGGAAGCATAGCATATTGCTGTGACATATGTTTCAATTAAAACAAAAGTAATTATCCACCCATTAGTGTCATGAAAAACACAGGCTGTTAACAGTAGATGCTCTTTAACAATTTTATTATCTCCACACAGCTGTTTCTGGTATTTTTTCTACCTCTTATTGATAATTTTTTCTACTCCATAACTATCTGCATGCTGGTTTACATATTCCTCCTCAGCTTCCTTTATGTCTTGGTACCGTAGAGAACTGATTAGTGGGGGAGACTGTAATGATACAAACTCTTCACCTGGAGGCTGCCTGTTATCAGATTGTGCATCAGTGTTGTTATTACATGACAGCTAATCTGGCTTTTGGAAAACTGCTGCGCAGATCACAAAAGTATGATCTTGCGGACTGCAGTGGGAAGCGTTGCTTGGTATTCTAGCAGAGAACACAGAGACTGAGGAAGTGTCTTGCACTTCTCACTTCTAATAATGGATTTTCTGAGTTAGTGTTAGAGCACTGTCACTGACTTCTGAAGTTTTCACAATGAGAAGAAACTGGAGTTACCGAAACAATGGATTCTCTAGCGCCTGTGTCAAGAATCAAAGCCATTAATTTTTAAAGAACAGTTTCTATTACTGAAAGCATTTCATTACAGTATTAAAAAGCCCTCTTTGTATATATACTTGTGGCCCTATTTATCCAAAAGATTCTGTTAAGAACAATGTCAAAAAGCACACAGTTACTGTTTTCAAGCCTAGCCCATGTCCTTTTATAACAAGATCACTGAGACGTAGCTATACACACTTCTCTTGCAGAATACAATGTCATCTTTCAAAAGAATTACCATTTTATAAATGGACTGTTTTTCTACCAATTGTAACTTTATTTTCAGTTAGAATTCCACATTCTAGTAGGAGTCTAAAGACTCAAACAGTGATAACAGTTTAGAAATTTACTGTTATTTTCACCACAACTAAATTTTTATATTTTACAGTCTGTTGGACATGTCTCTTAACTGATGTATATTTTACATTTATAGAAATTTTTGTTTAGTTTAGTCGCATCTTTTGTCTTTTAACTTCTCAGATGCTGAGATTGTTATACAATCTGTATAATAGTATACATATTATAATATTATATAATATTATAATATTATACAACCTGTATAATAACAGGTAAATTGCATGCCAGCTATACATATATGGCCAGATGCCCAGTATCGGCTGAGCTGTGAAAATGAAAGTATCAAAATATCTCCATGTGTGAACTCTGCAAGAAACAAATACTACCCTCTGCTTAAAAAAACGAAAAGCAACCAAACCAAAACCACCAAAACCACCAACCAACAAAAACCCAACACCCCTACTGAGAAAAGCTTTGGTTTTCCAAAATGAATGTAAGGGGAAGTACAAGTTGGAGAAAATGTCTTTTATGTCTTACTCTCTATTACCTCATTGCATAAATCCTGGAACACCTTTTGCCCATAAAGTATATTTCCATAGCAAGGCTGGTTAATCTGTCATGAGAATGGTGGATGACCTTCACTGGGATATGTGTCAATAAAAATACCAATGGTGAATTCAGATGGCTTTCTTGTAAGGACCAAGGTGCCTTCCCTCCACCCCCACTATTATGTCTGGATCCAAACTGAAGAGTTTCCAGAACAAGTAGAGGTATACAGTATCATAGAACCATGTAGGTTGGAAAAGACTCTTAAAATCAAGTCCAATCATTTACTCAGCTTTGGCAAGTCCACCACTAAAACATGTCCATAACTGCTATATACAGAAAGCAACCTGCTCTAACCTCAGATCTGACTCTGCTAGGAGGAGAGGGTTGGACTGGAAACCTCCAGAGGTCCCATCCCAACTGAATTATCCTGTGATCTTATTGTACTATGATCTTGCAGTCATACTGTATATTAGTCCAACATCAGGTGTGGTGTGTCTGCATTCAGATAATGCAGCAATAGTCCAGTCAGCTAGTGGTTTGATTGGTTATCAGAGGAGTGAATAGACTCATGGGACTTATTCTGTTGTTAAGAAACATTAATGAAAACCTGACATGCCCCAGAGTCAGCAAAACCATCTACAGTCGCAGATAGATGATAGAGACACAAACATACCTATACCATGCCTACTCTTCAACTTCTAAAGCCAGCCTACCCGTACACCCTAGTGTAAGCTGGGTGCTTGCCAAACCACAAGATTATGAAACAAGGAGAGGCACAGGAGAGCAACAGCAGTTAACTCTTGTTATATTTTCTCTTTGCTCCTCTGTGTCTATTGGTGCCTCCGTACATTTGGAATGTAAGTTCTTTAGAAGATAGAATGGGGTTTTCTCTCAGTGTCTTACATAGTGACTCAGGAGGCGAAGCACTCTGGCCCCTGACTTGTGTTTCTAGGTGTTATGATAGTACAAATACTGTGTAATAACAATTACGTGCTCTGAGAGATTTCCAGGGCAGGCAATTATTCCTATCTGCTCAAGTAATGTACCTGTGTAAGAACAAGAATTTAACTGAAGCCCTTAGGAGATACTAGATGTGCCATTTCTCTTGAAAGCCTATTCCAACCATTAATGTCTTCCACTGTTAAAAAATGCCTGTAATTTATAATTAAAATTTGTTTTATTTCAGTTTATATGTATTTTTCTTGGTATGCCTCTCACTGTTCAAGATTAAAGATCCCTGTAGCCACCTTCCAGTCTTCTTTTTGATAAGCCAAGCAGATTGTGCTCTTTAAGTCTCTTCATGAAAAGAATTTTCTCCAGCCTCAAATAACTTCTCAGCTTTCTTTTGACAAGTACACCAGAGACTAGCACAGTATTACCACAAAAATCTCTTCAATACCATACGTAAAAGGAAAATAATTTCTTTTTCTACTTGCTACATCTCTGAATTTTTAGGCAAAGATTCCATTATTTGCTTATACCATAGCATTAGACTGGAAATTGATTTTTGCTGTCCTGGCTGCTAGCTCTTAAGTTCTTTTCAGTTGCCGCTCTCCACAACACATCCTCTTATCTCAGCAGATGTGACCCGCTTACTGTATTTTTAAGTAACTCTGCTTATGTCTATATTAAAATACACTGTATCTGAATGGGATGAATTTACCAAACAATACAAATCTTATGATAACCCCAGCCTGAATTTAATTTCCCATTTAGCTACTCAATGTCTCTTCACAGCACATCAGTTTTGCTTTCTCATAGATGCATTAGCATTTTCAGCAATTTGTTTTTCTTTTAGGATCCCTACCCTCTCCTGCCAGCTCTCTGGAGCAACTTCACCCTTCCATTTTGCTGTTCAGTGCATCCCATCTACCAGTTTCCTGCATAAACTTGTCTGTTTCCCTAAAGCCAGGGTTTGTGGTCTGCTCTCCTTCCTCAGCCCGCATAGGATCGTGTACTCCACTCTTCAGTCACTACAGCCCAGGCTTTGATAACCAAGCCATTGATTACTACACCCCCAGTTCCTGAAGAGCAGATCCAGCTGGGAATCACTCCTGGTTGGTTCAGCCAGGCTCATAATGCCTTCCAGAAATTTCCTTGTTTGCTTGCATTCTAATGTAATGTTGTGCTTGCATTCTAATGTAATGTTGTACTTGCAGCAGACTGAAATTTCCCCAAAACCCAGGGTCTGTGATCAAGATATTTCCTTGTTCCTAATTAAAGTTCTCCTCGGAAGGTTGGCTGGCCAGTTGGCAAAGGTGCTCCTATTCCTTTTGTCAGATGGATCTTGTCTGTGATACAAGATATGACTGATATCTTTTCTCAGGCAAGGTTGGTTACCATACTGATCTATATGCATTACACTCACTCTGTTTTCAAAGCTCTGTTTCTTCAAGCATACCCAAACACATGCACAATCCTGGTCTACCCACCCTTTTTTTTCCTTTAGCTCATCAAACATCTGGCATACTTAATTTTTGAATAATTCCAAAGCCCCAAGGGGCTTAATGATGACAATTGAGTGATAATTTCTGATTCTCTTCCTCATTTCCTCATATTTTACTTTAATTCAATGGTTGAGAGTATAGAAAGTGTTTCTACATTTCCTCTTGTTCTATGTGGCATGAGTTTAGTTTGCTTATAACACAGCACCTCAGTTTGCATGGCATTTTAGAACAAAATGAGTCTCTCTGTAGGTTACTAATTTAGCATCTTCCCAGCTGCTTTGCTTAGTCTCCAGCCACAATTAGCCCACATCTGACAGATACAAGCCAGCATAGCCACTTATCCCCCATTCTTTTTGAAATGCGGTCCAATACTCCACAATATCTAAATTTTCCCTTGGAACTACAAACAGAAAGAGCACATCATGACAAGCATATTTTGTCTTCTTTCTCTGATTTACAGGCAGGAAGAAACTTCTAGGCAATCTCTGACTTTCCGTTCAAGTACCTTTCAAGATTTCCTGCAGTATTCTATGGCCTGTATGGTTCCACTTGATGCCACATAATTGGTTCCAAACTGAATTATCTCCCAGATAACCGTATCAGCTTCTGCAGTAGTGCAATTGCTTTTCCTGTTTTTTGCTTCAGGGAGACAGCACGCTGTCTCATTTTTCTGGTGTCATGTTTTAAAGATTTTGTCTACTCTGGATGATAGAGGAGTATCTGCTGTGGTATGTCTGATTAATAATGTAAGGAATTATTGTTTTGGAGATGTATGGTCAGCACTGTATTTCAGTAAATGAACTGCTGGACATATGAAGGTTTGACTCTTCTAGCCAGCTAAATACCTGTTCTTGCTTTTTTTTGCTCATAAATGGCCAATCAAATACTTTTTTCTATTCTTTCCCATTCCCCTGATGCTGTCCTCCCCCATGGTTTCTGTGGCAACAAATTCAGAATGTAGTCATCCAAGAGGTGTTCATTTTCTCAGATACTATGTTTTTGAAACATACAACTCTAGGCCTCAGATATCATATAGAAGAATTTTATATGATATCTCAGAATATTTCAGGGTACAGTAGAGTTCAGTTGTAATACTTTCTTAAGTCATATTCTTTATGTTTCAGCTGAAGGAAAAGTTCCTATTCCATTAACTTAGTTGCTAAAGAACTTTTACTTCTGAAGATCACAGAATATGCACTGACATATTTTTAATAATAATGCATCTGAATCTGCTAGACATTTCCTCTATATGAAAAAAGACAGGGTGTTGCATATCTTGGCTAGCTTTATGCTTCTTTAATGCAGGTATCGACATCTTGAACAAGTTATCCAGATTTCTGTTACAGTCTGCAGGCAAACACATGATTCAGCTCTTCCCCAAGCAGATCCCTCAAGTAGTTGATATGACTAGTCTACACGTCAGCTTTATTTTCCAAGACTGGGGCATGCAAATCACAGACTCTCAGAAACCAGTGGGTCAGTCATCTAGAAATAAAGCAAGAAAAAGAAGAGAGAAATTAACAGGCACATGCCCCTCCACATCCCCATCTTCCTGGGAGTGACCCTGGAGGGGCAGCTTTTCCAGCTGCTGTTGGGATGCAAGAAGTCACTTGGAAGTTATCTTGGCATGAGTGACTGAGTTGATAGGAAGCATAAGTTTCCTTAATTCCATTCCCTAACTTGCTTTTACTGTTTAGCTGTGAGTTATGCCTATTCACACTCCTCACCTCTCCATCCCACACAGGAACTCTTTCCCTGGACACAGATCACCGCTTGCATTAAGCCAACATGCACCAACTTCCCTCCTGCCCCCCAGCTCTCCCACTGCCAGTGCTTGCTCAGCACTCACCCATTGGATTTCAAGTCTCTTTTTAGTCTAGAGAAGAGGAGGCTCAGGGGGGACCTCACCATTCCCTACAACTACCTGAAAGGTGAAGGTCTCTTCTGCCACACCTACAGTGAGAGAATGAGAGGAAATGGCCTAAAGCTGAGACAAGGTTCAGATCAGATATTAGAAAAAATTTTTCACTGTTAGGGTGGTCAGTATTTGCCAGCAGGTGTTGCCAGCAGGTTAAGGGAGGTGATCCTGCCCCTCTACTCTGGCCTGGTAGGCCATATCTGGAGTACTGTGTCCAGTTCCAGGCTCCCCAGTGCAAGAGAGACATGATGCTCCTGGAGCAGGTCCAGCAGAAGGGCTACAAAATTTTTCAAGGGACCGGAGCATCTCTTTTACAAGGAAAGGCTGAGGGAGTTGGACCTGTTCAGCCTCGAGAAGAGACAACTGAGAAGGGATCTCATCAATGTCTATACGCATCTAAACAGGGGATGCCAAGAAGATGGAGCCAGGCTCTCCTTGGTGGTGCCAAGCAATAGGACAAGAGGCAACAGGCAGAAAGTGATGCAGAGGAAGTTCCACCTGAATACCAGGAAGAACTTTACTGTGTGAGTGACCGAACACTGGAACGGATTGCCCAGAGAGGCTGTGGAGCCTCTCTCACTAGAGATATTCAAGAACCATCTGGATGCAAGCCTGTGCAATGTGCTCTAGGACAACTCTGCTTGAGCAGGGAGGTCCATACCAGATATGTACCCTGCTGTGGTCCCTTCTAGCCTTACCCATTCTGGGATTCTGTGGTCAGACATTGGAATACCACCAGGGAGGTGGTGGAGTCACCCATGGGGGTGTTTAAGAAGCGTTTGAATCTGGCGCTGGATGATAGTGTCTAGTGGTTTAGGGGTTACTGCGGGTTACAGTGGCAGTGCTGCTGGGCTGACGCTTGGGCTGAATAATCTTACAACCGTGACAATTCTATGAGCCTGTGACTTTGTAACTCCCACGCCAACAAGGAACACCCATCAGCTCTCCTCCCCCGGCGCCGCCGATCGAGCATGCCCGGCACGGTCGGGGCGGGGCGGAGGCGGAGGGGCGGGCGGGGAGCCGGGCGCTGACCCGGCGGGAGGCGGGGCCGGGCGGGGCGGGATCCCGGGAGCCGGTGGGTCGCGGGCGGAGGGAGCGGGGCTGCGCGGCGCGGTGGGAGCTGCGCGCCCGGCCGTGGGGGCCCCGCGCCGGCGCCGGCGGGGGCGGGGGGGGGCTGCCCCCGCCGCCTGCGTACCTTCCTTCCTTCTTTCCTTTCCTTTCCCTTCCCTTCCCCTCCTGATCCCGCACGGCCCGGCCCGGCTCCACTCGGCTCGACACTGTGATTGGGCGGAAGATGGCGCTGGGCGGATGGAAATCCTAATGACAGTCTCCAAAATCGCCTCCATCTGTACCATGGTGAGGGAGTGAGTGAGTGCGGGACCGGGGCTGCGCTGCCCTGCCGGGTCCCGGGGGTGGGGACGCGGCGGTGGCGGCGGGAGGCGTGCGGGGGGCGGGCTGCGGGGGCGGGCGGTGCGGGGGCGTGGGCCAGTGTCCGCGGAGCGGGAGCGCTGCCGTGGGTGGCGATCGGGAGCGGAGCGGGGTTAATCGGCTTTGGGAGACTCAGCCGGGATGCGGGCGCTGAGGGGGCTGGGCTGGGGGAGGGCGGGAAGGCGGGGTCCCGGCTTTGGATGGAGTAGGAGTGCGGGGTAACCAAGCACAGCCTTCCCCGAAGTGCGCCCGGAACAGGGGACGAGAGCTCCAGGGCATCGCCTCCAGTGAGAGTCTGCGTTTTGTAGGTGTGTAGTGGTCCCAGTCGGGTTTCTGGAAGCGCCCTCCTCCTCCCGGCACACTCCATAGCGTCCCCGGCTCTCCGAGCGCTACGCTCCTGTGCTGGGGCAGGAATCGCCCATCGGCGGGCGAGTGCTCCCCCAGTTACCCGGACAAGTGCGAGCATCCTGTCCCGCCGGGTCGGCTCCTCGCGTTGGCATGTAATCCGGCTTGTTTGCATCGATCCAGGTCCTGCTAGGAGGCTTCTGCCAGTGATTGCTTTTTCATTACTCCCTCTCGTGATAAATTAGAGCCATAAGCAGATGTACAGATGTGATAAGGCTCTCTTGGGTTATTTTAAAGAGGGATGGGGAGCTCAGTAGATTCGCTGATGGAGGAATGATGAACTTAAGGAACAAAATATCCCTTAGTAGAAGTTACTAGTTATCATGGAAGAGATATGTTGATGGCTCATAGCAGAAGGTCTTGCATTTGTGCTCTCTTCTACCTGTTCCATGACCATATGAAAGTTCTTGTTCCCAAATCTATTGCCACGGGGGAAGAGAAGAGATGGTTAGGGGGGGAAAAAGCTGAATTGCCATTATAATACCTCATAACATCAAGCACTGGGAAATGCTTACATTTTTTACTATTGGGAACTGCTTTATGGTTTTCATAAATCTCGTTGTGAAGAGGCCTTAGCATCTCAAACAGACATTTCAGTGGTGGCCCATGAGAATTTTAAATGAATGTCTGTAAGGCCATAGGATGGGATTGCTCAGGTGGTGGCTGGTCACTGGAGTAGTGTATTTTTGTGACGTGGGAGATCACATCTATTAGTTTGGACTTGAAAAGTATGACTTCTTGAATTAATCAGCTGTATACCAACATCTTTATATGGCCAAATGTTGTAGGAAATGTACCAGGTACTTCAGGAGTTTTCATTATCTGAAGTAGTCAGGTTTTATGTTAGGTTGTTGAGGAATCGGTGTGATTGATCCCTTAGCTAGGGTGAATCTCATTTTATTGCAGGTCTAGCTGATATCTTTTCACCCAGAGTTGACCACTAGCCTTTGCGTCAATATAAATTCAGTGCTGACCTCTTGATTTAGGTCGAGTATGAGACCTCGCTGGTCTGCTTCTGGACTACATTAAAAACTGTAGGTCTGGACTGGCCAAGCAGACAGTTTAAGATTATGCTTATTAGAAATGACGTTATGTCTCTGGGATTTAGGTCAATCCTGAAACAAATTTTTCAATTAAAAATATTCTTATGACTAACTAAAGTGTCTATATCCATAAAGCTGAAGATTCTGATGGCAATTAGATATTATCTGTCCAATCATTATTGTGTGCAGTGAAATGGATAAACTCCAGGCATAAGATTGTCCCTGGGCGTTTCTGATCCGTGAGTTTTAATGGTACTGTGATATGGGACACCTAGTATAGGATACCTGCTGTAAAAGCTTTTCAACAGTTAATGTAAGATTGTGCTTAAAAATATATCAGTAAAGATAGTGTGAAGGAGCACTTGGTGTTTACTGTGGAATAGTTTGAACAGTATGGTTGTGGTAAGGCAAATCTTTTTAATTTTAACAAGAGTCAAATGCTCATGTTTAGACATACATTTTGCAAAACTGTAAAGGAATCTAAGTGCTGAGTAATACTATTTTTTTTTCTGTCAATGCTTCTTTGTGTCAAAACACTCTTTGATACAGTGCCAGACAACTACCTAAAAATTCTTTCAAGTTTTTCTTGCCTTTTCACATGCCCCTTACACAAACTCTCAGGCTGTTGCTTCTCTTCTTGTGATTGCTTAGTACAAAACCAGTAAGTGGCAATTTTTGTCGAGAGACAGTTTGTGCCTACACAAACCTAGTATGCATGTAGAGTTATAATGTGTAACAGTCCAGAACTGTATTGAAGAAGTTCTTCCATTGTGGTTCTGTGTTTCATAACTTGTTTTTCTTTTTTTAATCCGAATTCAAGTTTTTCTTCTGCTGCCTCAGTTATATTTTGTGCATCTTACCCTTGTTGTTCAAGCCCTGAATATTAGAAAGCAATATACTATGTTTTACAGTACTGGCAGGTTGTGTGGGTACAGTGTAGGTCAATAACTAGTATTTTTAGTTTGTTATCTATGATGCCTTTTAGGGATGATCTTCCAAAAGGACATTCTGTCTACAGGATTGGTTCCTTTGTATGCTTCATTAGTTTATTGATCTATACTCTAGTGTTCATACCAGTGATGGCAGAGCTCTTTCTGTAGGATGGTGTCCAAGTGTTGTATCCCTTTAAGCTTCCTTAAAATTCTTTGCTCTACATCACCACTCCCATGGTCTTTTGTGCTGTAGTAATTACAAGGCTGGAGATTGTGGAAAAGCACTGGAAGTACCTTTGCCCTTGAGTGGTTTAGCCACTGTTCTTTTTGCAAAATGGATGGGGTTAAAATTGTGAGGTCTTTTTTTTTTAAATTATTTTTAATCTCTTTACAGTAAAAGTAGAACTTGGTCTTTTACCCTTACCGATGCATGAAACTGCAGTCAAAGTCTTACCTGACTGAGTTATGTGGTGCTTTTATGCATGGCTGAGGAGTGATAAAGTAACCTGTGCTAACTGCAACAGAGATGTGTCCTAGTTTATGTTCACCATAAATACAGATTGTTCTAGTACTTCTGACTTTTGCTTCAGGAAAACAGGAAACACTTGTTAGCAGCTGAAAGGTATCAAGTCTTAGAGTAGCTGAAAGAAGGAGAACACATAAATTATCTTTGTAGCTTAAAAGCTACAAAAAGACTCAAAGATGTCAGTCTCAGACATACTGAAGGAAGTTGTAATGGTAGTAGTACTTGTTTTTTCATTGTTTCTGCTAGAAGGTGGTTGATTTTGTTAGCACAACCTGAAAAGGTGTGATGATATTTAAAAGCAAGGCTAATCTAGAAGCTGTAGCATTAGACGTGAAAATCTTCTTTGTGTTTCAGGTATTTGTCTATGTATTCCCTTCTCTATCTGCCAGAGCAGCATCTTGTATGCAGGGTCAGTGTCACTGATTGTCTTCAGTGACCGACTCAGCCCCCCAACACTGACATCAAATACCTAGTTTGTGCCTAGATGTTGATTGCAGGATGTAGCTGTGTGTTCTGCCTGAGAAGTCTGTCTGTGTCTTAGAATCCAAATTTTTGTTCTGTTTTTGAAAGGATTAAGACATGTGGAGTTATGCTGAACTGCTGGCTATTGTCCTTTCCCTATCTGTCTCCTCTAAGGGTACTGTCACCAGTAGTACCTTTTTGCCCGTTTCAGTCACGCTTAAGGGTGAAGAGGTTTCAGAGGTACTAAAGTTCAAACATGCATGTGTGGAAGAAGGCTTAGCAGAAAGACATGCTGGAAGAACCCAGCTGAGGGAAGGTTGCAGTGTATGGTGTCATAGCAGAGAGGCTTTATTAAAACTCTAAATTGCATGAAAATTTTACAGCTAACTGTGACATAAGTATGCATATATGGGCTTTATTAGTGCTTAAGGAATCGTTAGTTTACAATGGGATTTTCAATCCTGATTGTGAAATCTGCACTTAATGTAAATTGATGTTTGCCAGAGTCTGCAGCCAGCCAGAAATGGCTATGATGTACTCAATCCTGTTCCTTCTAATTGCACCATCTCCTCTGAAGCGCGAATTATAATACTCAAACATTAATTGATGATCAAGTTAACAGATTCCACTGGAAAGTATACAGAGGACTCATGCTGGAAGAAATGAGGATTGAGAGTTACATGAAGGAAAGAAAAGTTGTGGGAAAACATAGCTTCAAAATGAGGAGGTGACAGAAAAGAAAGCAGAGGAGAAGAGGACTAAAGTAACACGGAATAAATACCAGTGTTGTGGTATTCCTTTATCCAGCTGTCTGACTTGCTCATGTAGCACGGGTGGCAAGAAGGAACATGTGCTATGTCTCAGCCACTGCATTTCACTTTGGCATGATGACCTGAATCTGCCGTGATCAGTGGACTGGAGTGTTCAGGCACGTGTTCTCTTGTGGTGGTTCTGTTGCAAGCACTTGAAATTTTGGAGAAGTATTTGTTAGGCAGTTGAAGTAAGAGCTTAAACCACATTAGGGAGGTTCACTCATCTGGTGGGAGTTCTTATCAGGAGAATATTTCATGATAAACATGACACTAAGATTCAAGCATGATTGAGACATTTGTCATCATCATTTCTGTAGATGCAACATGCTGCAATATGGTAATAAAGGATGAGTCTGTGTATTTGCTCTTTAAAATACAAGGTTTGTGATATGGGCTAGTATACTAATTAATTTAGACAAATTTGTTTTAAATTTTCACCAAAATAGGAGTTTGACTCTAGTATAAAACAAATGTCAAATATGAGACACAAAGGAAAAAATTCCTGAGGTTGTGTAGCTGTAAAGCAGTCTTTATGCCAGCACAGGGAATTATTTAGTTGAGATATTACTTAGTTGGATAATTTTATTTATATAAATGTTCCTTTTTCTTTTTACCTGCATGTATGCTTATATGCATCTTGCAAGTCCTGAGCACTAAGAAACAATGAAATGCAAACTTGGACTCTAGTCTTGCCAGCAGAATTTTTAGCTATGTCAGTGGGAACAACTAATCTGATTACTAGACTTGAATATTTAGGTTGGTCATTTATGTAGTCCTTTTTATTTACTTTTTACATTTCCAAAGCAATTAATTTGCATTAAAATTTCTAGGAATGATTCTGTAAAAATGTGGTAAAAGGATGTCTGTTCATTAATGATATTGTCTGCTTTTCTCTTTCAAATTTGTTGAGGGGAAGAGGTGTATAAAAGCCCTGTGTAAGGGGTAACTTTTGTTTTCCTAGCTTAGGAAGATTGCCAAAGTTAAATGCTTTTGACAAATGATTTATTTCAGTAAGGTCTATCTGATCTTCCAGTTTAGCAAAAAAAATCTAGGTCTTTTTTGTAGTGTAGACCAAAACTGGAAAACATTTTTACCATTTTTCATAAACTCAAATTCTTTTTATGATTCCATGAAAATGGGAAGTTAGAAATATATTTGTTTTCTGAAACTGGAATTATGTGGGTTAAAAGAGCATCTGAAACACACCACAGCATGCAGTTCATCAACAACAGCAGTTGAGTAAGTTGAGTAAGCTGTTCTGCCTACTCGGCCTGCCTTTTGGGTAGTTAGGTAAGTTTAATTTTTCTGAAATATTAGCTTATCTTTAACTTCAGTATTCAAAACACAAAGAAGTATGACTACATCTAGCTGGTGTGAAGGCAAACAGGTTGTGCACGCTCAGTGAGGCTCAAAAAATTGGTGTAGTAGACATACCAAATGTGAAGAGAAATTAATTTTGTGTTATGGTATAATTTTCCTTACTCAGGCACAGGTGTTTTCACTTTGTACTCAATGAAAAACCTTTTGTCTTAGCTGCACATTATAATAATATACAGGACTATACCTTAAACTAATTAGTTAATAAAATAACACTATTTTTAAAGTATTTTAAAAATATTAACTGAAACTATCCAGGTATTTCATAGTTAAATTATCAAGTTGTATATTACTAATGCGTGTTCTTCTGCAAAGAAATGAACAACAAGGATTATTGAATCCCACTTATATTTCACTTCTGCTTCCTGGCTAGAAACACTATCAAATGAATTATGTTTCCATTTTAGTTGCAGTTGAAACAACAGATATAAACTGATTTAATATAGCTGTTCTCTTTGCTCTTAATCCTGATTCATATAAATACACAGAAATGTATGAATTCACATATTCTGATAAAGCATAACTGGAAGAGTAGAGTTACACATTTCTTCTTTAACAGAAGATTCCATCAGTTACAGTGCCTTCATTAATGCATTAATCTATGAAATTCTGTATACCTTCACTAGTGGCATGGGCAAGGAAGAATCTTCTAACCCATAGTAAAAAAAAAAAAGTGAAATCACTAGTAAGTGAGTGCTTCTGTACGGAGATTTATTTTTGCAAATTATAAATAATTATGTTAATTTGTTTTAAACGTGAAATTTTGGTTTTACTTAGGAAATTTACAACTCAATCAAACTAGAGGATAAAGCTGTTAAGTAAACTACTGAAAAGATGACCCACCAAATTATCAACTGATATTTATTCTAGAAAGGGGATAGATCAAACCCCCCTATCCCACACCAATAAGATTAACATCAGTGTAAGCTTCCAAGCACATTAGGCTGGTTATGAATCAAGCGTTTGAAGAGAAATTTTGCTTCCTAGGTTGAATGATAATGACAAGGTAGGACACTTTAAAACTGCAATTGTTTCCCTGCTTGTTAATGTTTTTAGACAGTATTTTTAATATAGAGAGACATCCCAAGTTACTGTACTTTGGTTTGTGTCTCAGGAGTGGTTTTAGAGAGCACAAATTAGATAGCTTTTGGAGGGAACTAAATCAAACAGCTGCAACTGGTGCTCAGTCACAAAGCCAGCCTAGAGTTAATCTGGCAAAACCCCTCTGAAACCCAAAGGGTGTATGACAGATCCTAAGCACCAAATGATTTGCTTTACAGATTGGCTCCAGTTAGCTTATCCATATGTTAGCTGTTAGTGTGTCTCAGGAGTACTCGTTTGACATGTAACAACACAACAGTGTGGCCTCTGAGGCAGTGAGAAAAGGCAATAATAAAAGTGGAAACGGCATTTAAATGATATTATTGTTTTAGCAAGTGAAAAACTAAACAATCAAAAACCAGCATCATATGTCTGAGCTGTCTTTTTTTCCCTGTTTTCCAGTGAAATGTACAATATAAGTGGGTTTTTTAAAATCTGTGAAACTTGAAAATCAGGAAACTCTAACTATACTCGATACAAAGATAGTATACTTTGCTATCCCAGTGTGTTTTCTGGGCTTTGATTCTACTAAACTAAAATCAAACACTCATTTGGTTAATGTTAAATGTGTTGATTTGTAGAAACCTCAAGCTCTTTTGAAAACAAAAATTGAGAAACTTAGTTAAGGGACTTCCGTGGCAAACACAGATTCTTATCCCTTCATTAAGAAATTTGCATTTAAGGGGATATTTGATAAAACCAATAGCATGGCTTTTTTTTTAACTTGATGGGGGAGATAAACAGTAAGTGTTCAACTGATTTGAACATGATTAAGTTAAGGTTACTCCTGATTTATCTCATATCAGTTTGAAGTTAAACACAGGATGAAGTGTACAGTAGTTCACCTTTACACCTAACTTTCACTGGGTTTGTGGAGATTCTTTTATAATCACTGATAGTTTAACATTGTTTCCAGGATAATTTTCAGTAAAAAATAAAAGTTAAGCAAATCTTGATTTCATATTGTGTCGTTGTAAACACACCTTAGTTGCTGAACTTTCTACCTTGTAAAGCCATATTGCATCAACTATGACAAATGAGTGTTCTCTATACCTGTACAATTATCTCTGTGCTAGAAGGGGGGTAGTGTAAGGCAGTGCTTGGTGTGTATAGCTTTTATACTAATATGATGCAAAAACTGGTAAATCCCAGTACTATTCCAATATTAGCTTTTTGGACTAATCTTGTTCCTTCCCATTTCTGGGTAATGACCTTGTGTGCTTCCACTCAGGACAACGTGGGAAATCGAAAGTGGATATACTAACCAAATTTGATGATGTTCCTTTCTATCCCATGTATAATATCAAAGCTAGGTTGCAGTGTGGGGACTGAACATGTATGTGTTGTTCAGTGACTCCCCCAAAAAAGAGATGTTTATTTTGTGGTCTTCCCACATCCCAGCTAAGTGGCAGAGGAATAAATTCTATACTCTGCAGCATACAGCACAGCCTGAAATTTCCTAAGTCCAATTCCCAAGTCCAATAAACCCATCTTGGCTGATGGAAAGAGATACATTGCATTTCTGCCTTAAACCTCTTCTGTCCTCTTGTCCAAAAGGTGATATAGTACCATAATGGTGGTGTCTCAGTGCTCCCCCCTGCATCTGTATTTGCATAAGAGTCAATAAGAGACTGGGACTGATAATGTATACTGTAATCATGATTGGGAAGCATTTTGCAACAAGGTGTAGTTAGGTTTTAAAATAGCTTTTATGGGTCAGATGTGAACATGCATTTTACTGTACTATTTCAGTGCTTTTGCTCTCTGCAACCAACACACTGTGCACAGTGTAAATGATTACTTTAGAGGGAGGAATAACATCCTTAATGACAGACAAAAAGAGAGCTGTGAAGGGAAGTCTGAGTAGCCTGAGGGTTTTTATATTGGTGTAAAACATCCATGCTGGTTTGTACTAACATTCATAAACAACTGCATTCAAACATAGGTAATGCCGTGCTTTGAAATCATGTAAAAGTCTAAGCCTTGAATGAAGCATCTTTGAATAATTGCCAAACCATAACAATTTTGGGGTATCTTAGCATGTCTTTCTTATTGCCAAATCAGGATCTTTATTGTGCTAGAAAACTAATTACAGTGTTCAGGTCTGTACAAAACAAAAACATCAAAGTTTATATCATAATATTTTCCTTCTAAAGATAGAATAAAGCAGCTACTCCACCCTAGCTTCAAAAAGAGGAAGTGTCTCCTAAGAGCCTGCTCTTGAATTTATTTATTTTTAAAGAAGTAGAGAATTTAACAATAGGATAAAAGGCCTTCACAGTCTCTTCTTTTTCCTAGTTTATTTGTAAATAATACCCCCCTTGCCAGAGCTCATAGGTGCATTTCAATAAAACTGCAAAACTAAATATTCAGAAGTCACTGAGTGATTTAATGTTAAATGAGGGTAACCCTTTTCCTTACCACCAACATCTCTATTTGAGAACTGCTTCTGAAGTAATAAGCTCTGCAGCTACATCCCCAGTAAAGGAGAGGCTTTACTTATTGGATAATTGGAGGGGATGTGACTGACGAAAGCAGCTAGGGCTGTGCTGTGAATGGAGCAGAACTGTACTGTCTCAAGTGTGAAGTTACACTATCCTTTGCTCTATTCTAGTTTAAATTGTTATCTCCCAATGGGCCTTTGATCATGCGTTTCCAGTTTCAGAACCACTGAGGTAGATTGCATAAGTTCTGCAGTACTATGATATGACAAATGCCATATCACTGTGTATGTAGTTACAATACTCATATTTTACTGCTTTTGATTTTTTTCTAGGGCGCCAATGCCTCAGCTTTGGAGAAAGAGATTGGTCCGGAACAATTTCCAGTCAATGAGCACTATTTTGGTTTGGTTAATGTAAGTTTCAGACCATAACTTCGTTGCTTCAAAATGCTAGGAGTGGGTTTGTTAAATTTCGAGATTGCGACTGAGTGAATAAGTGAAACACTGAAAGATACAGTCATTGAATCATACTATTGAAATACGTTTTCAGTGTTCAGTGTATTTGTTGAAATATGCTGCTGAAGTAATTGTTGAAATGAACTCGATATTGAATATTTTATTCCATTTTACAAATTTTAGGATATTGAAACAGCCAAGTCTATTGTAGGCTGTTAAAATGTATAAGTCTTAGAAAAAGCTACTTAAAATATGTAGCTTGTAGTTCATAATATGCCAATCTAAGTGAAATAAAAACATTACAAGAAAAAAAATTGTGAAAGACTATTGATAATCTGAAATGTTTATATCTGCTATTTGTATTAAGGTTAAAAAGAAAATACTGAGCCCAAAAAAGCAATGGTAGAAAAAACGTAATAAATTCTTTGATTCAACAGTTAGTTTTAAGGAATAATTTAAATTTTAATTTCTAGTATTACTAATGAAAAGTATATCTTTTTAGAAATTGCATTATACTGACAAGAACTATTAAAATTATTTATTGGGGCTTCAGAAAGTACATATTTAAGCAAAATTGATTTAACAAGTGGCATTGTCCTGCTTTTCTTAATGAAAATAATTATTTAGATGTTGTCCTGCTACTGTAACATATGTCTCTATCTCCAGGCTCGTAGCACTGACATTGTTCAAGAGTCTGCAGTCCAAGTATATGTTGTGAAGTCAGTAAATACTTCCTGATAAGCTGACTTAGATGCCTCTCAGACACCATGACTTATATTAATGATTTCTTTTCCTTTCTCATGACAATTGAAATGCCCTCAGAATGACGTTGTTTCTCTCAAAAAAGGAAATACATCAGTTTAACTGTTAATACTTGATAGTTCTGCAGCAAAGCTTAGGCTTTCCATTTTTCCACAAACAGATTTCTCAAATCTGTTACTCTATTGACAGATAAGCTGTTTTCCTAATTTCTTGTCGTAGTCCTGAGAGGATTTAAGACTTAAAACAGTAAAATGGTGTTGTATACCAAATCTTGAAGTTTTACATAGTTTGTACCCTTAAGAAAAGTTTCAATAGAGGATAATCTTCCTAATATATAATGACCATCAACAAATTCTGGCTCTCTGTACCCAAGAGGGAGTAGGAAATTCAAAAGGATATCTGCCTTTAAGTCATTGCCCTCAACCATACATGTAATGGACAAGCAGCTAAGATACCTCAGAGTGCTTTCAACTTTCTGTGTACTACAGGAATGTTGCTTATTTTAGCTTCAAACAATAAAGTTTTATGGACCAAAATTCTTTGAATTGTAACAAATAGTAAAATGGGATCCCATTACATTTATAGTACACTGATGCTGTTTCTCAGGTACAGTAGTTGGCTAAATAAATTCAGTCATATTGTTCCTTAAATGGTTTTCAGATCTGTTCTATGGGTTGTGTTTACTAGCACAGTATGTATGCACAATATGCACAATTTAATGTGTAATAAGCTTGCAGAATGTAAATCTGTCAGGAAAAGGAAAAATAACAAACTATAGCCAATGGCCATTTAGAAAGAATGACAGAATGAGAATGAATACTAGATAATTACATAATAAATTGAGTACTGTTAGATTGAGAAGTGATTGAAATCACAACTTTTGCCTTCATTGATTTCTCTAATTGTTTTGTAGGAACTGCAAGAAGTGAACCTCTTAGAGGTTCATTAACATTTACTGCTGAATTTTTCTAATTTGTTTATCAATTTTGTTTGTTCTAAGTTTGTCCACAGTAATGGAAAAAAGGGAGATAATGTGAAAGTCAGTAGCTCTCTTCTAACTGTGTGATAGCTAGACATTTGAGATGTCTGGAAGACAGAAAAGGATTTTAGGTAAAGATGACAATTCTGAAATAGAGGGCTGCCAATTTATCCAGAGGTAGCGTAAAAGAAGAGGAAGTAGGAGCACTATCTTATCTCTTTTCCAGCTTGTGGCAGAATCTAGGGATTATTCTGAGGATGTGCTGAAAGAACAACTTGAGGTAAAAGAAGACTTAAGAAAGGGCAAGTATGGGAAACACATGGAAGACCAGATGGTTGATAGGAATGGAAAATTCAGTTTAGACTTGAAAGGACAATACCATCCACTAAATCAGCAGGAATTATTTAAGATATGTGGTAAGATGAAAGTGTTAATAGTGTTATGTCCCATGCATAAGGGACAGTGAGGAACATCAAGTCTGCCTGTCGTTGTTTTCCTCTACAGTGCAGTAATGTAAACTATTCAAACCTATGTGCTTCACAAATTAAATCATTTTATCCAGTGAGCATGAAATAAGATTTTTAATCTCGAAGAGCTACTCTGGTAACTCTTTAGCAGTTTACCAGACTTCTAGAGCAGAAAGGTTGGTTATTCAGTCTCTTGCAATGGATCTGTGTGTTTTGGAGAAATCCTGTTTACTGGAGTGGCCCATTGCAACAGCTAGAAGTTGCCAGAGCTGCCAGTGCATCAGAGCTGTGAGGAACCCTAGAGCTGCAAAAAGACAGTGTTCCAACCAGATCTGAGTTCTTGTAAACTTCTTGTTTGTTTTTGTAGATTTGGGGGTTCAACAACCAAGTTTCTTCCCAGTTGTATGTGCATCAGAAGAGTAAACTATAAGACTGTAAGCATTCGTAGATGTGCAGTGTTTTTGTTGCAAATTTCCCCATTGTGTCATTTCTATTATTTCCACAAAGGTTTGGGTGTTGTAATCTTGATTTCAGAATTTAAAAGAAAAAAAAGTTGTGTGGAAAACAGGGAGAATGCAGTATTTTTGTTAAAGGAAATAATCTGATTTCTCAGAATTCAGAACAGAAGAACAACATGAAGTGATGAAAGGAGAAAAGGTCTTTTTTTTTTTTACTTTCCTTAGATATGCACAACATAAGATGGTCTTCGCAGAAACAAGGAGGCAAACAATAAACTAGTTGAAAACACTGGTTAAAATAACCCTGCTGTACGTGGTCTCTCCTCTCTCCCAAAGGAGATAGAGGAGTTTTTGTATCCCATACAGGCTAACAATTTAAGATACAAAATTATGATGATGGTCTTTCTTACAGTTTTCTGCTGCTATTGTGGGGCAAACTTGAGGCATGAAGTTACACAGTTCAGCACTTGCACTCACCAGTGTTGTGCCACTGAGGCAGTGCTGACGTTGGAGTGGGTAGAAGGAAAGTGTCCCTTGCCAGGTTTGCAGCAGAGCCAAGTATTGAAGACCCAGAATCAGAAAACAGAGTATAGGTGTTTAGCGGGTGGTGGGGAGACTGGATCAAGGTGTTGGGCGTTTTTCTGTAATGGAGTCAAAGATGCGAACTAAAGTAATAGTGGTGGTAAGACCAGCATTTATTAATTTATTAAATTCCCTATTTGCTTAGTCTAGAAACCTCCCTACCTTTTCCCCCTTGTTGTTCAGTATAGGTGTCATTATAACTTTTTAATGATTGGAAGCATTTATTTTAGAAAGATTTGGAAGGTTGAAGCAATAAAGACTGATGCTTTAGAGATAAATGTGAACTAATTAGATTTTCTTCAGGAGTTTTTTTTCAGTCTTCTATTGCCTACTATCTTTCTGAATTTGGTTGAAGAAAACCTTTTATGAACTTAATCTGATTGCTTTAATTTCATACTCACAGGCATGTAGGTTAACATACATTCATATTAAATTAATCTGAATTTTGTTCGTATTCTGAGTTCTTCATATTTCGGACATCTCTCACTGCATGGTTACCATTCTAATTAATTTATCATCAAACTCTTCCTTTTTAAAATTTGAATTTTATGAAATTTCTGATTTGCTTCCTTTTCATCTTTTGACACTTGCTGTAGAAATTTTAGCACTTCTTCAATTTGATTAAATTTTAAGATCTTTCTGAACACTCTCTTTTTATGGCTATTTCTAATTATAAACTCATAAATAGCTTACAATATTAAATATTTTGACATAGGCTACTGTGTGATTTCATCTGCTGCCTTTAAAGAAAAAAGCCCTGGTTTTCCTATTAAGTTTATTGACTTGATTGCAGATTTGGACCACAAGGAAGCTAATATAAGCATTCCCCTAGCTTAAATAAGTAAAATTAATAAATGTTAATTTCTTCACTTTTTAATATGGATATTGTATGACATCTTAATATATTTTTTAAAATACACTTCTTACTTATTCTTTGAGTGTGTCTTGGTTATTTAGAAAGTAGTTCTTCATATTTCATTAATTTAAAATAAAGGAAAGCAATTAAGTTATAAGTTTTGCGATTAAATCACATGGTGTTCTTGTTTGTCATTGTCTTAGTTGAGAGAGAGCAAAAAATAGTTACTTCCCTGTTATTCCTGAGATATAAAAGCTTTTAGTTCTTTTTCCCTATTGAAAGAACCTGCTCTTAAAATATCTCTAAATGCACTTTTTGCTATAAAAGTCTCCCCATCACAATATAGTCTCAGAATTTGCTACTTCTATGTGCTACTATCTTTATATACAATGTAAATATGAACATTATTTTCACATTTTACAGAGTGTGTGTAGTAGGTTTGTGTTTCAATTTGCAGGTTGCACGACTGCAGCAGAAAGGTTGGATTACTTGCTGAGGGCCTTTATAAAGATTTTTTCCACACTTTCAGTGTTAAATAATAGGTTTCACTAGAGAAGGGCAGCATAAAATGAGAATGACTTTATCCACCAACAGCTCACATTGCCTTCACAGACGTGATGGGGAGGTTTACAGTATTGGGGTGAGCTGGAGACAATGTCAGTGAGCACAAGACTCCAATGCTTAAGAACTCCAAGGAGTCTGGAGAAGAGGAACACCTGGAGTGTCCCATCTGGAGTGTCCTGGTACAGAGGGGGTTCTGGGTGCTTTTCTTGCTGACTCCTCTTGCTCCCTTTCAATTCAGTGGCTTGCCTCCTTCAAAAAGTACACATCCAAATCGGATATTCTTTTCTTTGCAGCCTTGATTTGAAACTACCAACTATCATAGGTTTAAATCCTAAACAAGCCATGTCACATTGGTTTAAGAAAACTCTCGAATACCAATCCTGTCACTCTAAAATGAGAACTGAAAATGTAGGAACAGGTTAAAGCAGTTATTTCTGACTTTGATGACAGCTATTAAGATTGAAGAATCCAATTTCTGAAGTTTATGAGAAGCTCTCCATTTACAGCTGAATTTCTTCACAGTACAGGGTCATGCTGTGCCTGTTCTTTCCTGTTGTGGCAGATGTGTCATAGACAGATATTTTTACCTGAGCATATTTTGGGAGTTGTGAAACTGGGGGTATTTGTTGAACATTTTGATCCAAGTAGATGCAAAATATTACCAATATTAGTCTTGTTCAAGTTTATCTAGGTTTTTCTTGTATTTACATACAGTCTACTAGGTAATCCTTTGTGAAACGGTATTATGCTTTACTACCTTAGTCAGGAAGAAATGACTTGCAGAAAGTTGGCCCCTGCTTATGCACCCTATTATACTTTGGATTTGATTTTATCTTTCTACAGTAATACAATGCAAACTAATAGATCTCTCTCTTATTTTATAGTTTGGGAATACATGCTACTGCAATTCAGTTCTTCAGGCACTTTATTTTTGTCGACCATTTCGAGACAAAGTCTTAGCATACAAGAGTCAACCAAGAAAAAAAGAGAATCTCCTTACATGCTTAGCTGATCTTTTCCACAGTATAGCAACCCAGAAGAAAAAAGTTGGAGTAATACCTCCCAAGAAATTTATAACAAGATTGCGAAAAGAAAATGGTAACTTTTATCTTTTTCTTGTGTAATAATCATAGCAATTATGATTTAATTCTGAAGCTGACATAGTGAAATACCTACATATTTGTTCCACAGAGAAAGTGTTCTTGGTGCTGCAGTATAAACAAGAAGTGACCCTAGAGTAAAAGTGTAACCCTGGAGCCATTTTGAGAGAGAAACCTTGTCTTTCTCTGTTCATGTAGAACTAAAGTGTATTGTCGCTGTCCACTTATGAAATTGCTTGCTAGTTTTGCTTCTCTGTGAATTTTAGATTTATAATCAAAATTCACTGTAAAACCCTTGTTCTTTGTTAAAAAAAATAATTTTGAATGCAGGAATCAGTCTCACAAACTGAGTGTGTGGAAAGGATGTTAAGACTTCCCTGCAAGAATCTGGCTTAAAACCCCCCACATTTTAAAATTAATTTAGAATTTTTGCAATACATAGCTTGAACTGCTCTTTAAAGGATTAATGAATTTTAAAATCACTAAGTAATTTTTGCAAAATATTTTTGAAATGTAATTGATATCCTAAATTTCAAGAGATTTCCAGAGATTTTTAACGTTTCTTGTTTCCTGTCTGCAAGGCTAATTGGTCAAAATGTTTTAGAAAATAATTTGATGTTAAAATATAAACAAAACCTTATAATCTACTATTCAATTTGGATACACTTTTTTAAAAATACAACTTTTTTTTTCCAAAAAATAACCAGTAGATTTAAATAAACTGCAGGAGGTACCATATTTAACGCTGCTGCAATAGACATGTTCATACTATTGTAATGTTTCTGAGACTATATATGCTGACGGAAAAAGTGTTTAACTGGTATGATGACTATATGTGTAGTATAAACAAGAAATAAAATACTATAATGACATTCCTAATTTGAGGTGGCCCTTCCAACAAATGCATACCATAAGTTGTAATAATATTGTTAAAAAAAAGCTCTCTCAGTCACTTACCTATCTATGAAGAGTAGAAAACTGTCATTCCATTCTTTGGCAAGTATATTTGAGTAAGTATGCTTGTATGTTGATGCATTTACAGAAACAGTTCATTGTAACAAATGCAGAGAATAATTCAAATGGAAAGCAGAAAGTAAACCATGGGAGCCATTAAGTTCATGATAAGAATTATTCTTTGTAATGTGTAATTACCTCATACCACTAAAGTTCTGTATAGGACAAGGCAATTGGAAAATCTTTATTAGAGAAATCAGGTGTGAAAGTTCAACTGTTGTTGTCTTTTTGGGTCTCTCTTAATGATGATACTCTCACCTTTTGTACAAATAAATAGCTAAATTCAGGCTGCAATTACATGGGCATCATATATGCTATTGAGTGCTTATTGTAAAGGTATATAATTTTGAGAAGAGTTAGTTAAAGAACCAGGTAGGTATGCAACACCAATCTAGAGTCTGTTTCAGTCAGTATCCAGCTATACCAGGGTGATAACTGAGGACAGTCTTAATGTGTTCCAGACTACAAAGCTGATCTTCCATCTTTATTTTTGATGTCTGAATACAATATACATATATTACACATCTCTAAGCTGGAGAGAGACTTTTTACGAGGGTATTTAGTGATAAGGCAAGGGGGAAGGGCTTTGAACTGGAAGAGGGTAGGTTTAGATTAGATTTTAGGAAAAAAGTCTTCACTGTGAGAGTGGTGAGGCACTGGAATAGGTTGCCTAGAGAACTTGTGGACACCCCATCCTTGGAAGTGTTCAAGGCCAGGTTAAATGGGGCTTTGAGTAACCTGGTCTAGGGGAAGGTGTCCCTGGGGGGAAAGAAGTAGTTGATCTTTAAGGTCCCTTCTAACCCAAGCCATTCTATGATTCTTTATTAATGACTGTAAAGTTTAACTGGCTGGGAAGCAGCTGCTGGCTTGAAGGTATACTGTTACGTTTGCATAAATTTCTTTTAATCATTAAATGAACAATGTGTAGCTTTCATCCTGTTGTACTTCATGCTAATTTACTGACTGGGCACATAGCCCTGAGAGGCCTGTGATATAACACTGTGAAGAACCTCTGAAGTGTTTTACCTCAAGAGACTTGTAGCTCTTGTTCTGCCTTGATTTACTCAATTAAATAAAGACCTTACAGTTGGCTGGATTGAACTTAGTGAAACTAACTGTATTGAAAATAGTGTAGTAGTTCACTAAGTAAGCTACATGGTTCATACTCTTGGCTGACCTATTGTGCTACTTAACCTCTCCAGATGATCTAGATTAGCATCAAGTTTTCCCTACTCCAAAAATAATTCAGGATTTTTTTTTCTATTTGAAGTTTACTCCTGGATGTCATCAAGTGAATGACAGTAGAACTTCCATGGAGTGCCTGTATGCATTTCAAAACTTAACCTTCACTGAGTATCTTTTTCGTTTATCTTTCCAGTCCTGAAGGCTTGTCTCTTAGTACATTCTTAAACTGCAAGTTGAAGTAATTGCACATTTAACAGACTTGCATGATATTAGCCAGTGATATAGAATGCTTTTTAAATTGGCAGGTAAATTTCTTGTAACAATTCCTGGTCAGAGAGAATTGTAAATTAATTATTACTCCAGCTGATACAATACCTTTATGGTTTTCTTAGTCTCATTCCTCATGTGAGAACTTCTACCAGCAGAGGATTTCTCAGGTTGGTATCCCAGGGGACTGCAATTAACTATGTTTTCAGTTTGAACATGATCAAGAGAGTAGATTTGTAAGAAAGATCAGATTTATGTTTTAATCTGTGTCATTGCTATACATTGCAAGTATGTGGCAGTGAAACTATCCCTTTCCACTGAATTAATTTGAAAAATATTGTGCTTAGAAATGTTGACAAACTGAGGACATGCAGAGGGCCTCATCCCTCTTATATGGACAATGAAGCATCATACAGATAATGAAACACTTCTTATTGGAAGTTCTCAGGTAATTTCTGGGAAATATCAACATCTAATGCTATTTGAGATGCCTGGTGTTATCCAAGACATTGACCTAAGCTTGGCAGAGATAGCATAGTGCCTGTAGGAGATCCAGTGGCATCTGGAGGCTGGATGGGATGAACTGTAACATTTCAGGTGGCACTACATGTACACCTGTGTTTAAGTAGTTGAATTGTGCCCTAGTTTTCTTGCAGAATGATTCAGTCTTCTGTTAATTCTCATCAGCTGAGTTATTTCTGTCTGACTTGCTGTTCCTTTTCCGCACCCCCTATATTTTTGACTTAGTTTGTCAAGTATGCATTTTGGGTTGGTGTTGTATTGTCATGAATGATTCAAGATATGAAATAAAGCAATGGTTTTGAAATTTGACTCTAATAAAATCCTTTTTTGTAGTATAGCACTGACTGATTAATTAAAAAAATCTTTTGTTTTATCTTGTAGAGCTTTTTGATAACTACATGCAGCAGGATGCACATGAGTTCTTAAACTATCTATTAAATACAATTGCGGATATCCTGCAAGAGGAAAGAAAACAAGAGAAACAAAATGGTCGCCTGCCCAATGGCAACATCGACAATGAAAATAACAGCCCACCAGATCCAACCTGGGTTCATGAAATCTTTCAGGGAACATTAACTAATGAAACCAGATGTCTTACATGTGAAACTGTAAGTCTGTATATACCTTATAAAATTAATTCTGACATATTTCACTACTTCATGTTTCATGATTCATTTATCCCAACGGACTAACAGAGTAGATTAGGTTTTTTTTCCTTAGTAATCTTACATTTGTATAAATATTTTTGTTTTTTTCTTTGTTAGAACATTTCAGCAGCTGATGCATGAATTGTAGGAAAAGACACTTGGGCAGTATTAGGGAAATGCCCAATTGGATTTTTGTCAGTGTGATCATAACTTCAAAACTTAGATAAGAATATTCTAAATTGATGCATTATTTAGAGCAATGAAGCCTGCTATTTGAAGGTGTGAAATTTGTCTCAAATTTAATGTCTTAACATCATGCTTAGTGATATATTCCATAAATAAGTATTCTGAATCAGTTTCCATTGATTTCTAATTTTTAAATTTAAAGCCATTGAAATCAAGGTACTATGGTTGGCTTTTGGCACTGAGACAGTAAATCAAGATTCTCAAAAAACACAATTTAATGTGCAAGAAAAGTAATTCTTTCCTAAATGTCTGTCCATAGGAATTCTTCTAATACTACACCCTGAGAAATAAGTATGCTCTTTGAGTATGCTATACTAAAATTTTCTTTGAGAAGTTCTACAATAAGAGAAAGAACATATTTCATAAAAACTTATAATTGAATTTTACCATTGGGAAAAAGTAGAAGCAGCACAATTTGAAAATTACAGTAATTCTGTCATGGTCTACACCTTAGAGATTGTAAAAAGCTAAACAACTGTGGTTTCTGTATGACTCTTCATACCTGTTTTCTTTAACTAAATTAGTAATGCACATATTTTGGCATGACATTGGAAAGGAGGAATTCATTGAATCTGTATATTTCACATGTAGTCTTTTCTGTCTTCTAGAAATACCTCCCTCTTATTTCAAAGAAAATAGGTTCATAATGTTATATGTAATGTAACCGCAGACTTGGAGTAATTTAGGTACTGATTTCTGGCTACCGTATTTTCTTTATGGTAGATTTTCCCTCCTTAATACGTTTTTCTTGGCAACTGTCAATTGCTTCTCTTTTAGTTCTTGAACTGTTTTTTTTAAATTCTTCTTGAAACATGAGTTTAGTTCAGTCTTTTCACATGACTGTCATCACTACCTTTCCTCACTGTGGCATAATGAATTACTGCTGTCAGAATTTTGATCTAGGCACAGTCCTTAATGCAATTTTAAAATGGTCTTTGCCAGTATATTTTATTTGTTATCAGGCCTGTCACAGTTTTGAGAATTTTACTAACATTGCTCAGTTCTGTGTTTCTATTAGGTATTGCTGAACAAGATGCACCATATAGGTTTGCCACTGTGCCTCCTTGGTCAGTTGAACTTAAAATTCAGTGTTTTAATATACATTGGGTCTTAGATTATTAGGGCCTTTCCAAGCCCTAATAATCTGGAAGCTATTTTATCAGCTTCTGTCTATTTAGTATATCAGCTTGTGTCTAATTAAAACATAGCTACCTGAACATGAGCACTTATTACATAAGTAATATTACTGTGATTGATGTCTTATTGTCAAATATAGTGAATATATATGGGTTTCTTAATGTTTATTAAGAGCTGTTGGCACTTAGATTCTTTCTGTGTTTAGAAATAAAACTTGAAATGTCAGGAGTACTTGGATATAGCTCTTGTAAGAGATTACATAGCAAAGGTGGATGAATTAGTGCTTATTTATGATAAGACAATAACCTTAGCATATTTTAAATTTAAATTTGGAATTCAGTGCATACTTAAATATGTAAAGCATAATATATCTTTGCTCAAAGTGACAATGATTATATTCCAACTGGCCAAACCTACTCAATGTTCCTTAAATGAACATGGCAAAATTTTATTCTAATTTTAATTGTACTGATTACAGAAAAGAGCATCTTTCCAGGAGGCATTGTTTCATTAGCCTATCTTAAAGATAAAAAATAACTGGCTAAAGATTTATCTTCTATTTAAGTATGGACAGTGGAATATAAGGAACATAGATGCAATTCTTTAACAAAGTTTTGTCTTGTGGGACAAGGCATGCTATTAAATGAATATGTTACAAAAGGGATTGTAAGTTGTCTTTACATGCTTTTAATGTGATTTCTTGTTATAATGCTTTCACCCTTCCTTGATAGAGGCAGTATGTTAAAGTGAATGGAAATTTTGTGGCTAATTGCTAAAAATTATTTAGAAGTTCATTGGTTTTACAGATTTCTCTCACAGTTTAAGGAAGAATAACAGTAAGCCAGAAAATAATGTAATTGACTTCATTAAGATTAAATTTGAACCAGCTAAATGTGGCTGGTACTTCTACAGACAAAAATAGGAAATCGTCTTGGATCAAAAGCACCATACATATCAGTGATGTTTTTCTCCAGGTGATGGTCTTGCTCTTATGTCCAAACAACTCTTCAATGCATAAAAATCTTTGGCTCAATTCCATTTGGGACTAAGAGGAGGCAATAAGGAAAATCTCAGTCCTCTTTCTTACTATAGAAACCTTAACTATGCCCCTATTTTCTTTTGCTCTCTTTTTTCTTAAAACTAAGATAAATAATGTCCTTTGTTTCAGCTTCTTTTAAAACTACTTCGTGTCTTAGCACACATGGGAGTCTACAGCTGCAAAAGCTCTATTGTGAGTGAGCCGATTCACACTGCTAGTAAAATTCCAAACTGTAAGAAATAGCAGATTCTATGAGTGTCAGCCTTCTGAGCTTTCTGTTTCGTACAGCTTTGGCCATCAGAGTACAGCTGAGCTGTGTGAGTGCAGATCATGTTCTTGATGTGAGAACAGTTACCATCCCCTTTAGCCACAACCCTGGAACATCTGAATTCTTCACTGTTACTCAAATGCTCCTGTTAGGACTACTCAGATGACTTTTTGAACACATCAGGCTTGATTCTGCGAGTGATGAGGTTTTCTGATCATGGCCATCTTTTTTAATGCTATAGATGACTGAGCGTTGGTGATTGTAGTCTGAGATGTTGATTGAGTCTTAGTGATGTTGATTTGAAAGAGCACCTTTACAGAAGGAGTGAATGGGGGGCTGGTAAGAGTGGAAAGTGGCTTTTTTATATTTTTTTCTCTTTTTTTTTAAAATTAAAACTTTTTGATTTAATATTAAAAAAAATCTGTTCAAATACTAATGTTCAAAGAAACTTAAAAATTAAGAAAAGCAAATTATAATTTATCAACATAAATGGAAAAAAGTCCACTTGGCTATTCTTAGAATAAAGCCTTTAATGGTTCTTCATGATCCTAAGTGCACAGTGGACTGGCTAACCTAAGAGAGGTTTTTTAAGGCCCTGTTTTCACAGAGAATGGAAATACTCCTTTTGCAAACTTCTGTTTTCAGTGCCAATCTCTTTTTAACCAGGTCCAACACATCCCTTTCTTCTTGTCCGTATTCTCTCTGCCCCTACAGCTTCTGCATGGGATAAAACTGCCTGTGAAATCTGTATTGTTTCATGGAATTTTCTTTGATTAGACGAAGAGAGGAAGAATTATCTAATTGCATGTCTGAATAACACTGATCACATGACTCCTTAATTCCAGCTGTCCTAGCTGAAGACTGCAGCAGCAAGAGTATTTTCTATAACTGATTTTTTTTTTCTGAGCTGTTCTTAATCCCTAGGCTAAGATGATTCCCACCAGAGTTCTTAGTGTTACAAATTCAGGTTTGATAATTCCAAAAGTGGTTTGTTGTGGCATATTTTGAAGACTTGTCCACACAACTAAACCATAGTACATCCCTGAAGACAGGAAACATGCAGCACACTGAAGATGCAGGTGGCTTTTTTTTTTCCACTCTAAATATATTGGAAGTTTTCCATATATGTTTTGTGATCTCTCCAAAAGTGTGAATGATGCAGTAGATATGATGTGTACTGGCATACTGGCATTTTTTTACATGCACACTTATTCTTGAAAAAACAAGGTACAGAACAGTGGGAGGAATCCTTGGCCAGTCCTCTCATAGATATTAACAGAAGCTTTCAACCTAATTTCTTAAGTTTTTGGATTTGCCCTATGGTATCAGTTCTCAAAAATGGTTGTCTTGACCATCTGCTTTTATCCTTTTTTTTTTTTCATGTATGTCACCTAAGGAGCTGTGTGTCTCATCTCTTGATAATCAGAGAACAACTTTCCAATTTTTTTTTTATTCTGAATTGAAAAGGGAACATAAGACTTGTATGTTTTAAAGATCAACTTACATTAGTTCTCCTGTAGCTGTTTCACTTTTCCTGCTTTCAATCAAGAAATTGCAGTCCGGCATCTTTTCTAAAAGCATTTATTTTTGTACCTGGGCAGAAGACATTTCATCAGTGACATTGAGTATCTCTAGACACAGAGAGGACATGCTAGCAGACAAAAGTTAAGGTTGCAGATCATTATTTCCTGAAACTTTAATAACATAGTTGGTTTTCAGGGCAGCTGTGGATTTTGTTCATCATTTGTCAGGATTTGTGGTGGAATTTATTTTCTTCTTCTAGAATTTTCTGGTTTGCTTAATTGTTATTCTTGCGTTTTTTAGAGAACTGACTATGCATTATTCTGCCTCTCTCAGATCAAGCCCCAAGCTCTCATTCACCAAATTTACTATCTGCTGTTCATTTCAGAGTATGAATCTAGCCAGGAGGAGGCTTCAAAATATTTGTACTCTTTATTAGGTATACTATGATATGCAAATACGTAACTTTCAGTTTGAGGGAAGTGCTCTAAATAGAAGAATCCCAGGGATTCTGTTCTTTTGAAAAGAGTGAGGTGTAGAAGAAACTTGATATTAATATTGTTGAGCTGAAATCACAGTATGGTATACACCCACAGACACATATACACTTCCCTCTTTGTGAACAAAATCAGAAGCAGAGATCTAGCAAATCTCTGAAATAGAAAAGCCGCTTGCAAAAATTTTTAAAAGGATGTTGTAAGGTAGAAGATTCATTCCATCAATAGAAAATGGTACACTGAAAAACAGGTAAATCAGTATAACTTGTTTTAACTGTGTTCTGCTGGTTCTTCTTTTCATTCAGGTAAGCAGCAAAGATGAAGACTTCTTAGACCTTTCAGTTGACGTGGAGCAGAATACTTCAATCACTCACTGTTTAAGGTAGACAAAAATCTGAATTTTTGTAATTTGTATTTACCTGTTACCCAGAAAGCAGGACATAAAACTAGAAGCTCACAGTTCTATCTTACATAGATTTAAGTGTATAAAGTTATGTTTATATTGTACATTTATTTGAATAACTAATATAAGAAACTAGTATTTATAGCTTTTTTTTTTCAGGGGTTTCAGCAATACAGAAACTCTGTGCAGTGAATACAAGTATTACTGTGAAGAATGTCGCAGTAAGCAAGAAGCGCATAAAAGGTACATCGCACTTAGGGAAGGAAAAAAATAACCCATGCATTTCATGAAAATACTCTTGTATTTCCTTTTGTATGTGTATGTCTTAGGAAGAGAACATCCTTTTTCCCTTAATTTTCCTCACTCTTCTTCCACTTAAGAATAACTTGGTTGCATTCCTCTTGCTAGAATTCAATGTATCTATTTCCATGAGTAATGAGAATCCATGTAAAGTATTTTGGGACTCCTTTGATCATTATTTATTTTACAAATGAGAGAAAGAATGGTCTTAAGACCAAAAATGAGTTAAAAAGCCAAGTTCAACTGTCAGTGACTAAAAAAAAGACTACTGGCAATGATGAAAAGTCATAGATTGTATGTGACCTTTTTAAACCTGGTTTTGTCTTGAAAATAAAATATTTTTTTCCAGTTGCTGAAAGAATAATTTTGATAGTGCTTTTTGTAACTATTTTTGTTAACTGAGTTTCTGGTTTCTTAAAAGTGTTTTAGTTAGTTGTGCCAAACTTCTGCTTGACAGTGCTCCTGAAAGTCATCAGAAGCTCCATTGAAGCCTGAAATTCATTATGTCTAAAAACAATTCTTGTTTGCCTAATAATTCTTCTGGTCCTGTTCACACATTTGAAAAACCTCTCATTTTGTGCACTGTGTGGTATTTATTATCTGAGAAGTATTTGGTTGAAGGAGTGGGAACACTGACATACTCTGCTGGTTATGCCCCTGATACTGGTTATTTGGTTTACCATAGATTCAACACACAGCTTTTGTGTATCTCATCTGCTAAGTCTGCCTTAACGTGCTGCCTAAGCTTACAAATTGGTGTCTATTAGCTTGGGAATCCAGGTCTGACCTGTTGTTTTCTGTTGCTTTAGCTCTTTTTCTGTGTGGTGGATAATGTGATCCCTGACCAATATAAGTTGGGTAGACATAAACCTGTACTGTAGGCACTTCCTTAGCAAAACACAGCTTTGATTGTTTATATTTTGGTTTTCATGTGAAACTTAAGTTCAGTTTCACTACAGTCATATTTTTCTTCTATCTCTATAACACAGTTTATCTGTGTTGGTGTCTACTCAACTAGCAAAGATGGTGTACCAAATTTCTTCACCATTGAAAGAGCTGCTATTATCAAACACAGTTGCATTATAAGGAGAGGATTTAGTATTGAAAAAAAGGACTAGAGCAGAAATTATAGCCATAATATAATAAAAATGTAAATCTTCCTAAAAATAGTTGCTTCTGTCATCTTTCTGCCCCTCTCCAGTCGTTTTTATTTCCTAGTTCTTTTGTGGGCATGGAGAAAATTTGAGTGTAGCAGGGTTTCCTACAGGTTGTTGTCAGTCTAAGTTTAATGAGAAAAAGGGAAGAAAGGTGAGTTTTCAAGGATTTGTTCACAATCCACTGTCTTTTGAAAAAGGATTGTATTGTACAAACATACTTCCTGACTATCTGAAAATGAGGTCTTAGTAGACATGTCTCAAACTGGGGCTGTATTGTTGAGACTTTTGAGCTACGTGTCGGGGCGGAAAGCACTTTGAAAAATTCATCACTGTGCTGATCTAAGGCAGTTGGCTGTGCCAAGAAGCAGAGCACTCAGCTTGGAGGTTCTGTTAGTATGGGCAAATTTATTACCCAAAGGGTGGCAGTCTGTTGCCAGGCCAGCTATGGTGGGCTGAGGAGGATTTGTAAGCACTGATGTGAGATCTCAGTACCTCAAACTAGGGAAAGGGGCCAGTGAGCCCTCAGTAAAACTAGATTATCACTTTCTGGCTTTGACTGCTGTAAAACATTGCTGCAACATTTGTACAAAATTGTTGTGCTAGAGCACAGCCTTATCTTGTTTGGGTAGTAGGAGGTAGTTGTATAACACTGGGCTATTTGTATCCCTTGGCAATTTAAAATGAATGGCTTGATAGGAAGATTTGGAGTAATACTTATGTGACAAAGCGGTGTAACAAAGCTTATTTTAAAAAGCTTGTTTGACTTGGCTGGTTTACTGAGAAATTCAGCTGGAACAGGATCTCTGAAACAACTCTGTTGCAATACCTCCACTGTATAGCAAGTGGGATCTAGGTTTGGCTTTTGGGAGCTCAGGAAAGCTATAGGTAGATGCATTTAAAAATTGAATTCTGTGCTATGTGATCTAAATTATTATGTGAATGCATCGCAGCTGTTCTTATATATTGTAGTTCATTGTTTTAAATATATTTTCAGTTCTCTCATTTGTTAAAAATCCCCCTTTAGTTTAGCAACACAGGACTTATTTTTAAACAGCTGATTATTTGAGTTTCTTTTAATGCTTGCAGAATTTTTAAAGACTTCAGTAAAATAGGTTTCCTGTTTGTTGATACTGACTGAATGCTTTGGATGAATATTAAAAATACAGTTGGTTTTTTTGTTTGGTTCTTTTTTTTCAGGATGAAAGTAAAAAAGCTGCCTATGATTCTAGCTCTCCATTTGAAGAGATTTAAATACATGGATCAGCTCCATCGATATACAAAACTCTCTTATAGAGTAGTTTTTCCTTTAGAGCTTCGTTTATTTAACACCTCAGGAGATGCCACCAATCCTGACAGAATGTATGACCTTGTTGCTGTGGTAGTTCATTGTGGAAGGTAATAACTGTTTTAAGCAAGGGATTTTTGTATAAGCCTAACTATGTTTAAAGAAACAACACCAAGCACCCAGTATCCTATAAATCAATAGCATTTAAAGAACTCTTAAAAGAAAAGTTTTTTAGGAAAAAAAGTGTTGTGGGGAGAAGCTACCAGTCCTGACAGAACATATATCTTTTTTGCTGTGACAGTTCATTTTGAAAAGTGATAACTGTATTTCACATCACAGATCTTTGTATGAACTTAATTATGTTTAAAAAAACAGTTTCTAAAAGAAAAAGTTCCTTAGGAAGGAAAGCATTGTAGAAAGATTATTTTATCAAGCATTTCCTTTAGGGTGGGTATTTTTCTTAAGGCTAAAGCAACATTTTCTGAAATATATCCATATATTATGAGTTTTGTTGATTAATTTGTTTCATTGCTTTCAAAATATGACTGTTAGGTTTGTATTTGATTTTGTTATATTCAACAAATATTCTTGTGCCTTCAAGGCTTAAAATCAGGCTGCTCTACAAGGTGCTTATTGAGTAGATAAAAGCCCCGAAGTTGAAAATTACGATTTGACATGTAGAATCACAGAATAATTTATATTGTGAGGTCAACCACTTAAAGCTCAAAGCAGGGCTAACTGACATTAGGTTAGGTTGTACGGGGCTCAGTTTCATGACTAGGAATGCTGATTTCACTACATCTTTGGGTGATTTGCTCCAGTTCATCAGTTTTCTCACAGTGAGCAGAGAGTAAAGATAATTAGACCTCGAATCAGCCAATTGTGGACAGTTTTGGAAAATAAGCCTTTGTGCCCTGGTTTCCTGGGACACTCTTGTTCTGGATTTTAAGGAAAATTCTTTCTGACTGTTCTGACCATTATCTGTCTCCCTCACTCAAGCTGCAGTCTTGGGAACTTCTCCATTCTCAGAGCCATGGCAGGAGATGAACCCTGGTTTTGTTTGTGTTAGTGATTTGGTACACAGGCATGTCCCTCAGAGATGGCAACCTTCCCTCTCTGATCTGGACATAAAAACTGTATGAGCACTGTTAGCCAGTTGAAAACTGTATGAGCGCTGTTAGCCAGTTGGGGCAGTTCCAGAACTGCTTTAACTAGTTGTCCACTATCAGTTGTAAGGTTCAGCTGTTTCAGAAAGTGTATTATTTCCTTACTTGAAACCTGATGAGAAATAAGACACTAAAGTTTTGGTGGATTTTTTTTCTATCATAGCTGTGGAGAAATTCCTTGTCTGCCATAACTGAAGAGCTGAGCATTATAATAGTTTTAATTGGGAGCCCTTCTCATTGCTGTGCTTCTTGAGACTTCTAAACTGCCACTTTAATTCAGTTTTTGCTTACAGTGGACCAGATAAAGAGATTCATGTAGATGAGCAGCAGTTCTATGGCTTTTTCTTTCTGAAGATCAGAAATAGTTTGGGATCTGTTCTCTATGAAATACTGGAATGTTTTCTTGATTTCACTTGTGTCTCTTTTTTAAAATTTCATTTGTATTTTCAATGCCTGTGCTGCTTATTCCTCATTTGAAACTATAATATTTTTTTTAGCACAGTATTAAATATAGAGGTAAGTAAGACCTTATGAAGATAATGTAAGTGGACAGTAAAAAAAAAAGGGGGGGGAGAAAATCCAAACAGAATTTGTAGTGGTAGCCATTTTAATTACTGTTAAGTATTGCTTTTCTACAAGAAAAAAATGATTAAATGAAATACATTTCTACATACATATGTGTTATTGTCTGTGTTCTTTTCTAATTTTGTTTTACAGTGGCCCTAACAGAGGACATTATATTGCAATAGTGAAGAGTCATGATTTTTGGTTGCTTTTTGATGATGATATTGTTGAGGTAAGCCCAACCACAGTGCGTGTAACCCCCTCGTGTATATGCTTACTTAAAGTAAAATGACTGGGAATGCTAATGAGAAGAGGTTTCAACCCAATCTAAATGAGCAATAACTGTGAGTGCAAAGCTGTGCCTTACAATTTGACTGTACAATCCTTTGAATTGCATTTAGGGTTTTATACTTAAAAGAAGCTCCTTTGTTTATGACCATGATCTTTCACCTTTGTTTAATAAGCTATTCTGTGGCCAGAAGGCATGTCAAATGAAGATACAGATAAATTAGTTTTACTGCAGTTTTTTCTGAGGACAATTTGTTGTAGCAAGTCCTTTGTTCATACTTTCTAGGAGCTTATGATTTAACGGAATAGATTAGTCTGGTAGTCTGTTTTATCAAGTATCCTGGGTTGTTTAGAATAAAGGTACAACAAATATAAAATAGGCAGATTTTTGAGATTTCACCCTAAAATTTAAAAGTTAATCCCTGAAGCAGGAGCCTTTTGCTTTTGGTGGTATACTTGCTAATATTAGCCATGTTTTTAGGAATTATTCTTAATAGGAAAAAAAAGAAAAAAAACTAATTTGGAATAGCAGAATTCCCTTCACCCATTTTGGCTTTCTGTTTCATCAGTTATCTTCTATTCCTTACTGAGAGTATTGTTCTGTCATCTTCCTTTTTTTTCCCTTATCTGTGCTTGTGCATGAACAGAAGTACGATTGTGCTGTCCAAGTGCTTTTCATGACTTTATTTGAATTAATTAAATCTATAAAATTAATAGTTTCCATTTTCCTTACAATACACAAGAACCGCATAATTAAAAAGAAAAGAAACAGGTATTGGACTTACATTGTTAATTGTCAGGATGAGTCAAAGGTATTGAAAAGTTCTTCTCTTATGCCACATTATGGACAGTTTTTCACACAGGAGAAGACAAACACTGAAATACACAGAGCTGTTGGGAAAGTAAAAGGATTGCCTCTGCGTCCTATCAAGATACACAGTAAATTGAAATGTCTTGATAAGGTCGAAAGTTCACTTTCCTCCAGTGAAGAGAGAGGGCTGTAGCATATTGCATCATTCACAGAGTCACTGCTGAGTTGGACGGGACCCACGAGATTATCAAGTCCAACCCTTAGCCCTGCACAGAAACATCAGGGACAATCTCTCTAGTTCCAAATCAGTAACACCTGGCAGTAATGTGGTTTTTTTTTTCATAACCGATCTGAAGAGAAAGGAAAGAATCCTTTTGTTCTTAAGTCTAAACCATCTCGTTAACATTTAGGCCCATAGTTCATTCCTTCCTGAGAGAGGTTTTATTTCAAGTCATGGGAATGAGATTAAGTAAAATCTAGCTAAGTGAAAGAAAACTTATCTCTTCACCTTTTTATAGTTTGCAGCCCAATTGCCTTTTATTTAAAATGTGGCAAGAGAGAGCTTGCTTTCAGTTTCTTTTATAGCTGAAAATGATAACAGAACCGGACAACACTCTTCACCTTCTCAACAGAAGTTTTCCATTTTTCACTCTAAATCTTGATTATAGGAGACTTTCTAAGCTAACGGTATCACAAGCAAACAGTCTGTGTGAAAAACATAGAAAAAGTTAGCCTTCATTCTCTGCTGCCTTTTTATTTTCCTCTGCACTTGTTTGGATTATGCTGCTTAGAGTTAGAAATGGTAGTTTGTATTTGCATTCTTCATATTGATAAAAAGTCTCAGTGGGATATTGTTGTCTCTAAAATTTCTCTGTGTGAAATTTGTGCAAGCAATGCACGTAAAGATTGCACTTACGGTAGGGTCACTTAATACTTAAAAATTTATATATAAGACATATATAGCTGCTGCCCTCTGTGCAGTTGGTGGCAGAGGGGAAGCCAAAACATAACAAGTTTAAGAATTATTTGGATTTTATTATTTTAGGGTGGAACTTAATTTTATGTATATATTATGCAAGATATTCCTACTTTAAAATTTTTGGGTTTTTTTTACATACAGAAAATTGATGCACAAGCTATTGAAGAATTCTACGGGTTGACATCAGACATCTCAAAGAACTCTGAGTCTGGTTACATCCTCTTCTATCAGTCTCGAGACTGAGGGGGAACGGTAGTGAAAAGAGATTTTTGTGTCTCACATCCTCTCTATCCTGGAATGGAGCAAGCACTGAAGAGACAGAAAGCAGAGATCTCTAGGGGCAATAGCACAGTTTGCACACAACTAAGCAAAGAGTTTGGGTTCTTAAAACTTTCGTATCATTTTCATTTTATTTGCTCAGGTATCATGCTGACTACACATCTCCACTGCATCCCATAAGCAAAAAGAGAGATACCAGCCACTCTTGCAGGAACTTTCATTTGGATAATACTGTCTCTGTGATCCTAGTTCAAAGCCCATTGAAGCCATGGAGAACCTTTCACAGTCTTCATTGGAGTTTGAATCAGGTTCTAACTGCACTACCAGATTGGTGCAGTAGGAGCACAAGAAATCTGTATTTTATACAGAGTTTATGTATAAAAGGTAAAGGATTCTTTATGAAGTTAGTTTCCTGTGCTTAAGTTTGAAAGGGTGAGGATCAGAGGGTTAACATGTAAGCAAGAAGATATATCTGGGCCCAACACAATTGCCTTCTTGATGGTAGTAGTTTAACTGAAGATGTAAACTGGTGTCGGGGAGGCAAGTATGTTTTGCTTCTCTGAAGAAGCTTACATTATTTATAATGTATGATCGGGAACAATCAGTCAAGATTATGGCTTTTAATCTCCGTATGGGGAAGGATTTAGTTTGTAATAGTTTATTTTTATTTATAAATTATTATAACTTAGGATCTTGTGTATTGTCCTTTATTCTAATGAGTATTGGAAATTTATATAGTAATTTGAATTAAAACTAATTATGTTTAAGTATAACTATGTTTAAGAAGAGCCAATATAAATTGTAAAGACAATGCCTACAATATCTGAAAAAAATTAATAACACAGGAGAGAGATTTCCTTCTGGAGGAACTGGTATCTAACTGAGGTACTTTATTTAATAAAATTAGAATATCCTCTTTTCATTAATGGGTGAAAAAAAGTGATCAAGCTATGACATAGAAGACTTTTAAGAATGCATATTGTAAGAAAATGGTGGTGCAGTGGTGGTATACTGGTCTTTATAGTTCTTTGATAATTTGTAAATGGTTCATACACTAAGTAGAGTGATTTGGATCAAAGTAAACAATTTTAAGAATATTATTTCCTCTCCAAAAAATGGATCAACTTCTGTTAAACATTAAATTACGTCTGAGTAATAAGAAGAAATAGGCTTGGAATTTCATGAGCCTGAAGATACCACATTCCTTTAAAAGTAATTATACTTAAGACCTGTAGAGTGAAAATTTCTGAAACTAGGCAGTTTACCTTGCTTTAGGTTTGTGAAACAGCATTAACAATTAAATCTTGACAAAACACCTGATCTGTAAGAAATGTGAACTGTTGTGATTTGACATTCTTCACTTAGGAGTACATTGTCTGACAGTAGCTGAATGTAATTTCTGGAAGGTCATAGGATGTGCATTCCAGATTATGGCAATCAGGTCTTGGATGTCCTTGTCACTCCCTCTTCAGCTTGTGATTTTTACATTACTGTAATTTTCTAACATTATTTTATTGATACTGTTACAACTTTTAAAAAGAATGTCTCCTGTCTGCTGCTATAACTATTTACTTACCTGTATCTTTTAGCTCAGGAAATGACTTCACCTATTCACTCAGTTGAACAAATTTTAACAGGGTCACTAAATAAATTGGGCTATTTAGCAACTGTCATACTGTAACAAATTGCTTTTGTAAGATGCAGAGTTTCTAATGCCTTGGTTTGGCTAGAATTCTTTTATAGAAGATAATGTACCATGATTAATCTACCAGCATTGTAAAGTAAAGCCTAAATATTGTGGGAGATGCAGAAAAATATGATTGAATTTTCTTGAAGGATTCAAATAACGTTAAAACCTTTTTTCAGCTTTCAGTAGAAAAAGGGTTAAGGGGGTAAATCAGTTGGATAACGGTGCACGTTAGAAGGATGAAGTCCTTTGCATACTTAAGGTACAGTATTGCAAAAGAACTGTCATATTACTTTTTGCTAATTTAAAATGTTTTATCTTCTTTTTCCTTTTTTTTTGTTTATTTTAATGTAGTTAGAAACTGAGGCTAGTTGTTAAATATTTTATACTCTAACAAAATTTAAAGCATTTTTGTTGTTTCACTGGTTTTACTCCTGCTATGTATTTTTATAAGATAATGACTTTTATTTTATATAGGGTTTTGAGATAGTATTCCAAATTATGTATTTCATTTTTCTTTTAGTGCAGCCGAAATAATTGTAAGTTCTTAATTTAACTGGTATCAGAAACTGCAAGTTAAAAAAAAATAAATTAAAAGAGACAGAGAAATGTGAAATATAACTGATTGGTATGTAAAACATTATAGGAATTTTTCTTGACTGTAATACAGTGAGGAGTGTGGGAAGGTTGTCAGTTGTTGTAAATGGTGGAAATTATTTGCTGTGTAACTATGTAAATGTTAATTGGGACTACAGTCCCTTATTTTGTATATTGGAGCAAAAAACTTCTATTAAATAAAGTATGTTCTCTAAAGATACGTACTGTATCCTTTGTGGAGCCCTAATAGTCAGTCAGCTGCCTTTTGTGCTTTGCAGTGTTTTCAAACCAAAAAAGTATCTGGAACTTCCTGTATTAAGCTGACTGCCCTGAGCTACGGAAGGCGAAGTGTGTTTATATACTCTGCGTTATGTATCTTACTCAATGTGTTGTTATGAAAACCGTTCAATGGCAGCCATCAGCAGGGTGATGTGAGTCTCTAGGGTTAGTTTTTTAGTAAGTCATTGGTTTCTGAGATAGAGGAGAAGGGAGTGTTTCGAAATACTGTTCTTTCTGCACTTCTGTTTCCTTTAAAAAAAGTGTATCTTGCTACAAAATATGCCTCCAAATTACCTAAGAGATTTCCTGGATCACCACTGTGTGGGAGGAAGAACAGAAGGAAAGAAAAATAGGAGTGTTTCCAGCACTAACATAGAGAGAGACTGACAACGAACAGGAGTCCAGCATCAGAAGAAAAAGGTGCAGCTGGTTACGGTATCCATGTATAATTTGGTATCATTCCTCACTTGGAGTACACAGTTCAGACCTTGACATATTTGTGTATTTGACGACCACATCCATGGCCTTTCTTTGCATAGAAATGGTGACTTTTAGGCGTTCAGCTACTTGTATGAAGGTTTAAAATGAATTGTGTTTTCAGAAGTTAGTCATAAATCAGATGGCATCTGCTTAGGTGACATTCAGGTGTTAGCACGTAGGGATTTGGTGCCACCTCAGATACTCTGCCAGACTTTGACATCTGCATAGGACTGGCAGGTATAACACAAGATCCACAGAAGATCTGCATCCTTCTGGAGCAGCAGCTTGAAGCTTGACATCCTGCTTTGTTCCCCATGTCTGTCTCAGTGTTTGACAAGCACTATTGCATGTGCAGTTTTTTGGATCATATACAGATGAAAGTCTGTATTGCTTAGCTACTTTTGGGGGGTGATGTTTGTAATGTTTAAAACCTGAAATATCTGAGGCCTCTAGTTACTTTCCTAATTCCCTTATTAAAATTAAAGGAACGTTATCTTGCACTGTTTGATCTGGTCTCTCAGCTCTAGGTTAAGGTATAGTCTTATTATTGGGGTCATCCTTGTAAGTAAAAGAAATTTTAATACATGAAATCTTCAGTCTTTGTTTACCAGAACTTATTTAGCTTTGTTTCTTCTTACCTTTTCCTACAGGAATTTCCACTTGCCCTTACCAGAAAGATCTTAACTGTGTGCAGTTATGTCATAAATTCCCTGTAACTACTTCTTTTTAGCTCTCTAACTGTTCATTCAAAACTAATAGTTGTCTCTTAGCATACTATACCTCCACAATGTGGATTATAAAAGAAGAGGGATGAATTCTCTTATGCACAAAGCTTTGTGTACTTATACACATGAAGAGGTGACATCTTTTTTTCTGTTTAACTGCTGACTTTGTTCAGTGACAGAATTCAATTTGGGCTGAAAAGATGGAGAGTGGGGGCTTTGAAAAAGTGTTGAAAATGCATTAACAACTGAGGATGCCAAAAAGGGTTGGGTGGTGTTTGGGTTTGTGGTTTTGGTTTTTTGTTTTCATTTTTGGGTTTGTTTGGGTTTTTTAAAGTTGTCTGAGAGCATTTATTTGAAATTGTATCCATAGATGAACCCAGCGCTCCATGTGTTTCTTCAGTTACCTTTACCTGTAGAGAAGAAAACTTCATTTCAGTTAATTATCATGCATGTTAATTATCTGTGGGCTGCAGTATTACATTGAAGATACTTTTGTGACTTTTCTGAAAGTTTAAACAATCCAGGTATGGCTTGTTTGCTTTCAAAGAGTGGCTTTACTGTATAAGATGTCCACTTCTTCCCCCATCTTTGTCTCTGTTGAAATTCAGGGTTTTTTTTCTCTCATGACAGTGCGATATGCACATTTTTTGTTTTTGGCCTTGTAAGGCTTCAAAGTCCTCTAACCTCTCACAATGTGAGATGTTTAATACATTAGTCTCTTTACATGTCAGACTCCAACTACTCAATTATTGCTGAAATGAATATTCTACATAATCTCTATTCAAGGGTTGTTCACTTCGCAGCAGCTTTGCTACTGATTGATTGCTATAAATGAACTATGCAAGTCAACTACCATGCAAACAAACACAGGCTTAATCTTTTAAATACAGAGATCTCTGAAATCTGTTGTTTCCAATTTTAATGATAGAGTGTGGTGAGGCAGAAATGAACCTTCTTTTGTTTATATTAAAAAATGGTTTTTTGGGTAACTTTAGTAAGAATGCGTTGGATATATAAGGAAGATTATTTGCAGACATCACTAGTTTTGAAATGAACTGAGTAAAAGCTTCTAGTTTCTTCATGAAAGTACAAATAAATTACATTCTTTTGCTCTAGTGGCTTGTGATTGCTGCTTGCAGAAGAGATTTCAAGGGCTCAGAAAAGAGCAAGGTACTCTGTACCTGGCTCTTTGTTATAGAACCTGTGTTGGCATCATTAGGGAGCTTTAATTACACATCAGTCGTGTCCTTGATCTGCATTCTGCAGCTTACCTTATCCAGGAGAGAGAGTGCACAGCAGGAATCTGTCTGGAAATAGAAAGAAGTAGCTTTACAATTATTTATTAACACACTAGATATGAAAGCAGCATCCTCCCAAAAGACAAAATACTACATTTAATGCAGATTTATGGTATTTGGAGAATTTAGGAGGTGCTCAAAACATCCTGCCATTTTAGGCTTTTTCATGCCTTTGTGTGTGTGTGTGTGTTTAATTTGCTATTTAGTCTATAGTCTATATTTGAAATTTACATCTGAACACAGATTTTTTAGGTGGATATGATTATATTGATGAGTGCTCCTCCAGAAACAATTTATGTATATATGTGAATCACAGGGAATGTAATCGTTTAATGGTCTGATCTAAAAGAATTTTTGACTATTCACTTGGACTCATTTTTGTATTTTCCATTACTGATTTTAGAAAACAAATACTGAAGATCTCCAAATATTTTATTAGCATGCTCTGTTATTAAGTGATTCAATATCCAGGGATGACTCAAAATCTCTGCTGTCAAGTATCAGCTGAATTTGTATGTCATCACATCGTAAGGCAGGTTAATAGACATTAACTGCTTTGAGGTGTGACTGTTATGTTACTTCAACTCTATTTCACTGACTGTCTCTTCATTGTAATGGCTGCTTTAATCAGCTCTGACGAGATGTGCTAACGACATTCAGCTCAAGTTACCTACTTTCATGCATGCACATTCCTTTGTGTTTCTAGAGGCTGATTATCCTAATGTTATGTCACATCAGTCTTCTCTCTGCATCTTCCATGTCAAGGAAGATTACTAATATGCACCCTCAGACAATGTTTGCTAAATTACTGAGTTGTATTTCAGAGATTACATCAATGTTTAAGATTTTTGCATCAGAAATACCTGAAGCTTTTTCTTTCCTAATCCTCATGCCTCTGTGGTGAAAATACTCTTCTATATGAAAAATTTAAAAAAAAAATTGGAATCATGGGATCGAACAAATACGACCTTGGTGTACCCTTTTCCTCCTCTTTTTAAGCAGACTGTAAAAGGCATGCAGTGTTTCTCCCTAAGGTTGTTACATAATCAGAAACATATTTGAAAAATGAAATGCTTGTTTTACAGAAGATGACCTTAGACTATTTTTGAGTTTGTTTATGGTTCAGCGTGAAGATATGGTGATGTCACACAGGGGTCTCTCAGAATGAGAAGCACGTTATGAGAAGAGCTGTTAGGAGCTAGATACAAAGGAATCTCACTGTAATTGCCAATCCCAGTGTATTCTAGCAGGACCCAAATTTTGCAGAGCAGCCATCAAGAGCCTTCAGTGAACATCAGGAGAAAAATCCCATTCAGCAGGACTATACTTGCTGTGCATATGCAGGTCTCTGAGACTGGCCACTGCTCTTTTTCGTTCCCTTTTTTTTGGGTAAAAGGGAGATAGACCACTTTGAAGATACAATTTCAATGTGTATAGGCTATGTATTCATTCTTTTTTTTTTTATCTTGCAAAATAACTCTAGTAACTTTCACTGAACTGCAGAGTATTTGGGGGAGGCACTGCAGGTTAGATCAAAAAGTATGTTCCATATGTATATCACAACACCAATTACCCTCTTTTTTTTCCATATTTTGCATATAGAAGAATTCATAACTCACCGGAGGAGAAAAGAGAGAAAAATTACTATAGTTCCTAAGCTGTCTTTTACCTTTATTCATTATGGGATTGTGTGCAAAGTAATATATATTTGTGGGGAAAAAAAACAGGTTAAAAAATAACTTGGGCATTTAAAAAAAAGTAGAATGCATGATAATTTTGTGCTTCAGTGAGTAATAGAAATTGCTAAAGAATGTGAAACAGTGGAATGTTGCTTTTGGGCAAGTTTGATAACTTTAAAAAGCAACAGCGTACTGAAAGCTTAGAGTGAGATGAAAAAAGCCTCAGAGGCTTGAAATCTCTAAGAACAATGACCATCCCACCAGACTGGCTGGTGAAGCAGTGTGTATTATACTGATTATTGGCTTGCACTGTGAGCTTGTGTGTCCAAAAAACGGCATCTCCTGGTGTTTACGTTGTACATCAGATACATCTACATCCATGAGAAGACACAGCTGTTTGTTCAACTGAAGACTTACATAAGGAACATACCTGGGATAATAATAACAGCATGTCAATATTTTTCTTTAACTGCACAAATACCAACTTCCATTTTGGAAACTGAGAAGGAACAATGTGAAAACACAGCTGCCATGTGTCGCCCCAAAAAAGATAAATCTTGGGTTTATATGGAGTTGCTGACTCCTGAGTAATCCCATCCCACTTCAGTGTTTCCCATCAAGAAAATGTGTTTCAAAGAGCTGCCACAAATCTCAGGAGGACCATGGCTTGCCTGCCACTTGTTCTGCTGTATTCTAGTGTTGCAGCCACCTACGTGAAGTGTAGATAAAAATTCCATCTTATAAAACATTCCTTGCAAATTAGTGGTATGCTTGTGTAGAAAGCTGCATAAGCTGGTTGCCTCCTCTTCCTCTAGTGTGCAACAGGCACAGCAGCTTCAAGGACTGAGCGTATCCTCAGTGGTTTTCATAGTAAAGACATCCTTGTTCTAACTTGCTCTGTTTGGTGGTTTTTAACTGAGGGGCATTTAGCATCTGCTCATGGAGATTATCTCATTAAACCATGATCTGACTCCAATTTCCATTGCTGGCAGGGCATGGATAGAAAACGTTTCCTGATGTTGCATGGCTGTTTGCATAAGTACTAAGAGCAACACTGCGTTTTTTGTTTAGTTCCCTCAAGGTCTGGGTAAGACTGTAGGGGGGAGCATGCAGAAAAGTTACAAAAATCCAATTATTAAATTAAATAGGAGTTATGTTTTTTTGTTGATAAGGACAACAGATCATGTAGTGTAAAGGAGTAGTAATTCATGTGGAAGCAAGGAGTGCCTGAAAGTTTTTGGTCTTGAATATCTGAGAGAAGAAACCTTCCTTAGTGCTCCCTAAGAGCATACAGACCCATAGAAAACAACATCTCTGTCTAAGCATTGTCTTGAAGATGCTGATTCAATGCAGATAACTTATCTTTTCTCATGAAATGGAAAGCAATGAAACATTTTTCCCATTCTGCTGGCAAGGTCTACAGGAATTTTGAGACTCGAGATATTTTTCACTGAAAATTATTTTTATATTTTGTGATTGATTTACTGGAATCCTTCTTACAGGTGATTGAACTTGTTGAATTAAAGTTCTAAGTCTCCTGGTATCATGGCTGGTTTCCCATTGTTGCTGTTATTTTTTTAATTATAGTAAGGAAGATGTGGAGATTAGAAGTCAGCTGTCACATTAGCATTCCATTTCTTTGGCAGATTGCTCTGTTGTGGATTTCAAGGTAATGATAATGTAAAACACTGACTCTTGCTCTTGGCCAGCTTGAGGGGTTTTCCCACAAATCTGTCAGTTCTTGAATGTTCCTCCCAAAGTGTGAGGAGGAATTAAAAAAACATTTTGACATATTCATGCAAACGTAAGCTGAATGTAGACATGCAAATGCTTAAAGTGTGGTATCTAAATGTGGATGTTTTCAAGCTGCTCCTTTTATACTGGAAATCAGACTACATATTAAAAACCAAAAACTGTTGAAATGAAAGTGCCTGAAACTAATCATCCCGATACGATTTAAAATCCTACTTGTCTTCTGAATATTTTTTCAGTGTTAACAGTAAAGGTCTCCTGAAATGAAAAGGAGCTGTATAATCTCAGTGTCTCTGGAAAGGTCATTACAATGTGGGTGCCTAGTAGACATTTGGAAGCCTAACTTTTTATACAGTGGACAATTTTGGCCTAACTTATTAATATAAATTTTCAGTAGATTCACATAAAGTAAAGAATCCATCTCGTGGAAGGTAATGAAAATCTACAGGGCCACAGGACTGAAAGTAAATGTTTGCATTATAAAATCCTTATTTTCTTTAAATCACTGGAGCTAGTAATAACAATGGTCAAAGTATTAGGAGTGTTCTAAGTGTGGCATAACAGCATAGCATATTCAAACCTATGTGAGCACAGGTTTGTGTTTATGGATGACTAATGCTATTCATGCAAAAAGACTAATATCAACATCAGGAGCTTTCACATACTAAGTGTTGGAGAGAAGTTCAACTTTAAAGGGTCTTTGGAAAGCAGTCTTTGCTCATAACTTTACTGTGCTCAGCTAATTGGACAATTCTTTCTCCAGAACTTAATCTAGTCTCCTTCAGATACCATTTGGGGCTTGGAGAAAACATTCACAATAAATTTGGAGGCCTTTATAAATTCAAATGAATGAGTTTCAAACTAAAACTGAGTGAAGTATGCAGCTAAACATAATTAGGATTAGTTCATTCACAGGTCAGTAATAGCCTATTTATTTCATATAGAATTTTAAGTCTTCAAAACTGAACTAATGAGCCGTGGAGAGTTGTGCTTCGTCTGTTTTCTTATACTGTTGACCTGAAGTTCTTTTGTTTTGATAGGCATCCAAGTATTTGAGAAGAATAGCCCTCCCCAGTGATAAACTAAATCACAAAGTTATATAGACATATACATGCAATTCTGTAAAACTGTGTATGTCTTTCATAAACTACTGGAATAAATATTGATGATGATGATGATGATGATGATGACTAATAGAGTGCAATTCTGAGCTACAGAATGGCAAACTAATTGAAGGGTTTGGATTTCTTATTTTGTAAGTCATGCTTTGGTTAGTGGATAAAAATATGCACCTATCCTATGCCTCTGTTGTGCCCTGAGAATAAGATCTAAATCTGGTGTTCCTGTTGCTGGATTAGAACTGACAGGCAAAGAGGAATACTGGCCACTGTGCATAATACATGGGGTCAGTTTCAGTTATGACTGAAAAAAGCAGGTGGTCCCATTAGGATTTCCTGTGACCTGGACTCCAAGACTGGCTCTGGCTGTATTGTGGAAGGACAAACATTGGACTGTGCTACAGAATTCAAACACTCCTGTTAAACCAGTCCTCCCAAGGCAGTGCCATGTATGATATGTGCTAAATATTTGCTTGTCGTCAGGAATTTTGTTGATGACTAATGGTATATTAGGGATTTTTTGGTTTAGAGTGCTGTTGTGAGGAAAAGAAATTGCATTCATGTCAGTGATACACGCTTTTAAAAGCAGGGCTGCAGGACCAGCTTTGTGGAAAAGAGAATCTAGTTCTGTTGAAACATGTTTCTCTTTCCATGTCAAAAATTAAACCCAGCAATTTGCTTGGGAAACAATGGGACTGCAGAAGGGAGCTTTGAAGGAATTCCAGCTTGCATGCAGTTGAGCATGCAGTGGGCCACCTATCAAGCAGCACTTGTCACAGTAAACATAATATCCTGGCACTCTGAGCCCTGTGCTAGCTTCCAGTAGGATACTGGCTCAAATCCATCATGCTGTTCCTGGTCTTCAGAGCACCAACAGAATGTGTCTCAACTTCCTCAAAGTCCATCCTTCTCTCTCTGAGAGTCGATGGAATTGAAATCACCAAACCACCAAGGGCCAGGGTGAAATCCACTAATGGGGTACAGCACTTTCTGAAGAGGTTCTGCTCCTATTTTGCACTTGCATCTTCAGAGACACACGGGGTAGGAATTTTCCAGCAAAGATAATTTTGTTACAGATTTGTGAAAACTGAAACGATTTGTGGGAATGTAATTCACCAATTTGTGGTGAAACAGCTGCAGAGTGAAGACAGCAATACGTTTTTGCTTGCCTGCCAGCTCATTGGGTGGGTTTATGGGAAGCCCAGGTTTTAGGAGCACTACAGGGTAGTCATGAGGGTTTCAGACAACATAAATATCTTGAGACTGCTGTGATTGTTTAAGTTCTCCCCAGGATAGAGTGGCTTCAGCCTAAGCATTTGGGTGATATGTGTATGCACTAGGAGGCTGAAACAACATAGCCTTGGCCATATTGATCATCTTCACTGATCTACTCTGGCCTCCAATCGGGAGGTCTGGAGACACACTACCTTCAACGCTGCTGATGCTTTTGAGAAAGCACGCAGGTTCACTCTTGAGAAAAGACAACGCAGAAAGAATCGTGCCTTGCAGAATATACCTCCTAAGGAGTCTTTCTTCTGTGCCTTTTGCAATGGGACGTGTCTATCTCGTATTGGCCTTTTTAGCCACCAATGCGCCTGCAACAAACATTGGTAGTGCCCTTCCCAAATCTTTGTTCACGAAGCCTAGCCATGATGATGAGGAGGCTGGACTAAGGCTGCCTCCGAGTTCGACCCTTTGCATGCTTGACTTTGTCTGTAGCTTTCTGGATTTCAATGAAAGGCAATAGGGAGAAGCAGAGGTGGTTTATTGTGCTGATAATTTATCAGTATCTAGAAGGACTTTTGCTCTGTTAGCTCAAATGCCAGGGTTTTTGGGCAGAACCAGAGATTGGATGGTTAACTTCTAAAGAGTTTGGTATAAAAAGAAATGAGTCATATGAGATAGCATGTGAGCTTCACAGAGACTTATTGAAGAAAATAGGTGTTGGAGTGATCTGCCTCCCCAGGCTGGACGAGATTGTTTCCCACTTTACCCTCTTTTCTCATGCCTGCCCATGGCAAGTTTTTTGAATTGCTTTCCCATGCCATCCTCTTGTTTGCTTTTAACTTTGGGGAATTAAAGTTTGTTAGTGAAAGAGCAAAGACTATTCCCTTCCTAAAGCTGTGTTCAGACAGGGTTGCTGTGGTCAGGCTGGGTTGCTCAGGGCTTTCTCCATTTGGGTCTTGAAAGTGCCCAAGGCAGAGATGCTGCAGCCTCTCTGGGCAACCTGTGCCACTGCTTAACTGTACTTGCCATGGGAGTTTCTCCTTGCGAGTCTGAACTTTCCTCTCTTCAGTTTATGACAATGATCAATCATCTTCCCACCGTATACCACAGACAATAGCCTGGCTTCCATTTTCCATGTTTTAAAACCAAAGACCTATTATTACTTAATGTGACCCCTTATGTATCACAAAGTTATAAATTTCATCCTGCTGCTCCTGTGGGACACCTGTAAGTGGTGCATGCCTCCTCATTTAAAGTGCCTCTTGCTGGCTTTCTTATGAGGCTACTTACTGGAACTCACTACCCTTCTATTCATCTACCTTCAGGATTTTCTCATGACCTCGTGTATGGTCAGTCTGAACCAGCAATCTCCTTCCCTCCCATATGACTAATCTCTCCTTACCCATGTTTGCCTTCATCTCACGCTACCTGACTCTCATCCAAATTTCTTTCTTTGTGTGTAAGTCTCATTTTTCCATATGACCACCTTCCCACTTCCGAACTCTATCTGCATCTCGGGACAGATGTCTGCACTCACATGATTCCTCTCTCTGTTCCTCCCTCTTCCTTCCTCAGCCTCAGCTACCAGCCTAATTCATCCCACCAGCTCCAGTCCTGCTCTCCTCTTGCCCTCTCTCCCTCCTCCTCTGGGGTGGGTCTGAGACTTGCTTCCTCTGCATTCAGACTAGAAGGTCTTGGCCTCTCCCTGCTCAAGCTCAGCAGCAGGATGCTTCTGCTGCAGGTTCAAGTCTAACTCCCAACCCTAACCTCAGCATTTAGCTTGTGACTCATGAGTTCCACCTGTGAGAGCTGCAGATTCACTGACTCAAGGTAGTCCATGTAACATAGGGTTACCCTTCACCAGAGCCTGAGAAACGCTGCCTGCCAGAGGGGATACTACCACTTACTCTGTTTTCAGCTTGGAAACTCTGTCCTGTGCAGTGCTTTTGTTGTGCTATACAAAGCTACATGCTTTAGTTCCAAGATCTCCTACCTGTCAGTGGTCTTCTCCTCATCTCTATCTGCACTCTGGCTTGGACAACCATGTCAGCTTAATTTTCCTGACAGAGTCACAATACCTTATCCTTCATTTCCATTTACGCATAATATGAGTGCTCTGCTTAAAGTTTAGTAATTTGTAAGCTAAAAGCAGTGATTTCAGTTCATGATCTCCTTCTTAAGAAAAATTATCCTTGAAACACCTGCAAAATTATCTGATGTACTGTGCCTGCTGCTAATAATATCCTATTTTGTCTCATTTTCTAATTTTAATTTTGCACCGTTCATATCCATTTATAGGTCTCAGTGAGTTACTGTGTTATCCTGAAATTTTAGGGGGGCCAGGCCATTGCTACCCGTTTATGCAGCATGAGTCCAGTGGGGCTGGGACCCTATGTGCTGGGGAAGGTCAATCATAGCAATTGTTATTTATGGAGGGTATTAGACACTCAAATAAGAGGCATTCATTACCCTTGAACTCAGATTTATACTTGTATTCCCTGCGATAGTGATGGAAGCAACTTTTTTTTGTGATAAATTTAGTTCAGTACTATTTCTAATTCCTTTTTTTTTCCTTTGTTGATTGTGGAGATCTCTATCTGCCAAGAGATTTCTTATTCTCAGCTGCATGTAATGCATTGCCATTTTAATTTTCTGTCCTGCATAGTGGGCAGGGACAGGGGTTCCTGCTGCTGTGATTAAACCGTGGTAGTGGAGGTGGAGGGCATTGGGGGCATCCCAGGGAGGCAGCTGTGTAGTGCAGTGCTCCAGCTGCCCTGCAAAGACCCCCAGCCTCTTAACAGGGCAGCTTGCCTAAACTGCATCACCTTGAAACCCAGCAGTTTCTGGGTAAGGAGAGGAAGAAAAGCTGCAATAAAACAACCTCTGTGTTACAACAGCTTTCTGTTTACAGCTGTCTTACTGCTGTTGGATTTAGCAGCAGGTCTGTCTCATCAGTACTGCAATAAACTAAGTTTGCAGGAGGACTGCTTTCTGCCTCTTAAAGAATGTGCAACCAGCCTTGAGAATTTCTGGTTTTCTGTTAACAAGTAATGAGCAGCTGCAGGATGGACCCCTGAGAAGTTGTGCTTTTGTGCTTCTGATGGAGAGTAAGTTGTTAGCCATCCATCCAAACAACATGCCAGTTTTACACATTGGTTTTTGATGAAGAAAGATGGAGTTTCCCAGCCACTTGCTGAGCAGGGGTTGCTGATGGGATGATGCTGATCCCCTCCTTCGGTGGCAGCTGCCTCTCCAGTGGCTCCCTCAGGACAGGTAGCTGCCGCCTTGGGGGGCATGGCTCCCCAGCACCCTCCTTCCTTTTCCTTGTCAATATATGAGCTCTTGTCACCCCAGGGGAGGTGAACAGCTTGGCAGCAACACAAAAACCTGCGGAAACAAACTCTGGGGGAAGTGTTTTATAAACATTGCACTAATTCTTTACAAAACGTAATCAAGAGTAATGAGAGGAGGTGCAGTTCCAGCATGCTGCTAATTAGGCTCTAAAAACCTGAGCACAGTTGTCAGCACCTCCGTCCGCAGTGATAATTTAAAATGTCGCATTTCTCCCTTTCCAAATTCCCCTTGATGAATAAATAAAGTGACATTTGGTTGTAATCACATAAAGTTATGGCAAACCCCATTCTCTTTAAGCTGTTACACAGCTAAGAACAGTCTCTGGCAAAGTCAAGAGGACTCATTCCAGTTACACTGAAACAAGAAAATATATTGCTATCTTTTTTATTAAGTTACTGAAAATTGCACTTGTTATTTCCCCACAGCTGATGGCAGTAGTGCCACTTCCTCACTTGGCTAGAATCCAGCCCTGGTCTATGCTGTGTGCCTGCCATGGCTTGTTTGGGAAATTAGCTCCCAAGCTGTAATTTATTCCCCCAGCTGGTGCCTGAGCAGCATCACTGTAGGGATGTGCTAATTACCTGCTATTAATTCAAGCAGAGACAAGCAAACTGCACTTTGTAATTTGTAGGGAGAATGAAGATAGTGGACATTGGTTCTACCTTTAGCAGCCTTTTGGTTTGCTTTTTGATGAGGACATTAAACAGGGCTCTGCCCCCTGTACTGAGCCTTGGGGAACCCCTCTAGTGACCAGCCACAGCTGGATTTATCTCTATTCCCCACCACTCTCTGGGTCTGGCCACCCAGACAGTTTTTTACCCAGTGTACCCATCCAAACAATGAATAGCCAGTTTCTCCAGGAGAATGCTGCGGAAAACAAAGGCCTTACTAAAGTTAAAGCAGACAACATCCACAGCCTTTCCCTTATCCACTAAGCAAGTCAACTTGTCATAAAAAGAGACCAGGTTAGTTGAGCAGGACCTGCCTTTCACAAACCCGTGTTGGTTGAGCCTGATCCCCTGGTTGTCCTGTGCATGCTGTGTGATGGCACTCAAAGTCATCTGCTCCATGACCTTCCCCAGCACCAAGCTCGGGCTGACAGGCTTGTAGTTCTCTGCATCCTTCTTCTGGCCCTTCTTTTAGATGGGCATCACACTTGCTGACCTCCAGTCAACTGGGGCCTCCCCAGTTAGCCAAGGCTGCTGGTAAATTACAGAATTGTAGAATAGTTTGGGTAGGAAGGGACCTTAAAGATTACCTCATTTCAACCCCTTGCCACGGGCAGGGACACCTTCCACTATACCAGTTTGCTCCAAGCTCTATCCAACCTGACCTTGAACTCTTTTGGGGATGGGGCATCCACAACCTCTCTGGACAACCTGCTCCAGCACGCCATCAGCCTCACAGCAAAGAATTTCTTCCTAGTATCTAATTTAAACCTACCCTCTGTTGGAAAATGGCTCAGTGAACACTTCAGCCAGGCCACTCAGCACCCTTGGATGAATCCTGGCCAGCCCGATAGACTTGTGCCTAAATGGTGTAGCAGGTCTAAGTCACTAAACGTTTCCCCTTGGAATATGAGGGCTTCATTCTGCTCCCCATCCCTGTCTTCCATCTCAGGGGGAATCCTATGGTTTTGGCAGGCCATGTTGCAAAGGTTGCAGACTATATTTATTGCTGAGATCATGGAAAGAGGTAAAGTGACTGCTTTGCTTTAGGAAATCCTCACTTTTCTAGATCACACTCCCATCTTCTGTGTTTCCAGAAGGAAGGCACACCCACTAAATGCAGGGCTGCACAGAGGTACTGGGTTGCACTGAAACCATTCAGCATATGAGGTCTGTCCTTGAGGCACTGGTGATGCTCAGGAGGCTTCTGGCCTTTGGCTTCTGCTGTGTTGGACCCTCTCTGCCAGCCCCAAGGGCCTGGGCCTGTCCTGGCTAATTGAGTCTCCCAGCCTGGGAGAGACTTAACCATGAATGACAGGGAAAGGTTTCATGCTTGATTCCCATTGGATCGAAAATCCCTAAATGATGGAAACCCTGATGGTTGCCATTCCTGTTCTTAGTAACATTTCTGCAGGTGTTCCTTTAACCCCTTAAATTGCACTAGCTCTGAGGCTAGACGTGTGTTGAAGTCCCACAAATACTTCAGTTGTTATCAGAGGCAGAAAGAACTTGAGTAGGCAGTGACTTATTTTTAGTCCTGATGAGAAACCCATGGAAAAGGTTTTGTATTTGCCTTGTGAATATCTTTCCACTTAATAAGAGTTATTCACCCACTCTGCCACAGTTTCCTTGTCTGGAGTAGGCAGTGACTTGGAGTTCCAGGCATAAATCTTCACTCTCCATGTCTGAGGATCCCTCCCAGCATGGTTTATACCAGCCATCTTGGTGATGTGCTTGTGTCAGCCCCTCAAGTATGTCTGACAAGGCAAGAGAAAGGGGAGTGGTCTGTCAGCTCGCTGTCATCAGTGGGGAGGAGGGAGACTTGGTGCATCAGAGAGTGGGGACTGGGGCCTTTCCCCTTTCCCAAGGCATCTGAGGGTTGTGTGCTACTTGCTGTTAGCAAAACAGACTGTCTCCTCCTTCTTTAACTCTGAAAAATAATCTGTTCTTCTGGCAAATACTTCTAGAAAATCAGTGACTGCAGGGAGATACCAGGGAGAGGAGGAGAAGTTCTCCAGGCAGCAATGTAACAGTCTCCCTAGTAGACAGGCACACTGGCATCATGATGGCCCAGGTCCACGTAGTTAACCAGTCTCTTAGATAATCGATGGATGTTTATCAAATTGGTGGAATATAAAGATGATTCTGTTATTCAAGGTAGGAATACTAGAAAGAAAGTGGGAAAAGGCCTCTGGGCTGTGGTGAGCAGTGGGGGTATGTGCGGCTGTGATGAGCAGTGGGTGGTATGGAACACACAGCAGCTGACCTCTGTGTTTTCCCATGGTAGTTAGGGCCTCTGTGAGAATCAACTTGTACTGATAATGCTAAAAACTGCTTGCAATCAGTCCTAACAGAGATACTGCAACTTGAGCAGAGATATGTCTGATCTGGAATGAAAAGTCCCTGGGGGTGGACATGAAGAGGGCCTCTATCTCAAAGGGCTCCCAACCAATGCCCAGAGCCTTGCCAAGTTTTTTTGCAGGGAGCAGTGTTAAAGAAAACAATTTCCTCCCTTTCAGCTTTGTTTTTACCCAAGTCTATGATGTATAAATTATACAAAGACATCAGGAACAAGATTACAGTCTCTCTGTCTTAGAGGACACCACTAGCTGGGTGTGAGAAGATTTCCCCTTTCTCAGTATCTACTTGATGCCCCAGTTCAGCAGGAGGAGTGCGCTGGCCATACGCTCAGCCAGCCTCTCATCCCTTGACTGATGCCTCACTGTGGGTGCCAATCCACATGTTGACACGTGCCATGCAGGTTGGAGACACGACCTTTGAAAAGAGATAGCAGGTTTAAGTCACTTGCTCTTTGCAGCATTTACTGCTTGCTTACTCTCTGCAGGTCCCTCTCAGAGGGCAACACTCCGTGTTTGAGAGTCTTTTCCCTACTCTATCCAGCTGCCATGTAGTGTATTTTATTCCAGTGGGGGTGAGATGCTAGAAGGGACAGATGCTAGAAATCTGCATTGCAACTGTCTCAGCCACTTACCAGACCTTTCAGTGAGTTATTCTCTCCTCACATGAAACACTCTCATTTCAAGTATATTATGTGAGATGTAATTAAAGAATGAGAGATCTGACAGTACAGCAATCAATGTCTGTGGGGAGGGCAGGAGGTGTTGCCTGCTTCTACAGAAGCCCTGAAGAGCTCGATGCTGGGCAGCTGGGGCCAGCCATGGGTGAATCTATTTGGCATCTCCCCTGTGGCTCTGCAGAGCCCCAGTCGTCCACAGTTCAGTAGCCTAATCTGGACAAGAATGTTCATGTCCCCAGCACACAGGGGAGCAGTAACATGTCCTTCCAAAGGGTCAGCTAGAATTTCCCCAAAGACACAGCAAGATCCAGCATGGGTTAGCTAAAGCAGCATGTTTATTTTAAGGCACAGACAAGTAAAAGATTCAGCAAGACCTACAGGAGGATTTTCAAAATGCCTTTTTTTTTTTTAATCCAAGTCTGTAGGAAGCAAAGATGTTACACTGCAACACTTCCATTGGTCTATTTGATTTAGTAGGTCACATTGAGCTCAAATATAATTTCATTTGTCCCTCTTCTGCCTGCTGTCCTCAGATATAGGCCAAGTTCCTTTTAGATACAGCCGAATGGTGAAAGATCTGTTTTCCAAAGGTCCAATCTCTCTGTACCACCTGCTGCCTCCAGCAAAGTTCGGGAGCTCCTGGTGTGAATGAAAAATCAGAGCCCTGGCACATCGTACACACAGGTCTGCAAGAACCTGAAATCACTTGTGATGTGAAATCCCTATGGAGCAAAGGGTTCATCCAGTTCAGTGCTGTCCTTTGTTCTCCTCCTCTTATTGATGTGCCACACTAAAGCATATGAAGGGTGGAGGAGTGTTCACCTGTGTGCAGCTGCTTGGAAAGGGAGTGAGAAGGGAAGGAGCAGCTGGCTCTGCTGCCGTTGGTGCTGTGAGAGGCAATCATGGGCCTCTGTGGTTATTTCTGGTGAAGATCGCAGAATAACTTGGAGAAACAGCATGCAGACACCAGGGCCTGTCTGGTCAGTTCAGCTACTTTTGAGGGGTTCCATTAGTCACCCTGCTTGTGTCTTCTCCAAGAAAGTCTCTTGCTGTTGGGAGTTTGGAGAGGCCCTGGGAGCTCTTCTTCTTGGGAAAAAACAGCAACTGGGAAGAGGAAAGAGAGAAGGGATGCCTTAAAATGAGACAACATGAGTGGAATATCCTGCTACATCTCCTTCAGAGGAGCATCACAGCAGTGGGAGACAGAAAGTCTTCGTGCTACCTCTGTACAGTGCCCTTCAGCATCCCCTACCTGCCTAGGGGAATGACTTTGGTGGGACTGCCTCAGAGAACCGAGTGTTTGCTTCTTTAAAATCTGGAGATAATCATGAAGATTTTTGGGAAACCCCCTGATGTTATCATCTCCAGATGGGGGAGTACAGGACAGCACAGCACAGCAAGCCAGTAATTCTTGCTACATAAATTTGCTGGAGGATCAGGGTTGGAGATTTTGCACCGTGCCAGAGGGGTGCGAAAACATCTATGCCCTGATCTTCTAGGAGAGTGGTGGCTCTGGCAAGCCAGCCAGAGCTCCCTGACAAGATGAAGCCTCTTGCTGCAAGGCTCTTTCCAAGAAGCAGTGCCTACTCCTCTCCACCTAAAGAGCAACATGCTCCTGTCTGCCTCCCTTTCCTCCCATCAGCTCATGTGGGATCCTGATCTGCCAGTTTGGATGTCTTTAGTGCAGGTATAAATACAATACCAATATCATTTATTTCAATTAACCTGTTTTCTGATTAAAGCAATCAAGCCAGCAGTCACACATCTCACAGAAATGGGCTTCAACATATTTTTTCAATTGATAATGCTGCCAGCTGAGTCATAGGAACCTGAGATCCATGCTCAAGTGCTCTGGGCTTGCTGCTTTCTTGGTTCTGTGTCCACTGCAGATGCTTTCTGCCACCCAGGTGAGCGAGCATGTCAGTGCCATCAGCACTGGGACAGCTGTGAAGAAAAACCTTTTTCAGTAGTATCACTATTTCTGGTGCAACCTATAACATCCAGGACAGCAGCTGCTAGCTCCTGGGCTGAAAATGCAAGTGAAAGTACACAGGGCCATAGAATGGGTTGGTCAGAAGCTCACCTAGTCCCTGACAGGCCATGGATACCTTCTACTAGACCAGGTTGCTCAAAACCACATCCAACCTGGCCTTGAACACTTCCAGGGATGGGGCATCCACAGCTTCTCTGAGAAACCTGAACCAGTGCTTCATCACCTTCAACAGTAAAGAATTTATGCCTAATATCTAATCTAAATCTCTTCTCATTCAATTTAAAGCCAATCCCCCTTGTTCTGTCACTACAGGCACTGCTAAAACATTATGTTCCCCTCATCATCTGCTCTATGTGGTACGTCGGTATGGGACTGTGGTCTCTCTTGTGCACATACGATAACCAGTTCCTGTCTGCAGTTCAGGTGGAGAAGGACCAGGAGGTGGCAGCTGGGAGTTGTGGTAGGTCCTGCCAGTACTCCCCTGTGGGCGCAGGATTGCTGCTGGGGTGTCAGAAATATGTCTTGTGCCTATAGACGTGGTGAGAACCTGCAATCTTGTTGCTTTTCTCCTCAACAAATTCTATGTAGGTGGAACCAATTATATGTAATGTACTTCAGCCTCCTAAAGGCAAAGCATAGGAGGCTAAAATGTGCCCCAGATTGACGTCATCAGTATTTCAAGTGTGTAGCTGAAGGCAGTATCCCTTTGATATCTGTCTATTAGTATCTATTTTGCTGACATCATGGGTACTTTTTCCTTCCATTCATCTGTTTAGAGGTTTTTTTGAACTGCATTTTAAATAATGATTTTCACCAGCAGAATGAAAGAGATTTACCAAAGACCAGGATGGAGGGGTAGGTAGATATTTCAAGAATATATTCCTTTGAGAAAATATTCCTTTGGGCTTCCTGGGTTCAGAAATAAGCTTAAAGTCACATCCTTTGGGGGTGCAAAGTATATCATGCGCAAGCCAGTGGACTTTAAACTGTGCATGTGTCTCTCAGCTCTCGAGGGACCAGGTAATAATTTTGCTTTCATAAGCACGTCTATTCAGTAAGAAATGGTTTCTCAGTAGCTTTGGAAATGCAAGAGCTGCTCAAAGCTGCACAGGTAAACCCATTTCTATTGCAGGCAACAGGCAGGCAGTAGGGAGGTAGGAGTGTGAGGGACATGCTGGGGAACATATTTGAGGGAGTTGAGGATGGGGAATAGCCTTCAGTGGGCAAGGGCTGGGATTTCCACGGGCTGTTGGTAGGGCATATCTCTCTTCATCCCACACCACCTTCTCCCTCATCCCCTCAGGGAAAGGAAAACCTCCCATAAGGCTCTCCCAGGTTCTGGGAACCAGAGCCACCTTTATGGCCATGCTGCTGCCACTCATCACCCCACAAGATGAGCCCACAGGGAGAAGGTAAGGGTTGCACAAGCAGCCAGGGAATGCAGCCCCCACACAGGAGTCTTCCCACAGACTAACAGACACAGGTCCCGTGAAGGGTGTGAGATGTAGCCTGTCCATACCTCCACAACCTTAAGCAAACAAATGTGAGTGCCTGGGATTGCACAACAGGCAAGATGCACACTTCTCTCTTGTATGGAAAATACTATTAATTCATACAAGGACAGAGCACGCTCAATAACCAGCCATTGCACCAGTCAGCATTTTCCAATACTTCAGGCAGCCCTCAGTGTCTGTATCCTTAACTGCTACTGATGTTTCCACTACACGGGGGAAAAGATGGTGAAAAAGAACAAGAAGGTTTATCTGTCTTCAGAAAAGGACACACTTCCAGTAGCCACTGACCACCTTCAGCCATATATTTCATGTCAAAACACAACATTGGAAGAAACACTTCATGCTGTGGATTTGGTATAAGCAGTAGCTTTACATATGCTACTTATTCAGAAAACTCATGTCTACCAACTAATAAAGTATAGTTAGTAATGTTATTTTAAATAGATTGTTCTCTATGATGGTAACTTTCAGTCTGTTCTCTGTATTGTTTCCTTGAAAGTTCCAACAAGTACTTCTGCCCTCCTGCTAAGGCCACTGCTCAGGAAGTTGGTAAATGAGAACCTGAACACACAGGCAATTAGTTGAAAGTACATCTTATCCCTTAAAAAGCTGGTCCTCTTAAAGAGCACTCAGCCCACCACACTCAGGCCTGACAGCAAATACCCTGAGAGGTCATTTGGGAAAATTTGTTATGCAAAAACAACATGTACTAAACCCACTCAAGGTAAAGGACATTCAGGTTCTTGAGAAGTCAGCAGCCATCACATTGAGTGCTGTCTATACTAATAGCTCCTGGCAGCTCCTATTCTTCCTTGTGCCTCTCAATCCTTTTCAGTATCCCACAGATATACCCAGTGCCACTGCCCTTCTCAGGTTCTGAGAAAGCAGGAAGAAGTGCTCACTGAAACACTTTCACAGAACCATAGTCACAGAATGGTTTGGGTTAGAAGGGACCTTACAAGAACATATAGTTCCAACCCCCTTGCCTTGAGCAAGGACATCTTCCACTAGATCAGGTGACTCGAAGCCCTACCCAACCTGGCCTGGAACACTTCCAATGATGGGACATCATTTGTCCGAGTCCTGGCTAGCTGGGGTGGTGGCAGAGCACTGGAAGTTAGCAAAAGTGAAATCCATCTACAAGAAGGGCCAAAGGGGGGATCAGGGGAACTACAGGCCTGTCAACCTGACATCGGTGCTGGGGAAAGTCATGGAGCAGATCATCTTGAGTGCCATCATGCAGCATATGCAGGAAAATGAGGGGATCAGGCTCAGCCAGCATGGGGTTTTGAAAGGCAGGTCCTGCTCCACTAACCCCACCTCCTAGGAAAAGGTGATTCACTTAGTGGATGCGGGAAAGGCTGTGGATGTTGTCTGCCTGGACTTCAGTAAAGCCTTTGACACTGTTTTCCACAGCACAAGTGTATATGGAGCACAAGTCTTATGAGGAGCAGATGAGGGAGCTGAGAGTGTTTAACCTGGAAAAAAGGCGGCTTTGGGAGACTTTGTTGCTCACTACAACTACTTGAAAGGACATTGTAGTGAGGTGGGGGTTGGTCTTTCCTCCCAGATAACAAGTGATATGGCAAGAGGAAATAGTCTCAAGTTGCACACAGTTGGGTTATCAGGAAAAATTTATTTCCTGTATCAGTTACCAAGCATTGGAACAGGCTTCCCAGGAAAGTGGTTGAATTACCATCCCTAGAGGTATTTAAAAGGCATGCAGTTGTGGCAATTGGGACACAGTCTAGCAGTGGACTTGGCAGAGCTGGGTTAATGGTTATACCTTAGTCTCCAAGGCTGTCCTCTAATCCCTGCCTGCAGTCCTTCTTAGTGTTGGGACAGTTCACTCCTGGCAGCAGCAGTTAATAGAATCATGGATGGCTAGGGAGAAGTTGCTGGCTCAGAGACCAAGCCCAGCCATGTGGAATGGAGACTGGAGCTGTGAATGGATGTGGGAGGATGCTTTGCACAGGGAAGTGTCTGAACATAGCTGGCTCAGAAAAGAAGGAGATAGGGGTAAGTGCAAACTGAGGTCTAGAATCTGGCCTAAGCTACACAGGGTTCAAAAGTATCGTGAGAACTCCAAACGCCAGTCACATAAGCCAGCAGCCTTGGGGATGCAAAGATTTCTCCAAGAAGCAGGTACTCTGAAGCCACTAATGCTGTAAGCTGTGGTAGTACCCCTTATTTCATCCTTGCAAGTGGAGCACAGCAATTTTGGCCCATTCAAGTCCACCTGAATCTCATACCTACCCTGGAAAAGTCAACACAGAGTTAAAGATGATAAATTTAGAGATAAAAAAACCCCTTAATTGCAACAAATGTCTACACAGTGGGGAAAGGCTCAGCCTTCTCTAAAAGGACTGTCCTGAGCTGGGGAGCACCTCTCCATAAATGAGCAAGAGGAAGATAAGTAAAGTACACTGATGCATATGGAGCAATGCCACTCTGCTGTCTCCTTGGTTGAAGTCATTAACCGTGATGCATTTCATCTTGGAGAAGTATCCAGACATAGGCTTGCACTAGGTTTATTTTCTCTCTATTGCTTCTTTCTCAGTCACACCCAGAAAATCTGGGTGCAGCTCATCTGACTGATAAGAACCTCCTCAAAGCACACCATGTTTAGTGTTAAATGCAGGCAGATCATTGCCTTGCTTCAGTCATCCTTACACATGAAAGCCAGCAAAGGATGAAGCAGTAATGAGTAAGGCAGCAGAAAAATCAGTGGAGCAGGGACTGTGGCGTAAAAACCTTTTTAGTCGGAGGGACAGTCATGCTGGGGTGACTCAGCTTGGGAAAATGTGCTTTTTTGATGACTTAATAAATAAAACGTGATTTAATTTTTGGATTTTTAAATTTAAAGAATTGCTGTTACTTATTCCAGCTTATCCAGCAGACTGTAGCTATCACTTCAAAACATGCTCCACGTGGTGCCACCTGTAGCTTAGGCTTTCATTTTTGGCATCCCTCTGATTTTGGTGGCTTCACAATTTTGCCAAGTAGGCACCATTTGAACCGAGTTTTCCCCATGCAGATATTCTGTCTTGAGCTCATTGTTAGTAACAGGATTGTGATGTTTCAGCTATTTCCAAGAACTAAATTAGGCAGAAATGTTTTGCAGATCACTGTTTTATATATCGCAGGACATAATAGTAGATATTCTGGTCTCAAAACACCACAGGTCATCAATGCTTTTGAAATTTATCAACCTCTGCTTTCTCATATCTCATGTGTTCCCCAGAGACTTCTCCAAATTCTACATCTCTGCAGATGCTTTATGCCAGCACTGAGCCTGCTTTGCCCTGGCCCATCTACGGTGTGCTACCCATCCTGCACACTGGCCATCTCTAGGGGACAATGACCCATGCTTCCTCCACAGATCAATGTCACAGCAGAAATTTCTCAGTAATAGTTTATTTCAGCTCCTGTCTGCCACAGAACAGAGGCCAGAAAGCCTCTCAGCCCTCTGCTTTTGATACTTCTCCCATTGGCACAGAGAAGCAAGGAAGGAAAGGAAGTGTTTTGTTTGAATGCCAAACAGAATTAAGTTCATTCAAGGATAAAAGCTATGTGGGGAGGAGGTGGAGGGCCTTAGAAGACAGATAGACTAGAGACAGCAGGGGCAGAAGAGGTCAAACTAGCTCAGAGGGGATAAGCAGATGAGGAACATCCTGTAACCAGTACAGCACACTCCTTTCTTAAAACCTGGAACAGAACCCAGCACTGGCAGGTCTCCACATTCCTCTGCAACCAGCAACATCTCTGCCATCAGCTGGTAGAGAAGGTGTGGGGTTAGCAGTCGGGATGCACGAGCACTGGCACATGGGCATCCCTGTGGATTCTGCAGCAGCTTTTTTGCCACAAATCCTTGCAGTCAGCTGCCACATACCCAAAGAAAGCTTGTGTGAGTGAGGTCCCTGGGCTTCAGTGGAGGGGAATTACTGCTTGTTCGTGCTCTGGAGAGGGAAGGAAGGGACAGAGGAGGGAGTGGAGTATACACACTGCTGTCCTACAAACCCTCGGCAATGACAGAGTAGATATTGCTGAGAATGCTGAGAGCACTGGGAAATGCTACCACCCATGCAGTCTCCTCTCCATTTGTCAGAGAGTAGGAACAATCCTTTCATATTTTATTCCTCACTTGAGTAACCCTATGCTTTAATCAGCTAAACCAAGAGGCTCCAGGAGCAAAGTCTTACAGAACATCCCCTCCTGTCACAGCTGGCAAGCTCCTCATCCTTTCTGTAAGTCATTCAAGTCATCAGCTTGAGACTGCTTGTCCAGGAAGACTCTGTCCCATGCTCTCACTTCTCACATCACTTTTCAAATTCTGATTGCTAGCCTCAATTTATCAATTTTAAGTCCACTTATTCTCAGGCTTTTCAAAGTCTGGGGTACATCACATGCTATGTAAAGGGCAATCTCTATGCTAATAGGTGAGTCCCCAAAGAAGCACCAACCTGCCAGTCAGAGTATGATTGATTTCGTTTGTTGCTTGTTCTTCTATTGGTTGTATTTGTAACGCTGAATGTTTTTAGAGATATTACTGTATGTCAGCTAGAGTTATTGCACAAGACTGAACTTAAACAGCAGCAGTCTACTGCCAATATTAAAAGTCCAAACTGACTGCGACCTATGAGCCCACTATTTTTTGTTCTTGTTTTGCTTAAACTTTAGCCTAAACCATGTCAAAGACGACAAGAAATGTTTGTGAGGGTTTAAGCTGTATATCCACAGAGCTTTCTGGAAGATGGATAAGATAGTGAATTTGTTTTATTTGCCATATACAATATAACTAAATAAAGCTATAAGAATGTTCACTAAGAATAATTCAGCACGGGCAGGAAGACATCTATGGTCCTTCTCTCCAATAAGATTTTACAATTTCAAATAAAAGACTTCCAGTTTCTGAGAATGAAAAACGGATGCTCTCAAGCACTCCCACTTGCAGTTGTGTTGGTCTAATTTTGTGCCAGTGCAGCCTAGATGGGTGCATGGGGACCTCTGTCCAGGGTAACAGAAGAGTATCACAACCCTTATAGACTACCACACCCTGGCACTTCATTCTGCCAAAGAAGCATCACAGTTTTGGCAGGGGGTAGATCTACCAACAGTAGCCACTCGCTTCCTCCCCTCCCCCCCCCAGTCCCTAGGAAACCCCTTTTCAAAAATTCCAGCTCTCGCCCTTCCTGCAGCTTCCCCGTGCCCACCTAGCCTCGTCAACAGCCCGTACTTTTGGGAAACATTTTCTGACGTCTCCTTTGGTCACATTCTCCTAATTCCTTTTTTTTTTTTCCTTCTGTCTCCCTCACTCTTCTCCCTTTCGGCAAAAGCTGAGGGTTCGCATTAGCTGTGGATACAGGCGATGCAGGAGCCGCAGTTCTGGGGGTGCGCGGTGTCCGCCTCTCCCCGTCCCAGGAGAGCGGCTCCCGCCGGTGCCGCAGCGCCACCTGATGGAGCCGAGAGATGCCTGGCGCTGCCAGCACCGCCCGCCGCGCCCTCCCCGCTCCGGCAAACACCGGTGAATGAATCCCATCCTGGCACGCTTTGTGGGGTGTCCTGGTTTAACCCCCAGTGGGCAATTAAGCCCTGCATTGCTGCTTGCTCATTCCTCCCTGGATCTGCGGTCTATTGCCTCTCAAGCAGTTACCAACCTCTCCCACCCCTCAAGACTAAAAAGGGCTGAAAACCTTGAAAAAATCTTGGAAAACAATGTCTCTGCTTTCAGAACACGCACAGTGTTTCCTTCCATACAGGTGGCTCAGTGGAGGATTAGCATGGAATGAGCAATAACGCAGCCGAAAGGCTCCTCTGGCATCAATTAAGTTCTGCCACCAGAAAAATTGGCTGAAGTCACACGCTGTGCAATTCTGGGGAAGGCATCTTGGAGAGCAGTGAGATTACCACTTCCTCTGCTTCCAGTCTTGCTGTCTGTATGCACCACATTTGCACTCAGAGGCAAATTAAAATCACCGCTGCAGAGCTGCTGCAGATCTGTTGCCTTGTTTATATCAGGGATGCAGCCTATTGCACCTCACCACCTCCCTTTTCCATTAGAAACAGACATGCATTTTCCTTGAGGCTTTATAAAACTTCTGCTGTATGTCCCATTGGAATTCAGGCTGGTCAGACAGAGGGACAAGCTTGGGACATCAGGAAGGGCTCACAAATTGTGGGTTCTAACCTTGTCCTGCCACATCTGTACATCATGTTCATTTTTTCTACCTGGAAAATGTTAAGACAAAGGGAGCGCTTTTTGTCTGCAGCCTAATGAGCTCCCTGGAAAAATAACCTTAGGCTGTATAGAGGAGTGGTCTGAAGCTCTACAGGGAAGTCCTAAACACGTTGTGGAGAACTGTGCTTGTAGTTTCTTCTTTAAGCAGCAGACGTGTGACCCGCAGGTGGGCAGTGCATACCACCTCTCTGGTGTCAGCAGACCCTGAAACTCTGCCTGCCCTGCCTGCTGCACATACAAATATGCCATTGGAAAAGTTATGAGCTTTTTATTGTCACTTGTGGAGTAAGATATTGAACCATCGAAGTGCTTATTCATTTCTGGTTATCTGATTGTCGTAATGTTTCTAAACTGCCAGTTGAAGGTAAGAGATAAACTACAGCCAGCCTCAGACTGAAAGGCGCCTTTGACATAGCCAGTTTTTTTTCATCAAGGGATGATATATTATTTATTGACTCACACAGGGTCACCTGGAAATACTCCACGCAGGGAATCGAAAGGGAAGAGTAAATACTGAAATAAAAGACCATCAGGACCTCATTTTGCCAGTGGGACGGTTTTTCTCTGCTTATGTGGCCATGGTGGACCCAGACTCTTGGGTGGTGGCTCTGGATCTCACAAGGAAGAGAAACTCTTGTGCCCTCTGTTACTCCAAGAGGAACTAATGCAGCACAAAGAAAAACAGGCAGCTATGTTATTTATTTCTCAAAGAATTCTCTGTCCCTGTTTTCATAACCTTATTCTTTAACAACAGCTTAGAGGGGCCAAACTACTTGAAGGAGTGAACAGCAGGGATCTCCTCAGGGATGGCAGGGAGATCCGCATCACTGCCAAAGGGGATCCAGTGGGAGAGAACCTTGCTGTTCTGTAGATTTTCCAGGCTTGGTCTCTAAAAACTAATTCAAGTGCATCCCATGAAACAGCATTTGCATTGTAAAATGAAAAAAAAAAGGTTTTTCCAAGGCTCAGGGAAGTTGTGTGTATGCAGAGCATTTGGAGATAACAATTTGCTGAACAAGTCTTTGATGTTAGCCTTTCAGCACATAATTTCAATGGAAGACAGGAGAGATATCCATCTGCTAAAGGGAATATTTACCTCTTCCATTCTGCATCCAGCTTCACTGTTGCTATGGTCACATATTGTTATAATTGTCTTTTATTTAAGAGAATCTCTTTTAAAGACTTTTCTACCCAATGCATCCTGCCAGCTCTCTGGTTCATGAATGTCTGCCTACCTGTTTAACCCATCTGATTATGGCATTTTTAAGGCCCCAGGGTATTTGATTTCCAAGCACTGACAGAATTATCAGAGAAGTTCCCAGCATGATCATGATTTCCTGAAGTCAAAGTCAAGTTGAAAGAAGTGGGGTTGGATTTTTTTGTATATGTTGATAAATAAAATGTCCCTTTCTGGAAAAAAAAAAAAAAAAGAAAGTGTGAAGATTTCTGTTTTTTATCAATCAGAGATCAAAATAATATGCTGAAGGAGATTAATTAGTGTAATTTGTCTGCCTGGACAGAATGGCTTGTCTGCCTGCTGACAGAATCTTGTCTAGCCTGGTTTTCAAAGGTGAAAATTTTCAAATTAACCTATTATGATCTACGTAGGTATTCTACAATTTCCCTGTAGCTATCAGTACTTTGGGAAAAAGTGTCTTATTTTCAAAAGCAACTTGCTCTGCAGAAAAGCCTCACTGTGCACCAGGCTGGGTAGGAGTTAGTGAGGCCAGGGCCTTCTCCACAGGAGCCCTTGGAGTATGTAACATCTCCAACCCTGTCCTTTGCACCTGGCCATCCTTCCAAAACTAATATCTCGGGGAATGAAGGGGATGTGCACTCAGATATTTAGGCAGCTTGTTCCAGTGCCTCACCACCCTCACAATAAAGAATTTCTTGCTTATATCTAGCCTCTTATAATGTACCCTCTTTTAATTTAAAACTGTTACACCTTGCCCTATAAACAACCCCATGGAATTATATCTAATCAGAGTAGACCCATATTGGGCTTCTCTCCCCATGTCTTCCAAGATGGGAAGCTAATTGTTGGTAACTGCTTATTGCCTTGTTTGGCTTGAGCATGCAGGGAGGTTGAGCTGGCAACGTCCCCTCCACGTTGACTGTAAAATGTTGTCCAAGTTCAGTCTGACCTGGCAGCGGGACAGAGCTTTCAAAGAAAATTGTGTCTGTATAAATGTCATGAAAGTGGATATAGCCAGATGGAGACAAGGACCCTTTTCAGTAACTTTTCTGAGCAAACAGCTGTAGCTGACCTTGTGGTTTGCCAGACACCAAGGAACCCACACAAGTGAGAGCTCTTGTGAACCATCCAGACGAAAGCAGAGCTGGAGTCAGGCTTTATTGCCATTGATGCTGAAGTCAGCCTCAAGGCAGGTCTGTAGGCAAGCAGGCTTCTGGAGACACAGGACTGAGCACAGCTCCTGAGGCAGTTCCTCATCTGCCTTACCACCACTTTGCCTCCTTTGCTGGGTTAACCCCAGCTCAGCTGGGGTGAAAAGCAGCTTATTGGTCCAGAGGAACAGAAAGTAGCATCATCCTGCAACAAGGCAATGATGCTGATGGCTCTGTTGGCCAGTGCGTGTGGGCTGCTGGGTGGCCAGTGTTGCAAATCATAACCAAATCCTAAGGGAAGAAAACTCAGCTCCATAGCTGTGTCTCTCTGCTGCTGAGGTGTCCACATAATGCCCAAGTGAATGAGTAAGAGCTGTTTCACAGCCCAGGCTGTGTCCCATACCACCACCGATGGCTAATGGGCTGTTACACCCCTTCAGAGAGAAGGTCTGGGCTCTGTCTGGCTCAGCACATCCTTGCCCACCACAGTCCAACCAAAGCATTCAGCATTCATGCTGAGGCACCTTGTCATGCCAGGGGACTGACTGCAGCCAAGGCCTCCCTAAACTGCACTACCATGGCAATCTGTGCTCCAGCCTCATCCCTCTTGGTCACCCAGCACACAGCACATCTCACTGCCTTCTTATAGCATCTCTCATCCTCCTGCCCAATTCTCCATGATATAGTAAGCCTCCATGCTCCCAGCTGTGCTGTAGCTGCTGTGACACAACCCCTCTTTTTATTCAGAGCAGTCATCCTTGCTTTTGCTATACTGCTTTGCAATCATTTGCTGTGCAGCTGCAGTGAGAGCTGTGCTGGTATTGCTTGGGCACCACAGCGATTACATCTGATCACTTGTATTAAACAGTGGGACTGTAGAGCCAGGACCAGAGGCCAGACTCAAGTGGCCTTAATGATCGGAAACTTTGTGCTCAGGGGTTGCTATGAGGGTAAAATACTAAAGGGTTGCTGACTGTTGCTGGTGCTGTAATGAGATATCAGCTTTCAAGGGAAATGGGAAAGAAAGAAAACACCACTCAGCTCTGTGGTGATGAGTCAATTGGGAAGAGTTAGAGTAGTTTTATCTTTCCCAATACGAATCACTGATCATTTGCTCCTAAAACCAGCCTACCTCTGGCTACCACCTCTGCCATGTCTGTCACTGTTGCCTAGCTGTTTTGAAATGCAACATGGATGAGAAAAACAGGTGATGGAGTGGCAAAGATGAAATGGCATAGTCAGAAACTCACCCTTCCTTTTCCTGGGGTGAGGAGGTGGAAGGGAAGGTTGAGGGGGTTGCATTCCTCCTTCTGATCCTCAGCATCATCAGTTCAAGAAGCACTGCCAGACCCTTGGTAGGAGAGCAGCTCCAAGAGAGCAACTCAGTTCCATGTTAAACTGTGTGATTATTTGCAATTAGTTGTGTGTAAATCCAGCAGTTGGAGTATGATGGGAGTTACCTGATTCAGTTCTTGAGCAGTTCTCAAAGTATTTGGAAAAGTACTGCTAGTCACTAAACCAGGATGGCACAAGGATGATGGTGAGGTCATAGGAGCAGCTGCACCAAGCCAGCCCAGCACCCTCTCCCCAGCAGATGGCTGAAGAGAGAAGGAGGCTATTTAGTCTAGGTGAAATTGTATTGATGCCCATTTCCAATGGAGAAAATGAACAGAAGTGGCTCAAGGGAAAATAGAAGGACCAAGCAAGTACATCGAGAAGTTTCCAAGAAATCTGTTCTACCGCATCCATGTAATCCACGGCTTGGGGGCCTAAGACACCTCAGTGGTTTTCACCTCCTTGAGGATGTCCAAACACATGTGAACCCATGCACATTTACCTTACCATAAAGTCCTCTCACAGGGAGCATCACAGATTTAAATATTGTGCAACTGCATAAAATCTGCACTGTATAAAAATAAATCTAATTTTTTTTTCTTGAAATTGGAGCCTGCTGATTTTGTGTGAGTTGCCTTAGCTCCTGTATTAGATGGATGGTTCCTTCTTCTTCATGTTGTTTGTAATTTATAACCTGCTAGCATAACCTCCTGTCTTTTTGGGGGGCTAAGGAGTTATCTCTACCAGTTTTTATCCACACACAGAAGGTACTTTCTGTACCTTTGATCACCTCTGTCAGCTTTCTCTATATCTTTTGAGCCATAAAGTAATATGCCCTGTCACCTGTCAATAACGCTGTGTAAATGCTAAGTAAGCCAAGGTATGCCAATGATTAAGCCCAAGGGAAATCTTTGGAGGTGTATGTGCCCCATGGCACTGAGGTGCACATAGCATGGGCCTGTGGATGGGAGAGGGGATTCAGAGCCGACAGGACATAGTGGGCGCCAGAGTGTGGAAGGGTGGAAAATCTGAGGGACCAGAGAGTGAGGAAATTCTCATCCCTACAGAGACATGGCATCCTGCCACAGCCTCAAATAGCTGATAATGAATGCAAAATTCTCTATACTGAACACAGCAGAATGCCTGCTAAATCCCTGGAGGAGATGTTTTAAACATGGGAGGGGTTGGGCATATCCTTAGACTGACAAACCACACTTCGGGATCTCCCTTGAACCAAGCAATGGAGATCTACTTGAGTGAGAGAACTAAGCCACTGCAGTATCCAGGTGTGTGCAATGAAATGCAAAGAGCCTGTGCTGGCAGGTACAGGTAAGTGCTTGTCTTAAATTCACAGCAGGGTTTGGGTTATACAAGGAAAAGTCTCCAGGTGTGTGAAGTAGAGTCTGGTCTCACTGTTCATATGATGTGGCAGCCTGAATCCTAACATGGAGTTCTTGCAGATTCTTAGCATGGTTTTTGGAGGAGTGATTAAAATTGATACAAACCATAGCCCTTCTCTCCCCTCCTAGAACTAGAAGTGGCATCTGCTGCTCAGGGTGTTTTTGCAGACCCCATGTGCTGGTGACACCAGCATTAATGAACTACAGACCAAGCCATCACAGCACCTTCCTCTAACACTTTCCCTAACGTTGCCTGCCCAGCTCTGTGGGTAGCACAGGCCTCAAGAATGTTGAGTACAGTCCCTGCCTGAACACATTTCAATCCATTTCAAGTCTCCATCTTGCCAGAAGAGGTCTGTATTGCCTGCTGTGCAGCTAACCAGTGTACGTAAGAAGGAAAAAGACTGTAAAATACAGTTCTAGGTCATCTGAGCATTTGAAGAGGAAAAGGGTTTTCTTTGGGAGTGATTTTTCTGACCCATTGCAGATGTTTGCTCTGGGCAGAGCCTAGCTGTACTCCAGGTGGGATTGCTTCTCTTCATGCACTGCAGAATCCTCGTCTTGCAGGGCAAGCCCTTCCCCAGAGCCCCAGTGGACTGACTTTAAGGAAGACAGAGGAAAAGGTCACCACTGTAGATGGTTGGTAGGAATCAGACAAGCCAAGGACACTCTTTCTGGTCCTTGGCCACGTGCCTCTCTCCCTTCTGGCACCTTGGTGTGCTGTTACTTCCTCCTTGGCTGCTTCCTTTACTGCAACAGCAAGATCAGCTGAATCAAAAACTGTGTGGTTGTGTCTTTATGTAATGAATATTGAGGCTTAGAGACAAAAGTGTAGGCACTGTTGTCTTGAAAATTTGTTGCTAAGAAGCCAATGAAGAGGCTGAAATACAGGCAATAAAGGAAAACACAAGCACTGCTATGGAAGGAAGGAAGAAACTGTTACTCATAGCTCCCTAGCACCAGATACTGCAGGGTTTAAAACCTGGCTTTTAGAAAGGTCCCAGAGCCATTTTTATTTGAAGGCATAGCTGCCAGGTGTCATCATCAAGACTATTTTAATAGTGAAGCAGAAACTAGCAAGTAACTGAGAGAAACAATTCAATAGGGCCTGCAGGTTCTTCTCAGACCTTCCTGGAAGGCTGGGGGAGAGAAGTCAGATGGGTGAACATGGGACAGAGTCTCTCTAAGGCACTGTTACGTTTTTTCTTGAGTTATTCTTGGATAATGCGAAGAGGTCAGTGAAGTGTCATTGAAACATCTGTTTGAGCCTCAGCAAAGGAAAGAAGGGAGTCCAGAACATTGTAACCTTTCATAACAAATACCCCAAAGGTGCTCTGAGCTGCATGCAATGACATCTACAAAAGGTATGAGCATTTATAGTACTCTACATATTTAGCGTGCCATGTAATCACCAGCTAATTAATCTAAGTAACATCATAAATCAAATTAAACTGTTTATCTCCTCAGAGATAAACTAGGAGGTAGAGTTAAAAAAAAATCAGGTCTTTAGTAGAATGGTTATTTAAAGGGGGAAACTATTACAGTGTTTAATTCTCCAGAATAAAGAAATTTCCTTATATTTCTGCAACTGATGAGCACAGAACAAAGAGAAGGGCTGCATTCATTTGGAAAGCTTGTTTTTCCTTCCCATGTTACATCACCATCAGCCCTTGTTTTCAGAAGCTTGTTTTTTGTCAGCTGGTGTAAGCACCTGGAGAGCTGGACTCCTAATGCCAGTGATTGTTCCTTTAGCTCTGGTCTTCCTCTTTCAATATGCATACAAAAGAACTTTAACAATGCACATAAAAATATTCTGATGCTGAAACTGGGTTCAGCTGCCATTCTCTTCACCCCATGCACCTTGACTAAGCTAAATGAAGTGGCCTTTCACAGGTCTGAATTCTCCCAGCTCACCAATTAATGTTCAATAGCTGGGCATTTATTTCCAGGGAGCATATGAGCGAGAGCATGAACCAGAGCTGGCTGTGTAAACTGGAGGCCACAACTCCCACTGCCTCTGCAAATCCACACCTGGGCTCTGGCAGAGCCTTACGTAGCTGAATAAAGGCTTTGAGGATGTAGCTTTATAAAGTAATGTAAATACTATACAACAACTAATCTTCATTGTAGAGGAGGAAGTAATGCAGCTTTATGAGTGGGAAGGTCAAGAAGTGTTATCTGCTTTTACCCAGGAGTTTTGTGGTCTCCATTTACACTTTATCCGTTTGCTTTTCTATTAACACTGGATTGGGATAGGGGAAAGTCATGTAAAAATCAGATTGCCTGTCAATCCTGACAAAGGAAGGAAACAGCCCTTGATTACAAGGGACCTGATTTGGCATTCCTCACAGAGCTCCCTGCCCCTCTGCAAGGCTTGCTGCCACTTTGCTGGCTGCTTTAGGTGCCTCAGCAGTGAGGAGCCCAGGGCTGGCAGCAGAAGTCTGGTGTAGCTTGCAGATTGTCTGTTATGACCATGCTTGGGAAATTTCAACTGCAAAAAGCAGTCAAAGTGGTCCTGATCACTCAGAAGAGAGCTCATAGTGAATAACAGCAGTGTCCTTGCTGGGTCCCCTTGCTCCCTTCGGCCAAAGGGAAACCAGGAAGGGTAGAAGGGGATTACATCTCTACCATGCTCCCATCACCCAGCCCCAGTGTTTCACCTTTTGGAACAATTTTTTTAATATAATGAAGCCTAGAGAGAGTGACAATAGGTACTTCTGATGATTCAGATCTCACTATGAGTGTTATTCTTTGTAACAACAATCGTCCATCTTCGTAAAACATGTGAAAAAATACCCACATATAATTTATGATTCTAAAAAATAACAAGCAGCAATTAGGAACAAGGGAAAAAAATGCACGTAGGAAAGTCACAATTTAACAGACACCCCTGGCTTGAAGGACATTCACTGGCACAGAAAACAACACTCAAGATAACATTCCGTCCATTCAGATCAGTATTGCAGATTCTACTCTCATGGGGTCCAAACAAAAACTCCAGTTGTCTCCAATTTCAGATTTACACTCATGAACCAGAGACCGGAATCTGATCTTGCATATTTGTTCATTACAGAAGTTAGAGAAATGCTAAACTTATTCCTTTTGCTTATTTCTGCTTTTGGTTTAAAATGCACCAGTAGGGAATTCTATTCCAGTGCAGAGAAAATCAGGAATACTGGGCCATAGTATGGGTTGAGCAAACAGCCCACTGGGAGAGAAGCTTTGCCCGTGCAAAGGGTTTTCTGGGCTTAGGACAGATAAACATTCCCATTGACTTGTGCGCATGTGTGTCTGCACACACACACACACCCCCAGCCAAAGCCTCAGGGACTTTTGCCACCATCCTGTTAATCATTATCAAAGCAGAGCTGTACTCTTTGAGATCTCTGACCTGTTTTGCAGCCCTGAAGGGTTTATTGCAGCCAGCACAGCCTTGGCCAGTGTTTGGATTGTGTGCTGACAGGCAGCCAGCTGGCCGTGGTTCAGAGCTCAGTGATACGGAGAGTTGCAAGACTGCCCACTTGTACTTCTTGACTTCTTGGGAAAAGGAAGCAACTCCTGCTTCCATCATCCAAGGGGGAATGGGCAGCCCAAGGGACACAGGGTGAGGAGGAAGCAATCAGGTGAATTTCCCTTGGATAATAATGAGGTCATGTGAATGTGGTATTTGCAAGAACATGGATTTGGGACTGAAGAGCAGTTGGGTAAAAAGGAACAGTGCAAGGAGAGCCCCAATCTTCAGGGAACACATGAAATCTCAGTCTCAAATCTTACAAGATGCATGCATACAGAAAAGACTTCTTGTGGAGGTCTTTGTTTAAGTCCATTTTTTTCTTTTTGTTTTTGTTTTCCTCTTTCGTTTCTTTCTACTTTTTTTTTTCCTCCAGGTCTCTGTAAGCTTTTCCTGAAGTCTTTACTTCTTCAGCAAGAAGTTCATTCAAGCTTGAATTAATTCAAGAACTTAAATGTTGTTCTATTCCTGCTCTCCTAAATTGTAAATAATTTAAACCAAAGAGGAATCAGAACCATTTTGTCAATCATTTTGATTGGCCAGAATCTTGCTGACTCCCGTGCGTCATTTCTGGTCAGTGACTCTCAGGGTAGGCATCTGCTTCAACTCCCACGAAAGTAACACAAAAGAAGTGGAATTAGGAGTTCAAACCCAGAAGCCTTGCTACTGAAAATAGAATAGATGATCTTTAAAGATCCCTTCCAAACCAAACCACCCTATGGGTTTGTGAGTCTACAATACGTGCACGATCACGCAGTCACTTAGGGAAGTTCCTCTTTGTTCCCAAGAGGGCATAAGTGAAGAAAATGGTTCCTTTTTCTCAGTACCAGAAACTTAATAAAATCCTCTGCACCAATTCTAAGAAAGGGGACCAGCCATGTTATAGAGGAGACACCTCCACTGAGTGGAAAGGAGTGAACATGGATATCTATCTCCAACACAAGAGTCTGTCTGCTCTTCTGAAGAGCTTGTTTCCTCTATTCTGATTAGTAATAAAGCTGTTCAGGTTGAGAGATTTATTCTTTTGCATTTACCAAAAAGGCGTTAGGAAATAGAAGGATGTGTATTTCCCATCATTACCCTGGTAAAGCTTCAGCTGGATTTGGCACATCTCCATACATCCAGATCTTATGGTCCACTGTCTTATGTGCCACCTACATAAAGCACAGAATTATGGGCAAACACAAGCATAGTGTAACAGAGAGCAATCCCAGCATCAGCACCAGCCAGGCCTGTCAGCCGGACCAGGCAGCCTTGCTTTTTGCCTGAGTTAATCAAAGCCTTTAGGAGCTTCCAGAGAGCACAGGGGGTTGCATAGCACCTGATCCTGGCTGCTGAGGGTCACATTTTGGTGAGGCCAGAGCTGATCAAAGGGGTTTGTCTGGCTTCAGGAGGCTGAGCCTCTGCAGAAAAGTGTGCCTCAATGAGTGCTATCTACAGTAATCCTTCTTCAAAATGTGGAAAGGTGTGACTTTTTCATGAGACCAGGAAAGGGCTCTATTGGTTTTTTTGCATGTTTGAAAGACTAGTACAATTTTGAGCTTCCCCTGCTGTATCACCAGTACAAATCCCTGCACTTTGCAGAAATTACAGTTCTGTGCAGGAAATTTGGAACTAATGGGACAAAGCCACACACTATTGACAAAAGCCTTTTCGTCAGTAACAGCCAGCAGTCTGGGTGCATATTCCTGTAAACCTTTTAAATTTTGGGGACTGAATTACTTTGGTTGCATTTATCTGTAATCTTCCTCAGCCGTACTCAGGATTTTGCAGTGAGCAAATTGTACTCATTAGGGAAAAAGAACATAATTCACTTGTAGTCCTGCTCCATTTTACCAACTACATCACAAGCAGTATTCTTAAAGGTATAAAATATATGTGTTCAGTAAAGGGTTGGTTTTGTGCAGTCAATAAGATATAAAGGTACTGCGTGCCCAGGAAAGAACAGCTTAGGGGAGTTAAGAGTTGTTTTATGAATGCAAGAACAAAGCTCACTTCCAGCAGCTCTCTGCTCTGTAGCTTCTCTGGTGCCTAAGAAAAGGCAGCATGTGCCCAGTGGGGATGCAAAGGATACAAAACTTTCCCTCAACTGTCCGTGGAGCTGTCTTTAGATCTTGAAGAACAAGCTTCCTGACTAGCAGAGAGAGGGCATTAGTGTGCACCAAAGGCGCTGACAGCTAATGCACATCTCTGTGTTTGTCTTTGTGGGGTCTTCCTGGAGGCTAGAAGATAATTTACACTGTGCTGAACTTCTGAGGGTGTGGGGAAAGCAGGTTTGCTCTTCTCTTGATACAGATCTGTGAGGAGGCAATGCAACTGGTAACTTTTATTAGCGGAGGGTAGAGCGTAGAAAGATGTGTAGGCTTTTCTCTGCCCCCAGGTCTATATCCCAGTACACAACATGCAGAGGTGCACGCATTTCTACTGCATGTACCCAGCTTAGTTATTGTGACCACCACAATGCCTAAGGACAAGAAGGTGACGAACAACCCAGACTGTTCTCCAGGGTTGCCAGATGTTACCTCCTTCCTCCCTCAAGGCACTTTGAACAAGCAGCCTAATGCAGCCCACGGTGTAGAAAGATAGGACAGAAGCAAGTAAGAGCATGAAGCATGTAGAAGCAGAAAGCAAGAGAAATTATAGCAGAGAGAAAGACCTGCCAGGATAATGAAGGATTGCAAAAAGGAGCAGAAGAGTATGAATGAGAAGTATAGAAGTAGAAAAGTCTGGAAAAGCATAAAAGAAAAAGAGGAAAGCATAAGGGTTAACCTTGGAAGCAGTTTTCTTAGAACAAGGCGGGGAGAGAAGAGCCAAAAAGAACAGAGGAATGAAGAACAGACAGCAGAATCACTGGTCCTCTGATTTATAGGACCCATATAAATCCTTAATCACGCAGCACTTTCATTTTCCAGAAGTGCCTGGTCATGGTGCAGAAGGCACTCATGCCATGACTGTGCAGGCTCATACAGGATGCCTCCCGTGCCTGGTGCAGGGTGCAGTGCTCTGGTAGGTGCAGACCCTGCACCACACTGTCAGTACCACCCTTTGTCTCGTGGTCAGAAGACATGCTGCAGGCATGTCCAGTCAAGGGTTTGCACCTACCTAAATTAAGTTTTCCAAACACCTTGGGCACATCTTGTCACTAAGATAACACAGAATTTTTAGTGCAGATATTTCAATATGATATTGTGGTCCCACATCCTAATTAGATCTCCCACAGAGGTCCTCGTTGGAGTTGTGTAGTTGAGAGCAGGAGAATCCTATCTTCCTTGTTACTTTAGTTGATTCAAATCTTTCTTTCAAATCTAAGAGCAAGCCCTGGAACTGCAATTTCATGAACTACAGTCACCTTCAGAGCGCTGAGACTCACTAAAAGGCCACCCACGCAGGGTGTTGGACACTGACTTTGCATCAGTGTGCACAAAATGCCATGGTTGTCACATCTTCTGTAAACTACCATACGACAGAGTAAGTACATTGCCTGTATTCCTCTAACTGGTGTTGGATGATATGCAAACGTTTAAAACACCTTTTTATTTCTGTAGAATAACATTACCTGATACAGGGGTAGACCAAGTTCACACAATTAAGATGCACTAAAAAATGATGGTAGTTGATTAATCAACTGATTAATTGCATCTGACTGGGGCAAACAGAGATTCTTTTGTCCTGTGTTTGCTTGCAATGAAGCAAGAAAGAGAACTGGGTTGCCTGGATGTCCTGGGGCACAGACTAGACAATGCAATTAATTGCTTCACTCAGTCACCTTTGCTGATGGGAAAATATAGACAGCCCCCTGGTATCCCTGGAACATTTAGCCAAGAGGCTGCATGCAAAGAAAGACTCAACATTAGAAGCATTTTGAATTTTTGAAATATTTCTAAAAAGTAACTGTTATTTCATCACCTAATCAAGGAATATAGTGGTATTTTATTACCAAATCTGAAATTTATTACAGTTGTTTTGTGGTTATATACAAGTGTTGAATTAGTGTTTTATTACTATAAGCAACCGATAACACATACCTAATTAAGGTATCTTTGTATCTATCTCTATTTGGAATTGTTCTGACACGAAGTTCTTGTCAGTACTGAACAATTTTTATTATTAGTGACTTCAGTGGCCTGAAACAAGACTAAATTAACAGAGATGTGATTGCACCACTAAACTTCTAAGTAGTTTGATTAGTAAATAATACAATAATACCAGTTAAACATAACAGCTGCTTATCTCATGGAGATGATAAAATAAATTTGTAGCTGTAAATATATCTTGTTAGGGTATAGTATAGGTTCCATGATTTTCCAAGTAATATTTCATGTGTTATTTTGTGTCTTCACTAACAAAACCAACCAGAATCAAAGATAGCAGAATATGCATGAGAATTGCAGCCTCATGTCACCAAAGGGAGAAGGATTTGATCTTGGTGCCAACCAGAAGAAGAGCTTTGAGCTGCAAACATACGCTATATTTTATATTTTGACATTGACCTTCCTGTGCTTTCAGAAAATCAAGGGTTTGAATCGTCTCTGTAAATAACAAGACTGTGACACATACACACCTGACCCTAGCAGCAGTTTCCTCTTCCAATTGCATCTCCCAGGCCAAAATTGTTCCAAAGAACAAGAAATATCCCAGTGAGTGATTGAATGGTCTTGTGTGCAGCACAGTACTTAACTTCTAGCTCAGGAAGATCATGGTGCTAATGTGGACATTGTGCTGCTGAGAGGTGCTCTGTGCTGCTGAAGTGAGCAGAAATCCCTGTGCAGCACTGGAGGACGATCCTATTCTTGGGGCTTCGATGTCCCAGTGTGGACACCGGGGAGACCTCATTTTCTATTAGGGATTTAGTTTTTTGGGAAAAAAAGTGAAAGAAAATACATACATAGAAAAGATACAAGGCGGGTCAATTTGATTTTCTTATAAAGAAAGTAAGGAAGAGGCAGAGACCATGACATGAGTCATAGTTGCAGTAATGGGGGAAGGTGGGAACAGGAGAGGGGTTTCATTATTTCAGTTAAAATTTTATTCTATTTCTCCCTTCCTCAGTTTTAATTTTATCCAGTTCCTCTCCTCCTCCCCTCTTTTCCCTCCTACCCTAGGGCTGGCAAGTGGAAAAGGCAAATGGTGAAGGCCAGTACCCACCACACAAATTCAGCAGGCAGCAGGGCTGGTGAAAATTCCCTGCTCCCAGCTTTTATGGCAGGGTGCAATCAGTGGCTTATGTTTGCTATTTAAACAAAGGAGCTTTGGAGTTAGAGGGAAGGTCTTCCCCAAGAAGCTGCTGACTCCTGAAACCCAATGTCCTGTTCCTTATCAGACCAGTTTATGACAGGTTTCATAAATGTTTTATGAGACCCTGATGACTGCATGGCTGAGTAGGGTGGTGGCTGCCTCCAGCTTTGTGTGTTATTGACAAAAGATCAAAGACCAGATTTACCACCCTGATAAGATCAGATGGATAAGAATCCTGAACTGACTTTTTCCCTGCTTCCTGCATGAATAAACACGTTGCAGGACTTATTGACAGAGGCTCAATCCTGAAGACCTTGTTTGGACAAAATTCCTATCAATTTCTACACCCCTTTTCCTAGGCTTAGTGGAAATTCCTTGAAATGAGCAGTAAAGTCTGAGACCCTTGTTTCATCTAAGGTGAGCCACTGCTTCAACCGAAAACTCTTCTTCCAAGAGACCCTGGATAGAGGAACAGTGAGGGGATCATTGATCTTGACAGGGTTATGTTGATGGGAACTACCATGCACTGCCAACTTCCCAATTTTTTCAAAGCTCTGGTGCACAAGGCCTCCCTGTGCTGCAGAGCTGTTGCTGAGCTCTGTCTTGCTTCCACCTGCAATCCTCCAGGCTGGGATCTGCTGACCAGTGTTGTCCCACCAGCTGAGCCCAGGGGAGATAACTGGGAACATGGGATTCATGACAGAGGACAGCCAAGCCTGTCACACAGAAACCATCTGATTTTAGCACATCTGACTTTCTAACAGTCGAACATACAGGAAACTCCTGGGGTTGGTCTAAGCCAGAGTTTGAGGGAGTGCTTGTCCTATAGAAGATGATGTCTCTCCTAGGCATGTCCACCAAGACCTCCTGCACCAGGGGCACTGTCTCCTCCACTGGGCACTCTGGTCCCAGGACTTAAAGGCTGCAAGGTGAGAGGGCCACTCAGCGCTGTCAGAAGTACATTATACCTGACATGACTTAGGGTATTAGATGTGTTAGCAAGCTAAAGAAAGCAGGTGATGAGGTAGGGCTGCAGTGTGTTTCAAACACAAATTGCAAGTCATAAGAGTTGACTTTTGTTACTATTTTTTGCTGTAAACTTTCTGAGTAATTGTAAAAAAAATGTATGTCTCTTTTCCAAGCCTGGAAAGAGAAATATTTTTGGTTTCTTGTCAGGGGATTATTCAATTATTAGTTAAAAAACTTTTTGAGACAGCTAAAAATAGGATATTGTAGAAACACTGGACTCAGCATTCTGTGTTTGTTGATTTTTTGAAGCAATGTATGAGCAGAACAACTGTCTTTCAATGACATCAGGCATGCCTGTGCCATGAAGTTTGTTTCCCAGGAAGCCTGACTCCTCAGTCAAAAAATGCCCAATAATATGGCTTAGTGAGACTAAAGTATCCCAGAAATTGCCTTCAGAGACACTTTGACCAGCAGAAAAGACAAATCAAAGAATAGATTTACCCACGGCACTTCAACCAGCAACAGTACAAAATAAAGAGAGGATCTAAATTTTGATCACCAAGTGCTCAGAGCCAGAGTCTGCACTAAGTTGGATTTTTCAGTGCTAGACTCACCTGTCCTGAGAGACACTGGTGTTCCTCTGCTTGGAGAGCAGGGAAAAACAATATAAACTCATTAGGAAAGATTTAGATCTTCTTATTCTGCTAAGTGTCAAGCAACAGTTGGCTAAACAAGGGACTCTCCCAGGCTTGAAATGTGCAGTTTGCTGGGAGCTGCCATCTGGTTTGAGAGTTACATTTTCTTCAGTCTCACTGAAAACCAAAGACTAAAAAAAGTGCAAGTTTAAACATTTTTCTTCTGACGCTGACGCCAGAAGCTTGCTTCTGTAGAGCTCAAAAGGCAGGGCTCGGGGGCCATGAAACAGCCCATCAAGTGGAGATGGTTGGGCTTTACTCCTCTATGTGTGAAAGTGTAATTAATGCCACAAAGTTATGGAGAGCCCAAAATCAAGCCTAGGGACCTGAAGGGATTTAGCTTTTAAAAACATGGAAAATTTACATATGTAGTCTGTCATGGTTTTGCTGGACTTAATAAGAACAAATATCGTGTTATACCATGGGTCCAGTAGTACAACATCAAGAAACAGAATGTGGAGAAACAGCTGCTGGTAGCCAAGAAAGGGGCTGAAAAAAAATTAAAAATAACCAAACACCTTGTTTGAAACATTTCATATTGCTCACAACTCATCTTTAAACAATGTTGATCATAAAATTTTAACTGCAGTAATCATTTGGCTTCAAAATATTTACTTAATCCCCACGGGGGAAGTAAAGGTAAGGGTCTGCACGGGGTTTGGCAGTGCAGTTGCCATGCCCCCACTAGCAGAGTAACCAACTGAGCAGAGTTGATGGGGCCACTACCAGCCCCAGAGATCAGCTGGAAAGCAACATTGGGGAGAACCGCTGCTCCCCATGGACCATGGGACTCCAACATCCTGAACTGCAGAGCACCCTGTGCTAAGATAGCTGCTGAGCCCTGACATTACTTGGGTCTGCTTCTCCTCCGTGCAGTGTAAAAGCTCATTTTCAGGGAGACGCTGCAGGGGAAGCGGCCCTGCGGGGGGGCCAGTAGGGCAGGCAGCAGAGGCACAGAGGCACCAGCACCGTCTTTTATAGCAAGCTCAGGTAGGTGAATACAGATCTTTATCTTCTTTGAATTTGTTTTCTAAACATTATCAACTCAGATTACTGTTCACAAATTTCACTCCAAAACTTGAGAGTAATTGGCTTTTACAATGCAGTAAAGAAAGATATTAACTGTTTTGGGGACAACTATTCACACCACTCTTTTATCAATATTGCCATAATTTGACACTTCTGAATGGAGGAGGATTGTAAAACGCCTGCAGACCCTGTAAAACATGTTAAATGGAGATTAGTCTTACTGCTTAGTTTAAGCCTAATAAAAGATCATTAAACTGACTGATGCAGCTGTAAATCTCACTTTTATCAAACCCTGGCTCTCTTTGTCCTTATGATTTTACAGCATCATTAATGTTGTTGTGACAATATCATTAATCTCCTGCTGCTGTTCAGAGAACGAAAGGCAAGCAGAAAACACTATAAAAATCTTCTCTCCCTTCACTAGCATAATCTTTTCTCCCTTCTTGACTCTCATACAACTTGGACACAAATTTCATTCACGAGGTGATTTCATAAGCTGAAAATTAATTGTAAATACATCATATTGTTTCTTTCATTGGTGTTTGTGTGAAAAGGTTTTATTCGGTTTTTTGCTTTTGGTTTGGGTTGGGTTTTTTTGTGAAGTGAAAAGGGATTAAGAATAATTCTTCAGTGTTCTTCAGAGTTTTGGTTTAGTTTGGATTTTTTTTATGCAACTCTTTATTACAACACAAAAGATCATCAAGCCTACAAGTGGAGGTACACTGCTGTTTTGGAAACACTGGGAACTCCAGCTTAAGACAGAGAATCACAGAATTACAGAATATGCTGAGTTGGAAGGGACCCACAAGGATCATCAAGTCCAACTCCTGGCCCTGCACAGGACCATCCCCAAGTCATCAGGTTTTATTTTTCCTGAATTTATTAAAGAGTGATGGTTACTTTTTTCCACTTCTGGTTTCCAAGTGAGGACTGGGACTGAGCTGGGCATGGGGAGGAGGTGAACGGTCTGTATGGGGAACCTATAGCCTAACAACACTGTGTGAGAGATTCCGATGTAGTAATTGGAGCCATTCAGCCTGCAGGCGGCTTTGCACATCCTTCCCTGCTGCAGTGGCTGCTGGGGCCATAACTCACACCCTGATTCCTCTGCATGAACTTCTTCATGTGTGCGAGCCCTAACACACCTCTGCTTCTCACAATGTCTTTTCTGTCCATGCTGGGTGACTGCCAACCTTCTCCTGCCTAAACAGTGCCCAGGCAAGGCTCATGGGGGAGCACCGTTCTGGGGCAGTTCCTGCTGGGAGGCACAGATGTGACAGCAGTGTTGTGGGGGCAGGGGTTTTATCTGTACAGACTCAATCCAACTATGCTACTCGCCCTCTGGGCCTGAGGACTCACTGTGGTTGTATGTGTATGCTTCTCTAGATGGAGCCAATGCATGCCCCAGGTTCAGACTCACCAAAGGGAAGATGTTCTGCTGGGCACAGCTACAGACAGCTGAGACGGAGAGGTATGGGATGCTACAAATTCCTATGATGCAGTGAAGAACCAGCAGGATTTTAAGAGATGACTGATAAAACGTCATCATAGAAGTGACCAAAATACCTGTCCTGATGTATCATACCAGTCACCAGAGGCTTTGGGAAACCTCTGAAGGCATGTAATCCTCATAACTGCCTGGGGGATGTCACACTGCCTCACCACTGTGCCTCAGCATCTCCACAAAATTGTTACATCTTTCATTGTGTGCATCTCCTCTTTATAACTGCATATGAGCTGTACAGCCTGAATCATATGGTCTTTCAATTTCTAAATTACTTTTCTCTCCAGGGAAAGGATACTTGCCTTCCCAAGATGTAACTGTGGATGCTGGATCATGCACCTTAAGCCTATCAGGGCACACAGAATCCCCTCTCTCAGTATGAGGTGGACAACATAATCCCACCTCAAACAACAGGAGACTTTATATAAGTGAAGTTCAGATAACCACGCTGTTTTGTCTGTCTTCCCCAAGTCCTGGCTCAGCAGAACTTTATCTGTGTTTTTTTACCTAAGATATTTATCTGTGACCCAGGATTAAACCCCTTCAAAGCTGGATTTCCACTTGGACACTTCACTTCAGGTGCCGGGTTTCACATGACTGAAATTTTGTGAGGTCCTCCTGGAAAAAACACAAACAGCAACCCCCCAACAATCTGAATGATGATTGAAGCCAAGTGACTTCTCCTAACAAGGGGATTCAGCAGGCGGTTTTCTCTGACTGTCTGTATTTTCCTGGTTAATTCAAGGTTTGAGGCTGTCCTCTAGGACTAACGTATAACCAGAATTGTGCTGCACTTGGCTGAAGTCAATGGAAAAAATTGGCTATTTTAGTTCACTGTTTATGGGGGAAAGTTTATGTAAAAAATATTTCAGAGTTTATAATCTGACATTTAAGTTACAGTTAAGCCCAAATATAGTGCTTTAATCATCAGCAGCTATAATTTCACTTCAGTATTTCTTTAAACTCTTTTGTTTCAAAGTCCAAAAGATAAGAAGCACTTCTCAGTAATGCAAATAGATACGGAGCATGGAGTTCACCCAAGGGCTTTTTCTGCAGCTTGGGCTGTGCTTACGTTTTCAGCTTCCAGGTAACTGGGAGGAAAAAAACCACCTCAACTCTTTCAAATCCTTGGGTAGCTAAAGTTGTCCCTCTGCAAAGATCCAGGGCAGCACCAGCATCTCTCTTTTCCATGCCGACCCCGTAGATAAACAGCCAGGGTGGTTCAGAGGGGGTTCCTAAGCTCTGCAAAGGGAAGGAAGTGATGAGAAGAGTACGATGCGTAGAAATGGTCTGGATAAAGGCGTGGTGGTATGCCGTGTGCTAGGCTTAGCTATATCCTTATACAAGACTATGTACAAAGCACTGGTGCAGCCTTACCTTGAGTACTGTGTGCAGCTTTGGGCACTGCAATATAAAAAAGACATTAAGCTATTACAGACCATCCAAAGGAGGGTGTCATGGCTAAAACCAGGACAGAGGGCCACAAGGACGGTGAAGGGTCTGGAGGGGAAGCCTTATGAGGAGCAGTTGAAGTAATTTGCTTTGTTCCGCCTGGAAGAGACTGAAGGGAGACCTCATTGAGGTTTTCAACATCCTCACAAGGCAAAGTGGAGGTACCAATCTCTTCTCTCTGGTGACCAGTGACAGGACTCAAGGAAATTGCATGAAGCTGAATCAGTGGAGGTTTAGTTTAGGTATCAAGAAAAGGTTTTTCACCCAGAGGGTGGTTGAGCACTGGAGGAGACTCCCCAGGGAAGTGGTCACAGCACTAAGCCTACCTGAGTTCCAGAAGCGTTTGGACAACACTCTCAAGCACATGTTGTGATTCTTGGGACTGTCTTGACCAGGGTAAGGGGTTGGACTCGATGATCCTCATAGGTCCCTTCCAACTCAGCATATTCTATGATTCTGTGATGCTATGATTCTATAAAGAAAGGTAAACATTATTTTTTTCTAGGATCTGTGTAGTTGATGCCTGCTAGGTAGTGTTCTCCTCTCCATCTCACTAGAAGGCTAACTTCAGTCTTGCAAAATGTAGGTGCTTAGCCTTAAGCTGGTCATCTGAGCTCTCTGAACAAGCAAGGGAGATAGACAGGCACATCTTGAGGACAGTTCATAAGAGACCAGGTACCTGTCTTTCCCTATTGACTACTCAGGTGGCCATCTGGCTTGGACTGGATGTGTGACAATAGAGGGGGTCCTGTCCAGCAGAGAAAACAACCAGGAAAGAGAAATCTGTGTGAGCAAAACACAAGGATTACTGTGCAGGAGTCATCTCTGCTTTCTGCTGCTTGGCAGGGATTTTGATCATGTAGATAAGCCCTGGTAGGGAGGGAAGGGATGTCACGTGTGGTAGATTAGCAGGACTGGAGAAGGACTTTTCCAAGATGGCTATGGGCTCTCACTGCTCAGAGCTGTTCCCCAAAGCCTAGAAAAACCCTCCAGCAGAGTACAGCTTGTCTCATGGACACCATGACCTGGAAAATCCTCTTAGCCAGGTCAGTGGGTGCAGGTGCTTAAAAGTCCAAGGGTAGAGTTTTGCCAAAGTCCACCCCTTTATGGCACACAAAGTTCTGCTGCCACATCCGGGCAGCTCTGCTGCACCAAAGTGTGAAGCCTGGGCAGCCCTCTCTCCAGGTGGAGCATTTTTATCAAAGCAAAGCACTGTATTTTTCAAAACCTGCTATAAACCAAGCTCCCAGAGGCAGCTTTGGGTCCTGACGGCACCAGTGATGCTCGGAGTTGCAGTCTTGCAGCAGCTGAAGGGGCTCCACCATCTGATCCCAAACTAATGACACACATTATCTAAATAGTAGAATCGTAAATAGTAGAAGATACTGAGTGTTGTTACTCCTAAATAAAAGGTGCACATTATTTGATTCTAATTATATTCAGTTAAAGTTGCTTCCTAATGATTAGCATTTGAAAGAGATGTCAACAGTTTTCACTTTCTTTAAATGAAGGGTGATAGGCCTTTATAGCAGAGTGTAAAGATATCAGCTAGGAAATCTGTGGCCATCAATGGCTTTATTTTTCTCCCTTTATCTATTGGTATAGCCCTAATTTGACACTTGCCTGTTGAGGAAGCTTGTAAATCGACTGCCGACCCTGTAACACATGTTAAATTTAGATTAGTCTTACAGCTTGCTTAAAGCCAGTAAAGTGATAATTAAATCCACTGCTGAGGCTGTAAACTCTAGAGTACCTGGAATTAGCTCTATTCCTGCCACTGGCAATGCAGCTTCATTAGAGTTTATACTGTCCCTTGCTCCAAGGCATCTCCAAACATGGAATGCAGGTGAGCATCTGTCTGACCGTGCTGCTTGGATTCTGCAGCCTCATCTGGCCCATCCAGCCCTGTGAAACATTGATTCACTGCTGCCACAAGTTGCTTCTGAGTCTTGGCACAAGGCCGATATGACAATACTTATCTCTAAATTCAAACCAGAGGTTACAATGTGAGTCTAAACTATTCAGTTTATCAGAGAGAAAAGATGACCCTGCCCTACTGTTGGGACAGATAACAAATAATCTTATGTTATCCTTTCTTGGCTTCTACTTTGAAACAGCATTAGTCATTTGGGAACTGAAGCTCCCAGACTTTGCCCAAGGTTTTGTCATGTCTGTGCTGAGCTCTGTAGCAGGAGAGAGCCCAGATGCCCCTTCGCTTGTGTCATCCTCGAGCCACATGCCACTGCCTCATGGGGACAACACAGAGTAAGCTCAGCCATGGACGAGCAGAGGAGCTAGAGGAGAGCATTGCAGTCAGTCCTTCCCTTATAATGACCAGTTTCTTCGGTCATTTTTTTCTGTCTCTGTATACCTGGCATCCAGACATGGAATAGGAAACCTGGAGGAGGACAGTTGATTGGGAGACAGATAAAGCCTTCTCTTAGCAGAACCTTTCTATGTGCCACTTGATTTGGAAGGATGCCACTGCTTGTTTCTTTGTTAGGGGAAGGGATTTAAAATACCCAAAATTTCTTTCACATATATCAAAAGGAAAGAACTGCACATCAGAAGAGTCATGCAAAAGAGAACAGGTTTCAGTTTTGGTCACTGTGACTCAGCAGGCAGCTTATGATGAAAAAAGTTTGAAACACATTCAGTGCATTTTGCTATCTCAGTTCAAGTTTTGTCTGTATTTTTTTGAATTTCAATCATTATGATACTTAATTTTTCAGGCAAGCATTGGATCATATTTTCTAAGAACAATCACTTACTACTTTTATTATTTTCTTGGCATTCATGGCTCCCTGTGATCCATTAAAAAAATTAACCTCTTCCATACTTTCTCACTGAAAAATTTGTAATATAAAAATCATTAATGAGCAGCAGTTATAGAGAACCATCCAGCACAAAACAGAGTGGCTGCTCACCAGCAGAGGTGCCTTTACTGAGTCCACAACTCAGTGAGGATGGGTTTCATCCCATCTGCTTTTACACATGTGCCAAATGGAGACCTCTACATCTGAGCTACCACCTTATTTTCCTTGTGTAGTGGAAGGAGATAGCTTGTATTTTTTTCATATTCAGGCCAGATAAGTCATGCTGGGAAAGCCTCCAGTGCTACATCTTCCTTCCCATCTTATGGCCCGACCCATGTCTCCCTTCATTACAGACACTTGGAAGAGGATCTGCTGAGAGAGTATCAAACAGACAAGCCAAGAGAAAGCCTCTGAGCTGAAAATATGATGTGCTGCATGAGGGAGGTATTACAGACACTTGTCTGTCCTTAGTCTTCCCACTGCATCCGCCACTAACAATATCTGCCAGAGGCAGGAGGCAGATGGAGTTTGGGTCTGAATCCAAATAACCATTCATTTCCTAAATTTATTGAGAAACTGGTTGAGTAGCGCCCACCTTTTGCTTGATGCCAACCCAGTGGGACCATCTTGTGTTACATCCCTGCCCTGCCTGGATGTGAGTGATTGAGATAACTCTGTCCAAAAGTAGCTACAGTTTAATTTTCAATGAAATTCCCTAAATTTGCCTCTACGTTCCCATTGCAGGCAGTGTTGTGGTCAGGGGAGCAGTGCTGCCAACCCCAAGGCTATCAGGCTAGTCCTCCAAATCTCTAGCTGAGCTCAGTGGGCTGCATTGACAAGATCTCTGGTGATGGTAGGTGTGCCCAGTGTGCAGGTGGGTGTCTGAACATAGCTGTCTTAATCTTGGACCCAATGTTTTTATTGTGAAAAGGGGATAACTCATGTAATTGCCAGTCGACATAAAAACTTCTGGGGCCTGCTCCTTGTACCAAATGCTTTGCAATGCCGCAGGCTCTGATGTGAGGCAGCAGGAGAGGTATGTGCTGTCCAAACAAGGACCATGACACATACAGCGTTATTTCTATAACGTGGTTTAAAGTCATTGCTATTCAGGGTAGCACAAAAGAAGTGCAAGCGTTTTCAAATGAAACCCATGGCAGGGAAGGGACCAGCAGAGCCAGCAGTCAGCGCTGCCGGCAGCTCCGCTCGGCCGCGGGCCGGTGCTGCCACCCGCCGGGAGCGCCGCGGATCGGGCCGAGCATCGCTCCCGACCGGGCAACGCGCCGGCACCAAGCTCGCTCGGCTTTTTAGTGTTATAATCCCCGGGAGCGTGCAGTGTCCTCAAATGTGCCACGGGGATGAGTGCGGAGAGGGCGGGCAGCATCTCAGGAGCCCCTGAGCACTGAGGATTAGAAGGCAGAGTGTGCCATGAGACTAAACCATCTTATTTTGTAACTTTCAAGCAGTTGTTTTGCTGGTCTGGTACTTAGAGTAAGCACAGTAAGAAAGAGAGCTTGACAGTTGCTACCAAACTATGGGCGAGGATGCATGCCCTGTTTCAGGAGTAGGGATGCTCCTCCATGCAAATACCTGCCCCTCTGCCATGCTGCTGCTCCTCTTCTTGGCTTCAGGGTATTCACTTCTTTTTCAGACCCACACCTAAGCACGTGGAGAAAGTGGGATGAGCCTGACTGTAAGGGCTTTGATGAGTTATTTTCCCTTTGGGCTTTCATTCCCCTACATTAGACAGGAGTTCAAGGAAGGACAAACAGCCCCTACCCCAGGACTTCATGTCTCTTGCCAGGGCAGTAGAAGCCGCCACCTCCCAGTCATCAGGATGGCATCCATCATTCCTGTCTGCACAAATTAAACTGATGTTCCTTCTTTCTATCAGGGGCCACATGGTGAAATCCTTTGTCTTGACCTTGTCCTTCCACTTCTGCCTCTTTGAAGGGCTTAGAGGGTCTTAGCTCAGCAGTGTGGGGTGGTGGACCACCAGTGCTTCAGCAGCCCTACAATTCCCAGCTTCTGCCTTCAACCCTCCTGCACCTGTCTCATCTTCCCCAGTGATCACCAGAGAGAGAAGCAGAGAATGTAAAACACTCCAGATAGGGACACTTTAATGAGAGGAGGGAGCACAGCAAGATATGAATGCTCTCTTAAAGTAACCTAGAGTTAGACGCTGTCCCATGTTGTTTGAAGACATAATAAAATTTAATGCATTAGCCTTTCAAGAGTTACCAGTGCATCTCCTCTTAGCTACCTCCAAAAACACTTTGTAAATATTGAAAATCCCTCTGAGCCTTCACCATGAAACTTTAATGGAGACAGATTCTCTGAGCCTGCTGAAAGGGTTTTTCTGCAGCATTTATTGGTTAATTTACTGAGCTTCTTTATCCCCAACATCTTTCTTCTCTCTCTCTCTCAAGTGCCAATACTGCTCTTTGTTTCATTTTTCATTTCTTCTTCACTTTCTAACCATAATTAATTAAACTTTCAAGCCATCTTTTTTTCTTCCCATTTGATTTTAGACTTTTTTTTTCATTTTCCACTTTTTTTCATTTTGGCTTCCACTTTCCATTGTCTTTTTCCTGTGGCTTTAGATGAACTCTTTTTCTTCTGTCTCTTTCTAAGTTTCCATATTTTCTCTGACAACAAAGTTTGTAATTAATTGAATGTGTTAAAATGGCCAGAACAAGTTTTGCCAGATCGCTGAGCTTGGGAGAACACCCAGATGCTCCGTAAAATGTGACCAAACATAAAGTAAATACAGATTATGAAGAAAGTCTTGCAGATGCTCATAACCTGCCTGGGCCCCTTAGAGTGACAGTCTTCATATCAGCGGTCAGACAACTCACCCAAATTTAGGGGATCGCAATATGGCATCTGTCTCTGAGGGACTCATCTAACACCTTTTATAACCAAACGCAAGAAATAGGCACTTTGAGGACAGATTTTAGATATATGTTTGGATGTCAGACTATCTTCTTTTGTGTTCTATCTTATACCACAGAGAATTAAGCATTAACTGCTTTGGTTTTCTTGATGTGATCACTTAATTCTTGTGGCATTTTATTTGAATACACAGCTTATTTAGCACCTTTCTTGAACTGTGGATATTAGACATGAACACAACATCCAGATAGTGCTTGTACCAAACAGGTTCATGCATGGCTGGTAGCAAGACTGGGAAATGGTGTATTGGGGTGTGGTGTATGGAAATCTTGTCACCAGACCATGCTGCAACATGTGGACCTCAGGGGTCCACATGCCTTCATCAGTGCCCTGTGTCTTGCAGCACTACAGCAGCTGGGAATGATCAGCTTAGAAGAGGATAAGAGCTCTGGTGACCAATAACATATCTTTTATTCTGAAAACATAATTATAAGGTAAAGAAGAAAAAAAGAACAAAAAAAACACGTGGCAGTTCAACTTCAGTGTCTTCTGTGTCCCCCTTGAGGAGAACTGCCAAGAAAAAGTTGCTAGTTCAGGTGAAACAAAGCAGAAATTACCTATTGCCCAAATTTGGCCTCTGACGTGACATTGCTAAGCAGGGATTCAGCAGGAGCCCATGGACACACATGACTTTTATGAAACTCAGTTCCTGACCACCCTCACTGAAATTGTCCCAAAAGTCAGGGAGTGGGGCTGTGGTGAGTTGACCCTTGCCAGCAGCCAAGCACATCTGCTCAGCCTCTCCTCTCCTGCATGATGGGGAGAAGGTAGGAGGAAGGTAAGAAGACTCGCAGAAGAAGATAAAGGCAGTTCAGAAGGTGAAATAAAAACTGCACAGACAAGCAAAGCAAAAAGAGGAATTTGTTCACTTTATCCCTTCAGCAGCTGATGTTTTGACACCTCCTGGAAAACAGGCCTCAGCACATGTAAAGGTTACTTGGGAAACCCATAATCACCAATGTCCCCAATTCCTTCTCCTTTCCTTGAGCTGTTACTGCAGCACGTATTGTTGTAAGGCACAAAATAACCCTTTGGCCAGCCTGGCTCAGTTGTCCTGGCTGTGCCCCCTCCCAGCTTCTTGCCAACCACCAGTTTACTTGCTGGTGGGGCAGAGTGGAAAAAAGAGAAAAATACAATGCTGTGCAAGTGCTGCTCATCAACAGGCAAAACACTGGTGTGTTATCAGCAGTGTTCTACTGCTAAAACCAAAACTCAGCACTGTATGGGCTGCTATGGATGAAATTATCTGGTTCCCAGCCAGGCCCAGCACAGGGAGTCAGCCAAGAACTCCAGTGTGTAGACAAGTATTTCCAGCTGACCTGTTCTCTGAGCTTCCATGATAGTTCAGGGTGTCTCCAGGGGCTCGGCTGACACGTGGAGGCCCACCAGCCCCGCAGCCACCACTCACTGAGAGCACAGGTCTCCATAAGTCCTGTCCCATGTCTGACAGTCCCAAGTGCCTTGGAAGCCCCTGGAGACAAAGGGATGGTGCCACCATGCACGTGTAGACACCTGCATCTCCTCTCATGTTGATTCCCCTGCAGGGGCAGCTACACAAGGACCAAGTGATGGACCCTTCTCGGTACTCAGTCCGGGGCAGTCCTTTCAGCTTGAAGGCACCTGTCAGGAGGCAGTTGGCAGAGCACACAGGAACACCACACAGGAACACCACTCAGGGAAGAGTTTCAACAAATTGTTTTTAGACTCCCATCATACCTTTTAGGTCCTATTCCCCGCCTGTTGTATATTTCTAAATTTGTATATTAAGCTTTAATTTTTTCTAGCATATGCTATAATTTTACAAAAAATACACTGTATCATAAACCAATCTTTTGCTTTGTTATTTAAAAAAACCCAACAATTTAACCTTTCACTTTGTCATTTAAAAAGTAATAATTCTGTACAGCATCCCCACCAAACACAATTGCTCATGCATACAAAATAGTATGTCTTTGTGATTTTATATCTAGCTAGCAAATAAAGCTAATATCGCCCTTCTGGACAAATGCTTAACTTTCATATATCAACACAATCAAGTTCAGTTCAGTGATGCCAAACACATCTCTCAGGCATATATTTTCCCTGACAGTATTTCTATGAGGCTAAAAAGTGTTTCTATGGGGTCACAGTCTGGACTTTTAGTTGATGGATAAAGCTGCTGCAGAGATGGGGTTTAGTTGTATCAGCTGTGAACAGTCTTAGACTGGAAAATCAAACTTTCTGGAGCTGCTGTGAAGGCACAAAATAACCCCTCCTCTTCCTCAGCTAATAAAACTCCTGATCTGAAACAGCTGTTGCTATTTTAGTCCTGAAACAATTTCACAGTTTTGCTGTGTTGCATTGGGGCTGCCAAGCAGCTTCATTTCTCACTGATTCTTGGGAGCCAGCAGAACCAAAATAGGTCATTAAAAGAGTAGGGGTAAAAATTAAAGGAACTGAGAAATGAAAGAAAGTGAGTGGAGAGTGTTTGGCCCATTTTCAATGTTCTGGACATTGAAGACAGAACGTCAGCATTTCTTCTGATATTTTTTCCCTGTCAGAAAGATAATTTGGAAGGGAGAGGCCCCACCTCAGAGGGAAAAAATCTGTCACTGTAGGAAAAAATGGAGGCTCAATCTACAGAAGCAATTCCTGGAGCATTGTGAATAGATGGATCTAAAATGCATGAAATACCATCCAAAAACTTTTGATGTTGATTCAAAATGATACCTTGAGACATAATTAGTAACAAACTGGTATGTCAGATCTTTATTTCATCAACCGGCCCTTTTTACAATCCAAGCACTAATTCTGTAACACATTTCTTCATGCAGACAAATTCCTTTTGTTCCCAGACATGCAATCAGGTACATGGAGGAAGAACTTGATGGAAATTCATGCATTTCCTCTAGGAGTCACTCCACTGAACTGATATCTGAAAGACAGTCATTGGATCAAGTGGTTCTGGTACATCGGCAAGTAAGTTTGCCAAGATGGGGTGGGAATCTGGAAGTGCCTATTTCTTTCCCTTGGCTGATGAGGTAACCCAGAGGTCAGACAATGGACTTTAATGATAATGGTTATTACCTCCACGAAGCTATTCAACACCTTCAGACTATTCAAGTCAAACTTGATAGTGATGCAAAGACCTCAAAGGTCTAAATCTCACAAACTCAGTGATGGTCAGTGACTAGGAACTGGAAAGACATGTAGGTACATGCAGGGAGATAATTCAGCAGGATGCCTCCAAGAGGCAATGGCCACCAGCCGAGGCAACATCCCCACCAGCTGGGCAATCTTCAGAGAAGTTGCTCCCATTATCTCCAGCACCTGCTGCTGCCATGTGGGCAGGATGTAGAGAAGGGCTACAACGTGGACAGCATGATGTGGGATCTGAGGGGACTGTGAAAGAGCTTTCTCCAGGGAAACCAGCCTTTCTTAGTGTCTCTGCTCCTGGAAAAGCCTGCTTAACTATTAAGGCTTTGCATATGTATAAATGCCTGTGCTATTTCTTCATCTCTTAATCACAGTTATAAACATTTGAGCAGACCTGGTTTGTGCCAGATCACTGTGTCTGGATTGTCTGTAAGAATGACTTCATGATATGGGAATAGGTCCATAAGAAGCCACCTAGAAATACACAGCTGTAAAATAGCAATTAAAACATAAATGAGCAATCCAGAACCCTCCTCAAGGGGTATAAGGGAATGCCAGATGCCTCTCCCTGCATCTCAGATTATCTCAAAGAATGTCGAAATAAAAATGTCAAGAAAGCTACCAACTGCAAAATATAAAATTGCTAATAATAACCTGAGCTCTGAGTTAAGTAACATTGTTAATAAGGCAAAAATACCAGCAAACATAATTTTAAAAAAATCCCCTCATAATAAAAAAGGCAGACTAACCATATCAGTTATGCAAATTTCTTTCTTAACCTTTTCCCTAAAGACACCAGCTCCTTCTTATTTCCTTATAGTGATCATGTTCATTCACAGTCTGCCTCAAGAACAGTGTCTCCAGATGACAACATTGCCCAGAAGAGGGGTGGACTGGGTCATGTGACTCCACGGCTACATGCAAAACCAGTAGGCAAAAATGCCAGCTGCTGAGGACATGATGCTCGACCTTGTGGGAATGAATCACAGAATCTAAGAGTCACTTAGGTTGGAAAAGACCTCTGAGATCATTGAGACCAACCAATAACTCAGCACTGCCAAGTCCACCACTAAACCATGTCCCCAAGTGCCACATCTACACATCTTTTAAATACCTATGGGGATGGTAACTCCACCGCTTCCCTGGGCAGTCTGTTCCAATACTTGACAACCCTTTCAGGGAAGAAATTTTTCCTAATATCCAATCTAAACCTCTCCTGGTGTAACTTCAGGCTATTTCCTCTTGTTTTATTGCTAAGAGCACATGAAGAACACATGTAACTGAGTGCGTTAAGGGACAGGGAAATGCCTGTCCTAAGCTTGAACCTGAGCCAAACTCCTCCTACACTTCTGCAGTCAGTCTCTGTAGTCTCTTGTGTACCTATATAGTGGTTAGTCTTACATATGTCTTTGGGGAATAGTCACATTCATATAAAATTCTCATTTTATGTGTAAGTACATTTATGCTGGAAGGGCTGCTAAGGTTGAAATCTTCAAATGCTCAGAAGTTAGGAAATGACAAAATTCAGACTGCCTGAAAAGATGTCAGTCTGTTCCTACAATGGTAGAGCTTGACCAGAAGTGATCCTCTGTATTTGAAGGACTGGGTCTGAGACGGTCATGTTCTGTTTCAGAAGTTGAAGGCATCTCAAAGGCCAAAGGGAATTTAAAAATTACCTAAATGTATATTTTAATTTTAAAATGCATCATTTTCATATTCTATATTCTGTCTTAAATAATAGATGAACTTGCCTCTATCAAAAAGCACTGAAGAGATGCAGTGGATGGATACTGTCCCTCCTCTGCATCTTAAAAAAGCAGTGTTTGAGTGTTTACAGGACTTAATGTAACTGAAAAGTACATAACCTCTGTGCATTTTCCTAACCTTTAAAAAGTAAGCCTGAACAACTCTACCTCCTTCCACCTCACAAACTGCTATTATTTTTATTATGCCTATGCCTTTCTGATAAAGTTTTTAATCACATTCAAATGCCCACTGAGGCAAGTGAACAAACTTTTAAGTAAAAACAAGAGTTTTCCTAATCACCCCCTGAATATTGGGTAAATCTCTTGCTTATCATTTGGACAAGTCCCTGTGCCCAGCCAGCCAAGAATGTGCAACTTGAGTGTTCAGGAACAAGTGAATGAAAGGGTTTATCTTTGCCATGAAATTCCTGCTTTCTTCTTGCTCAGCCAGCTGTGTTTTTACCTCCATGTTGTCCAGGCTTGCTTTGATGTTCGTAGCCCACAGTGGTGAGAAGTGCTGTCTCCTGCTCTGGGCTGGAGCTCCCACCTGACCAGTGCTGATGCACAGAGAGCGATAATTGCAAGGAGGTGGGAAAGCCACTGGTGCTGCTCAGGGAAAAAGCTGGGAAGCATATATAAGCCAGCTGTATTCAAACTTCTGTGCTAACCAGGAGACTTGAGAAACTAGTTATCATTTTTCACCTATGGTCATCAGCCATAGCACAGGGCAGAGAGGCATGAAATAGAGCGACATTTTTTAAATGGTGATTGACATTAGACAAGTAGGTCCCATTTCCAAAGTGGACATGTCTGCTCCTTGAACTTCATGTATAGAAACAAAGCAGAAACTATCATTAAAAAAAAAAATGCAGCTTGTGCCAATTTTTATGTACCTGAAAGAAGTAGGCTCAAAATAAATGGGAAAAAAACCTCATGCTTTTTAGTTCCCCATTTTGTTTGTTTTCCTTTTTTGCTTGTAAGAGCTAGTGAGCTTTTTTATGTTTGCTTAAAAAAAATAAATTGTAATGCTGCTCAGAGTACCCTGACAGCATGTTATCTCTGGGCAATCTCTCTACATTGGAGTGAACTCCAGGCATCAGATAGGCTGCCCAGCATGGGGCTGATCGAACAGCTCCGAGTGCAATGGAGTGATTCCCACCATATATTACGGGAACAGATTAAGCTTGTCACATACAAATAATTCCTGATACTAGAAACCTCATCTTCTCAAATTATCACCTGTAGGTTAAGAAATTTACAGATTCTTTTTTGCTCCTGTGGTTTCACATCAGTGGTAAATAACAGGTATGGATATTCCTTCTATCAAGGATTTTTTTTGAACTGAAACAGGTTCAAGCATGAACTACTGAAGTTGAAATTGTTCATTATTTTCATGTGATTTCACAAGAGCAAGTAACAACTTGAGATCGAAATGCCTCCTCATCTGTGCCATCCCCCAGCTCACGCTGGGATGCTAATGCACCTTTTGGTGGAAGGTGTTCCTGCCCATGGCAGGGGAGTTGGAACTAAATGATTTTCAAGGTCCCTTCCAACTCAAATCATTCTATGATTCCACGATTCTGTGATAACGTACAACTTGTCTTCCTTGAGCATTTTCTAAAGTTCTTGCATACGCGCCTGTAGAAGTTCTTACTTCTAATACTTCAGTCTAAACTGTCCTCCAAGGTCTTAGATTTTTCCTCCCTCATTCTGTGTACACCTTTCAAACTGATATTGCAATATCTGCCACCAGGCTCGTCACCATATTTCTAAACCTGCGGTAATTTTGCTTGTGCAGTTGGACGCTGTGTACAGAACAGGAGCTTCACCTTGCCACAATGCAGAAGGAGTGGAAGTCCTCTCGCTGGTCTTCAACCACTGATGGTGGCCGAGTTGTCACTCTGGGCTTCCTTCAGGGGCAGTGACCTGTTTTTTGCCCTTCTACAGAATGCTGTGCTCTAAAAATGTGTTTCTTTCCATAACTATGAAGGGAGCCTCTTTCCAGCACAAAGGAATCACTGCTCTGCCACACATGTGGAGCACCCACCACCAAGACATCCAGACCATGGTGCCTAAGGGGAAACCTGTCTGCACACCCCAGCTCCACTTTTGATGTTGTCTTACCCTCATTTTCACAAGTATCCCTCCCACCTTAACTTCCTCCAAGGCTTTCTGTCTCCCGTGGCTATTTCCCTGATGAGAGTGAGGTCCTCTAGCCTGCGAAGCCAAAGGACGATGCTGCAAGGGAACCTTAATCAAGCCATCCAAATGAAGTTTTAGGCAGGAGAAACAAACTACATACCAGAGCAAATGCAGCCAGGCTGCCAGGTCACCCTCTTCTGCCATGCCTCCTCAGCTACCTTGTGCTGTGGGAGCTAGTAGCAGATGTGGCATTCCTCCAGTCCTCTCACCAGCCAGCCCTAAGGAAGCAGAAAAAAAAAAAGAGCTGCTTGCTGGAGTAAAGCTAGGTAAGCATGTCCTCCTCATTCTCCCACCATAAAGACCTAGTTCCCAGTGTAAAGCACTATTCCTTGCCTGGATAAAGCAGGTTAATAAGATTTGATATCACTTTTTACATAACCACTCCACTTCTAAACACATAAGGTTTTTATACAGATTTTTAAATCTGGATCAACCACTTTTCAAACATCAGTGCTGATTTTTTTTGTACATTTGCCTTCACCTCTGGTTTGCATTAATTTGTCAATATTATCATCATGATCCCAATCTCCTTGTTCACAGTTCATATTGCTACATGGGCAGTAGCAACCTAGCCTGCTCTCATCCGGTTTGGGATCAGGAGGATATGTTGTTCTGTCAAGGCTGCATCCAGTTCCCACCGGAATTATGCAAAGCTGTGAGCAAGTTAGACACTCCCTCAGAAAACAGAGTACTCTGGAGTTGGTAAAGAGTAGTTGTTGTTACTACAGCTTCTCTCCTGCAAGCATTTGGCTAGGACCAATCTGCATCTCAGCCTTGTGGCTGACTCTACGTCCTCACTCCCCCGGCAAACCCCAAGTGGTTCTCAGTCCCCTTGTGTGTGTTCCTCTCTTCGCCTCACAAAAAGGATAGAAACAACAGGAATCCAGACATTTACCTCTGGAGCAAACATCCTTCCTGTAAGCAAGCAGCCGTGCTTCTGTTCTTCCCCGTTCCCCCCTTGAGGCACACAGCACCACACATGGTGATCTGTAGGCAGTGGCCCAAGAGCTGGGCAGGGCTGGCGCAAAACCTCCTGCAATTGGGGTGAACTCTCACCACTCCTGGGTGATACAGGCACTGCACTGGGGAGGATGACAGCCGCAGGGGATTTTTTTTTTACACACACCCCTCCCAATCTATCTTTTCTCTGCATTCAGTAATAATTCAGTCTGAATCAAAATCTCAGCTACTCCAGTCTAGTATCGTCTCAGATGGCAGCCAGAATTGAGAAAAGCCCTGCCAGGCAATAATATTAGAGCTTTGCAATGAAAGACAAAGGTAAACAGAAAGCAACATGAAGGCACATTGGGTTTCATTAGAATCAGAGTTCTAAATGGAGATTGGCTCTTTCCTAAACCACCTTTTTTTCAGGCACATCAAAGACTCGGCCACTAGATGTAGCAAAAGCTCTCTTAAAAGTTACCTCAGATATTCTGCTGTATTTCTTTTTTCAAAGTGGGAAATGGACTAAAACTCAAAAAGTAATACAAAGATGACCTTAAATCAGGAGCAAAAATGTCCAGAAGAAATAGCACTGATGCAAACAGCATCATGTAGGGCACAAAAGGTCTCTCCATTTTAAAAACAGAGATGCATATGGGGTTGGATTATCATGCCTGAATGTTCCTTGCTCAGAAAACTCTCTGCACACCAAGTTCTGCTCAGCCTTCTTTGAAGTAATCCCAAATGTTTCATTAAACCTGCATATGGGAGTTAGTAAAGGAGAGTTCAGCACCCATAGCAGTTGGTAGCTGAAATGCCAGGGCAATCGGGAAAAGCAGGGTGTATCACCCATGTATTTCTGTTCTTTTGTGAAGTGCTATACTACAAGAGCAGGTATTTTTGAACCCTAAAATTGCAAGAATCAAATGTAATAAACCATAAGTAAGATAACATGATTTGTTTCATTTACTTACAGGACCAAACTCTAAGAATCTTAACAGAACTGATGGGTCTGGGAAAAAAAAGTAAATGTCAAAACCACTTTTTTTTCGGTAAAAAACCAAAAGGTTGTTTAGGCATTTGCAGTATCAGAAGTAAGATACCTGGAAAAATAAAGCATTATAAGTTAACAGTACAATTAAGGAGGCAGCTATTTGAGGCTTTGCAACATTGGAATCAAATATTTCACCAAGAAGTTTCTAACAGACTGGAGACAATTTAAAAAAACCCCAAAACCCAAAAAAATCCCCCCAAAGAAAACCACAACAAAAAACCCCACCAAAACCACACCACCTTTGTGTAGTTACTGAAGGAAGATGAGAATTGAACAGAGCTTACTGGGAAATTATAAACAGATCTAGGAATTCAGGTGGTTGGAATTCAAACCAGTAGTTTTCTTTACAAGACAGATCTGGTACATGGTGGGTAGGGTTCCTCCAGTCCCATGGGGACATGCATATCTGAGCTGGTCACCCAAAGGTGCTTTCACAGGCACACACATGGTGGCTGATTCATCTTGTTCCAGAGCAGATATCCACATGCACCTGACAAACCACACACCATTGTGGCCATTCCTCCTCATTGAGCCATAGGAAGATCCTGAACTGAGCAGTTCAGCTGCAGGTTGCTATGTTGCACAGATCTGGAGGGATCTGTAGGTTGAATCTTATCTTCTCTGGCGACTTAGAGGAAAATTGATTCAAACAAAACCAAACAAATAAAAGCTGAAACCTTAGCTAACACAGCTGCATTATCCAGGAAAACCTGGAGCCACAGCTATGAAGTGTATGATTCACATTGAGCCCTGGAAGCGGGACATAAAGAAAGGAGAAAATGGTCTTTGCTTGTTGTGTAGGGACCCACATCATTGCCTGCACATGCTGGCCTGACTCTACCCAAGGCTTGGCAAGTTCACCCTCATCTTCTTATACTAGATTTTCACAAAAGCAAACCTTATTTGGAGCTTAAAAGAACTTGATGTCATTTATGCACTCCAGTTTGGCGAGATTTTATTTGAAAGCAAATCATCTTAATTAAACACATGACTCTGCACTCCCCTCCCACCTTGCTCAACCTGTGCCACACAGGTCACAGTGAGGGGACAAGCCACTTCTCTCTCTGCTTATGGAATGGGTGGTTTTAAAGACAGTCTCAGAAGACAACATGAGGATAAAACACAACTAGTTAGCCATGCTATCTATCCCATGGGGAGAGGGAATCACCTAAGCAGGGATCAGGGATCTGACGAGATGCATCTCCAGCCCATCATGATTTATTAACAGCTGGCAAAAAGGATGGTATAAAAGGGCTTCTAAGTAAAAGTGGATTGGGCACCTAGATATCATTTTCCTCCTAAGCTCACAAATAGGGTAGTGCCTTGTTTCAGAGCACCAAGAGGTCTGGATCTGCAGACTGAGAAAGAACTGGGGGAAAAATCAATTTTTTCTCTTCTAGCTCAATTCAAGCAGTGCAGGTCCCTGCAGCAGAGCGTGTAAAAGGAGCTTCAAAGTCTCCCAGCAGGCAGGTAGGCCCGATTCCATGGGGTTGGCCATCAGCTACAGTAGTCAAGAAACCATCTTTGGGAAGCCTGTGGTTTTTATGTTGTGACATACCCTGACAGAGCAGATTAACCCAGGCTAGACATAATCATTAGGAAACAGATGGCCATGGTGCAGGAAAGAAGCTTGTGTGCTTATAGAGCAAGGCACGTCCGGCTCATACGAGCACCTTGAACAGAACAGGGACTACAAGATTTACAAGGGAGGTCAGAACAATTTGTGCTTAGAAAAACTCAGGGACATGTCAGCCACATTATGCAGTCTCTCAAGGGGATCAGATGCACAAATGTATAACAGGAATGATTTGCTTTGCGTCATTTTCACAATTACTCTGAGTTCTCATCAGTTTTAAGCTGACCTCTGCATACAAAGCATGTCGTGCCTTCTGAATGCCACGACATGAACTGGAAAGAAAGTTAACAAGGTGTTATAAGCTACTTAATTTATTTAATTACTTAGAATAAACTTAGTTAACTACATATAGAAGAAAGTTCTTCATGTGCAGGATCTACTATGGATTATACTGCTTATTATGTCACGGAACTCTGGAAAGTAATCCAAAATTTCCTTGCAGAAAGACAGCCTTTCAGAGAAGACCGATGACTATGCACCCATACCTATGTTGGAGAGGACAGGCACTCAGCCACTGACCTTTTAAGTCTGAATGAGGGAATGGGGGCTCAGTGGCTTGAGAAAGGCACTTGGATTGTGGTGTCTGGGGTGCAAGCACAGGATACACCCTGACTCCTGGGGGAGAAATGTAGCCTTGTGATGTAGCACCACAACACTTCCCTGGCGATGTCTGGGTCACCCCTTTGCTTATAGGGTGCCTGGGGCCAGGCTCCCTTCATACATCTGGGTAAGAGCAGCAAGGATTGGTTGGGGTTTACAAATCGACTGAAACACCAAACAGTGGCTTGCAGAGAAACAGCTCTAATGTCCAGCCGTGCTGTTGCTTGCTCTTCCCATACCAAAGTCCTAACTAGAACTTGGGAATATTTGTGTTTTCCTGCTTCCTACAGAGTAAATTAGATCATGTCTTCAACAGGAGATAAAACTGATTACTTTGATAGAAATGAGAAGTGTGTAAATACAAAAGAAAAAACTGCCTTTATATGTGTCTAAAACAATTCAGCAGAGCTCTTAGAAACACAGTTTGATTTTGTCAGGGTTTTATTTCCATCCTAATGACACATCCCAATTCTTGTCACAAATGCTACACGAGATATTCAAAACATGTTAATCCATGCAAGCAAACAGAAATAAAATGGCTTTGTGCATAATGATGCCAACCTCTATGACTGTTTGACCCTCATTAAACAAGGGGTCCATGCAGTAATGTGGAGTAGGATATGGATGTTGCTAATAATATGCCTCAGAGTTGGTTGTCTGTATGAATTGCAAATGGATGGCATTTTTAGCAAAGGGGTTTAACCAACCAGGGGCAATTTCTACTTACGTAACTGCCAGTATCTCTGGTTCATCTTTCCTCCTGCAGCCAGTCAGTGTTCAGGCTGCCAAGGCTATATGGCATGTTGCAGTGTGCAGATTTACTCCTGACACAGCTGGCTAGAGGTATTTCATATTGATGCTGCTCACAAGTTCATCTCTGCCACACGTGAAACATCAGGCAGCTTTCAGGCTCTCAGTTCTGCAAAAGAACATGCATGGACTTATCGGTTAGTTATTGCTCTCATTAACGTTAATAGCCTATAAAGGTTCGCCACCTTCCATTCTCTCCATTAACCAAGAGTGATACTTGGCCTATTAAAAATCAGGAGGGAGAAGAAAGAAAGTCAGAAGGTAAAATGGCCTCTGGGACAATAAAATACCAGTACCACCCCAGAGTCCAGCAGTGATGCACAACACACAGAAATAGTGAAGGCACTGAAGACTCTGATTTAACAACATTGTGCTTTATTAATTGCCTTGTACATATCCCAGATCTGCCTCTCCCTCCAAGCTATTTCCTTTCTCTGCCCTCTTCCTTCTGTGATTTCCCCCAAATACCCCAGTGTTCTTTGTCTTGCTCCCCTTTGCTGTATCTTCCTCTCCCTCTCTGTCCCTACTCGTTTTCCTCATTGTAGCCTTCTCTGCCGTCCCCCAGACTGTGCCCAGAGCAGGTCATCAACGGTCCCAACAGCTCGCAGCTCAGACAAATCAGGCCTGGAGCCGTCACTTCATATGTCTCATCAGACTGGCAAACAGAGACTTGCTAGCCTTGACTAGTGACCCACATTTTGACCATAGATCATGGCCAACAGGTCATGCAAGGTTGGCATGGGTGGAGTGAAGCCAATCTGCAGAGCAGATTTTCAGAATGTTGGCAATCATGCAAGTTTGGTAGCAAATATTTTTGCAAAGGTACAAGTCACAATCCTTAGTGTTCATGCAAATATTTGCACTTCCTTGGACTAGCAGGGGCTAGCATGTGACCTCCTCCAGATGAGGGGTGGCCACAGGCATATCTGGCAGGTGGACATGGCAGAGCTTCCTCACCATGCACTAAAACCTCCAGGCAGAAGTTCCTTCCTCACTGCCCTGTTGCACATGTGGCAGCTCAGGGAAAACCACCAGGTTGTGGGCCAGCACCTCCCAGACCACTGCAGCAGCAGCAGTGGTTGTGTAAAAACCAGAAACATCTAAAAACTCTGATGCTACTAAGGAGTGGGTATAGGTCTGTGGTTATGTGATACGGCAGAACAGGGTGAGGTGAGAAGATGCTGGTGTTGATCCTACTCAAATTAGTTCAGGTGCCAGGAGCAGAAGTGTTGCATTAGCACCATGTTCTGATATTTCCTGCCTGAAGGAAAACATGACCAGAAGCAAGATATTTCAATCACTATTCTCCCAAACTATTTCCTCAGACCAACAGTCAGAGCCCAGAGGAATGTTACTCTTCAAGACACACAATCTGTTCTGGTTGCTACCAACAATTTGTATCCTGAAGACTTCTAAGCCCTGCCTAGGATATCATTCACTGATATAACCCTGGTCCAGCAGTCCCTCTCCATCCAAGACACTGCTATCAATCTAGAAAACTACTACTGGAAAATATCAGAACAGTCAAACCAAGAGAAAAATGTCCATTCAGCTGGTACATAGAGGATAATGAAGTTTCTCCCCAAGGTTGGCCATCACAATAATGTTAGAAGAGCTACACTTTTTTCAGGTAAATGTCACATAATAGCTTGATGGAATCCCACAGAACATAAATAACTTCTTCTAAATGAAGTACAGATGATCAGTTCTTAATGTAAAAATGCAGAAAGCTGGCCCTGGGTTGCCTCAGTGTGCCTGATGGACACCAACAGGCATCACCAATGGAGTCTATTCCCACTACTCTTGGGATAAAAGCAGTCCCTGCTGGAAGTGCGTGTTCCTCTTCACTGGCTTTAGAAATTCATTTGTGTGACCAGCTTAGACTTAGACAATGGACTTAGACTCTGACTTGGGTCAGGTGATTCCCCTTGTAAATGTTTACTCCTGCTAGGTGAATGTGGGTTCCTAGCTTTGCTATAGCCTTGCTGTCCTGCCTTGGTGGCCACAGGAGCAGGTCAGGCTGGACAACTTAGTGTCTGAGTTCCATAAGAATCCACACCCCCAACGCACTTGCTCTTGTAGGTCTTAAGCTCCCCACAAAATATGACCGTGGGACATTACTCCAGTGGTGTAAATCAGGATTGGGCATTCCACCAAATTCAAATCATGATGGTTATGTACTTCCTCAGATTCATCTCACATTTAGCTGTATGCAATGTATGTCTTTACATCCAAGATAGGTGCACCAAGCTCCCTATGTACAGAGAAATGAAGAGAAAGTATGAAATCTTGCTTTTATGTAATTAATTTTCCTCCAAGCCAGACATCTGAGGATGATCAGGCAAGTTATCTACTTCTCCTCGCTAACTACAAAGGAAGCCTAAAGGTACACCGAGGATATCTGCATTTGGCAGAGTATAAACCGTATAACATGCATATGTAAAGTGCATGTTATACTTCAGAAATTCATAACAATTTTTCATAGTTAATAATTCTTGATAAAATACTTGAAAGCTGAAGTTGTGTCAAATCTAACCTTAAATTCTAGCCCTTCAGCTGATTTTACTTTAAAATGCATTTCTTAGTATATTAATGGAAAAATAATAGCAGAGCAAGTGATCAGTAGCATCTGTGACTAATTGCAAACAATCACAACATGAAATTATATTTTTAAGTCTTTAATTAGCTGGAGAATGAGTCCCTTGATTATTGCTGGTACACTACTGTACTGCCTGACCTAACAGAGAGAAGCCACTGTTTTTTTTCAAGGTCATTATAACATATTGCTGTACTGATACCACATCCTGCAAGGTAAGTTCTGTGTTTTGCAGCCTATTACAATTTGAGAAGGTCAAAGGTTGCACTTGATGATCTTGGAGGCTTAAGAAAAAAAAAACTAGCTTAAGGAAGCTCTCTCCCCTGACCAAGGAAACTGGAAAATCTTGAACTTACCTTCTATGAGCAAGCCATTAGCCACAATTACTGAACATTACAGACAGCATAATAGTGGCATGCCATACCTGGGAAATATTTAATTGTTTATTTCTCCCATCTGGTAATTCACCTGAAGCAACGGCTGCAGCCACAGAAATGTTTAAAAAGAAAAATGAACCTGTAGCATCAGCTTGAGGCAGGGTCTGGGCTGCTGATGGCTGACTCTGCCTGACTTCTCCAGGTTATAACACTGCAGCAGGTCTGGCCTTGAGGTCAAGATGCAACACAGGAGATCTTTGGACTTGTGCTGAAGATGGCTAGAAAAAAGTGGGCAATGTTTGTCCTGAGAGCAATGGACTTGCCATCATTCCTGGCACGTAGTAGTACCATGGCACTGGTTGTCTGGGGAATTTTCCCTGAAGATGGCCAGAAGCAGCAGCAGAGAGCAGATCTGTGCTTAGGGAAGTCCCCCAGAAGGTTCATGCCAGTCTCTGAAGAGATGCAGAACAGGCTTTCACCACAGCTCCAGCTGGAGCTGCATCATCTCAAAACCAGCTCAGTAGCATCTTTCACTGAGATTTATTTCCTAAACTAGGGGAGAGAGTGCTGGGCATCGATGTGCTATTGCTATGATGGGAGATTAGAAATGTTTCCAGTCTGCCAGTATTGGCAATCCCTCCATTATAATCTGGCCCCTACACAGGCAAGTTAATGCACCCATTCACTGCTGTTTCCTTGGAAAGGATGGAGGAACATAGGCAGGCCAAAGCTGTGGAGAACTTTCTCGCCCCAGAAACAGCCAGAGGATTTGACCGGCAGGAGGGTATTCCCAGTCCTGCTTGGCCTTGTTCCACAGACATCTCACCCCACAGATCACTCGCACCGTCTAAGAACTGTGATGAAACTGGGTGACATCAGCTGAGGAGAAGAATCCATCCCTGTCCTGGAGAAGAACAGGTCAAATCATGCCCTGTAGACAGGAGCCCACCAGTACTGTGCAGAGCCAGAGACCTTTCAGAGCCACACCAGAGGAAGTATCTTTGCCTCTTGCATTGCTTAAGCAATGTCAAAAATGATGCTCAGGAGACGTCTTCTTCTGCAACCAGGTGCACTGGTATCTGAGTGAAGAACAAATGCAGACTCTGCCTTCAAAGAGAAAAGCCCAATAAGCCTTTTCAGGAGTACATCCCTCCTCAGCAGACCAAAACATAGCATTTTTGCTTGTTTGGCTGGTATTTTTCCACCCTTTTTTCATTTACATTTTTCTACTTTACAGGATCCATGGCCTTGGTCCATTATACCACATGGCTGCTAAATGCATTAGGAGGCTCCCTGTGTTTGCTCATGCCTCTAGTAAAGATAAAGAGCTAAAAAAATTATATATTCCCCTCAGACTCTGTCATGTGTGGACAGTAGTTGTTCCACAGCAACAGGGTATAAGCTATTTTCAGATTATAAATCAGATGTCCATAGCCAATGATTAAAAACACCAATATTATTAATTTATTACAAGCTATTAGTACACACAGTGAGACATTTTCATCACTAAGCACCAGTAATAAGTAAGGACTTGTATTAATTATCTCCATTATCATTGTAAACTATGTAGACTTTTCTGGTGTATTGCACTTTTCAGCTCTTCCCTGCATAGCAGAACTCAAAAAGCCAGTTGTCTCTTGGATATCTGTTCTGTTACCTACAGCTTCTCAGACTGACAAAACCAGCTCCCCCTCAATGCATCTATCACTCATCCTTCACATCATACCATCACAACATCCTTGGTTCTCCCCACTGCGCATTCCCATAGTTTGGTAAGCTTCTCCTTTTGCCCTAAGCCCCAAATTACGTTACTGTTGGCACCTTTCCCCATACCTCCCTCCCTTCACCTCCCTTCTCCTGGGCTGCTCAGACATGCTGGGGGGCTTTGAATGGCTACTGCCCAGCAGAGGGGGGGTGTTGTTGTGCACACCATGATAACTTCCAAATCTGTTGGTTAATAACAGTTCAGTTTCACCGCAGGCCAATCTTGCAGGCCAGTTTTTCTCAGATGTGACACCTGAAGATCCCAGGGACATGAAATCTGCAGGTGACAGATACAGTGCAGAACATCTGGACACCTTGAAGAAGAGCTGTGTGGCACACATGTTGCCTAGCCTGCACAGGCTCAAGCATCAAATACAGCAAGTCTTGAAATGCTGGCCTTTTATGCAAAGGTTGACAGCCCAAAGCACATGCAGAAGGACTGAGAGGTGCAGGATATGCCTGACACAACCCTAGACCTGAAGGACAGTCGGGGAAGCTTAACACCACTTCACTGATGTTGAACAGGAGCCCTCATATGGGAAACCAGGGCTGTCTGCTCTTCTGCAGACCACAAAGTCCACCACCCCCTTCGTCATACAGGGCTCAGCAGATGTAACAACACTGTGAAAGAGCTCCTGCCACATCAGCTCAGCCTTATCCAACAGAATAATTACCTGCTTGTATGTCAAGGCTAAAGAAAAACAGTTGAAACAAGGCTTTGTGAAAGATGTGCAAAAGGGTACACAAATAGCACTGCAAAGGAAAGGAAATAGCACTACGGATCCACCACATCCAAACAGTGGTCCTGGGCACAAAGCAGTGCATAAACATTCTCAAAAAGTCAGGAGCAATTGGTAGCATTACAGGGAGTCAGATTCAAAACCCAAAGAATTCAGGAACGACGGATATTTTTTTCTAACCAGTCATTTCTTTAGTGATTTTCAGCAGTCAGTAACCTGCTTTAGGCAGTCCACAGTACCTTGTGTTTCAGAAGCAGCCTCAGGCCAGTGCCCCATAGCTCTTGCTTCATGCTGCTGGTGGTCCTGGGGATGCACGAGTATGTAATAGTGCTGGATGGGAACTGCTTTTGGTACCCCAGCAAGGGGGTCCAGAGAGTCTTAGCGACATCCACCCATTTCACAACCATCCTCTCTGATGAGCCACATCCACTACAGCACCTGGTTTAGCCTTGTGTTTATTTTATGGATGCTCTTTCCTGGCAATTACTCCCCCTTCCCATGCACCTCTGTAGAAAACTCTCTGCTCCTGCTGGGACATCTCCTGGGCATCCTGGGGGAAAGCAGAAGGTTTCTAATGGGCTTGATGCATAATTTCCTACAAGACTTATCCAAGAGTGGATCAGCCAAAGTTTTAAAATGAGAGAAGAAGTGGAGACTCTGATCTGAAGATAATAGAAGCAAACCTGAAGCACACATCAGCACTGAAGGTTGCAAGGTCTCGGTGGCATCTGGCTCCGGAGAGCACAAATTTTCATCACAAAATCAGCTCATCACCTTTTTGTAATCCTTCAATGCTTTTTGATTTCTCAGGTGAACCTGGGCAAGGGGATGCACTAGAATTATTGTTAAAATAGAAATTATACTGTTCCCTCTCTGCTGTCGGTTTTACCCCATGAGCCCTGAGGGTATGGTGAGGTGCTACAGTAGCTGCCACAGGGACATTCCTCATCTCAAATTGCTCCTTTAAGCATTCATGTAGCACAGTTATCACAGAATCAGTATTTACCAACTCAATCCAAAAGCAGTTCATTTTATGTGCATTGGTGTCACTGCAAGACAGTGATTTACTACCTCAGCAAGGAGGTGTTTTCTCTGGGGGAGAAGCTCACTTAGCCCTCATTCAAGCCCTGCCAGATGCCTCTGGTTGGCATGGGGAGGAGAGTGGTGCTCTGCAGCACTCCAACACCTGGGTTGAGAGCACCAGGGAGAGCAAGCCCAGGGCATCCTAAGAGTTCGGCCTCTCACACTGAGCTGAATCTAAGTCAAATGCAGAGGAGCTTTGAAATGCTGCCTGATTTTAAAGGGATCATTCTAACAGAAGGATCTCAGCACTCTTGTGCACAGCATGAGTTGGGTGACATTCTTGGTATCTTCAGCACATGGCACACTCATCCTGCTCCTGTGGGACCATTGTTTGTGTCACAAGTCTGATGGCCTTTGGTCTGAGGAAAATGAAGTGATATATCCTTCATCCTGCTTTCCTGGGTGGGTCCCGTCTTTTGAGAATGCAGAGGTCAAGGAAAGAGCTGGGACAGTGCCCAGATTCTCCCAGTAAAGCACTATGGTCTTGCTGATGAGGTAGCAGACATGCTTAATTTTATTATTTTCCATACAATTTTCAGGTATAGTTTAAATTATTGGTATTTGGTTGCTTTTCCTTTTGAAGTGTGTTGGTCCTATGGCTACAAGGTGCATTCTCTTCTGAGAGAGAGTGAGAGAAGAAGTATGAGTTTGGATACAAATGAAAGATATGAATTGTGAAAATCTCCCCAGGTGCCAGATTCCCCTGCCCTAACTCTCATTTTCTTCTGCACATACAGGGGCAGAACATTACTTTTGGGGGAACAGGGTGGGGAAGACAGTAGCATCTCATTTATTTTCCTGTCAAAACCAGGAAGGAGCCACATTTTCTAAAGGAAAAAGTGCAAAAATGTTTTTCTTGAAAGGATTTAGGACAAGAGGTGAATCAGAGACCTACTGAGAAAGGATCTCCATGTGTCTTATCAAAATAAATGACTCATTCTTATAAGCCAATAGTGAAATGATGCCTTTTTTTTCTTCACTAGGCAGATTCTAAAGATACCAAAAGACAAACCTGAAAATATCAGCAACCTAGAATATGAAATGGGGACAATTGGCAGCCCTGAATGTAACACATCCAAGATGTTTGCCTTCTAATAATAGAAAGCTGAAAGAGACATATGGAGAAATTGAACTCAAAGATTTTTATTTTCTATGTATAAATACACTGAAGTCACAGATGTCTCTGCAGTCTCAATCTGCCAAGACCAAATGCAAGGAACAGACCTAAAAGACACCAAGAAATGTGGAGTAGCAAGCTCTCCATATTGAAGAGTTTGTTCCCTTTCTGACAGATGGATGTTTAAAAAGCTCTACCAACCAATCTGAAATAAACGGATTGATCTATAAAAGAGCCATGTTTTCTTTACATTGTTCTTTTCCATTAAACCAGGGTTTTGGTGGCTGTACTACTAAGGGAAGCTATGTCTTGCCAGCAGCATAGCTGGCAAGATCACTTCCCAGAGTCATGAGAACACTGTCAGCTCTATCAGAAGCCTCTGTAAAAAGTCTGAAACATTCTGAAAACAACTGTTGCATAGGTAAAATCTGGTTTTTACGTGTGCCTGGTGACATGCAGATCAGATCTTTGCCTTGTTAACAGAATCTTTGAGTTCTAAAAGATGAAAATGTAACTTTCTTGCATATCTCATAAACAGAAATAGTTAAAATTCATGGCATTTACAGTCTCCAGCACTGCAAGCAACATTTTTACACACCAGATCATCTGGTAACCTGTAACTCTTATGAGATAATGCCTGTGATTGATACTCATGAAATCTGCAAGGGGAGTCTGTAAGTCCCAGGAGAGCAATAGACTGTCTACAGTTTTTATAAGTTCTACTGTAGCAGGAGGCCAAGATTGCAACTGCCAGGAGAGAAATATTTATGGGTCATGCACCTTCAGGCTGTGCCAGGAGAGCCTTCAGCTATTGTCAGGAGCATATATAAACTCTGGTTTTATGCTACTCAGTTGTCCAGCTGTGGGTAAACTGGATTCATGCCAGCACTGCCAACATCTGCTGAACTGGCTGTAATTTTTTTTGGTGTCATTTCTTGATGTATCAGGCAGAGTACGACAGATTTATTATTAAAGTCATATGGGAGGCAAAAAGCTTTTACTCACTTTTTCTAGGGAAATCAAAGCTTTGTACAATGTGGAAAGCTCCACGAACAAGTGAGAAGAGGAAGGGACCAGGAAAGGGAAAGGTGGTCAGACTAAGTTAGGACATATTTTTTACCAAACTAATTTATTTTTGAACTTCTTTGGAATTTGTACTTGTAGAGTGAAGGGAAGGTGGGTTCTCTCCTTTCTCCTAAGTATTTAGGGTTGCATCCTTCCCATTGCTGGGAAGCTAAGAAGACACCCAGTATTCATGAATTGACTATTCAATGGTTCCTTGCAATAAACAAACAAAGAAAGCTTTGATATTCCTCACTATTTCAAGGACATAAATTAAATAATAAAAAAGTACTTTCTAAAGTAGTCAGAAAAACAGACTTCATACATAAGATTTTTTAAATACCTTGTTACTTCTGTAAATCAGTAATTTATGAAGCCTTTTGAGATCATTCTTATTATACTGCAATAGAAATGGAAGCTATTATGACACAAGGTGTCATTTGGTGCAGAGGAACATGTATAATCAGCCATGAAACACCTTCCTGCTGAAAGAAGTCAGTACCCAATTAAAGAGCAAGACTAATATCATCACTGAGTGTATTTATAAGGCAGCAACCACCATCACAAATAACATCACAATCAAATCAATTTCCAGAGGGCCTTGAACAAATCTCTTTCAAATTTTAAGAATATATTTATTAATAACTGAATCATGGTACAGCAGTAATGCAGCTGTGAGAAAAGCTTTGCTAATTTTTCCAGTGATATCTTTTTCTCTAATAAAAGATATTACCTCTTACTCCAAACTTCTGTCTTTTTGAAACTGTTCCTAGAAATCTCTTACTCTAAACTTCTGCCTTTTTGAAACTGTTCCTAGAACCTATACATACTGGGTTTTTTAAGTATGGAGCAGCAAACATCGTGTAAACCTCCTCCTGATTGTTTTTTTTTCCCTGTTTTTCTCACGCACTGTAGTTTGGCATTCAGCATCTGCTGCGTCTACTAAAACACCAGGATAAAAATCAGGTCTGCCTTGTCCAGAGGCCCAGCTTGTTTTAATGTATAAAACATTATTTACCCTCCAGTAGCAACCTCTGCGGATCATTCCTTACCCCAGTGCCTGGGTCTTCTGCAAAGCCATCTGTTAGCCCTGTAAAAAGATGGGGATCCTGACACTGCTGCAGGAGGGATTGGAGCCTGAATGCAATTAAGTAACAATGCCACAATGTCCCGGTCCTACAGCTATTTTCACTGACAGAAAACATTTAAAGAAAAAAAAAGAAAAAACAGTGAAACCTCATAGGGAAGGTGCTATCATCAAGCAACTACCAAGGAGACACCAGATGAAGCTACTCCCTTCAATGTGCACTCGCTTCAATGCTGCCTCTTCGGTCTGCAGGTAGTCATATGGCAACATCAGCAAAGTGAGATGGACAGGGAAACGAGAGGCTCCCAGCACTTTTCCTTTCCTGGTCTTCCTGCTGACAAGGAGACCTCCTGCATTCTCCATGGGGTGGCAGGTAATGGCAGAGAGATGGAGAGATGGCACTAATGTACAGTCTGGGTCTCCCAAAGGAGTTAAATACACTTTTATCTATGCCTTTGGTGATCCATCTACGGTACACGTTTTCAATTCTATCCAACTAGCCAGTGGAATTAGCATGATTAAATGTGAAACTCCAATTATTATTATCATGCATTTTAAAGAAGGTTTATGGCAAAAAACAGAATCCCTCCATCCTTGTCCTGGAAGTGTTTTAAGAGCCACCTCCTCTTCCTGTCATTTGCCTTATCCCTCTTTGACTGAGCTTCCCCACATGTTCCCAGTCCTTGACTGCAGCAGCTCAGGCAGGAGATGCCTCAGCAACTCCCCTCCCTTGCCAGGAGCTGCTTCTCGTGACATCCATTGCAGCTTTCTCTGATCAGATCCCTCGTGCAGGAAGACATCGTCCCCTTGCAAGTGTCAGTGCTGCGCCTTATTCCCACTGAATCCACTTGAAGCCCGCACGCTTCCTCCAACAACAGGGTTGCTTTAAGCATTTTAGAAAACCCTGTCTTTGTAGCCGTAATTTTATAAGCAAGTGTTAGAGTGGGGATGGTTTTAACCCAGCCTGTTCAGTGCCTCACCTCATTGCAAAGCCTGCACTCACTCTGTCTTGGTCTCCCGTCTGAACTGCAAGAGGGAGTGTTGCTGCCTTCCCTGGAAGGAACCTCCAAAAAGATGCTCAGCTTCTTGAGCAAAAGCAGTGCGTTTGCAGGTAGCAGTCACCAGCTGCAGAGCCTCTGCACTACTGCCGACAGGACTGACTCCACACACAAAAACCCTCCTGGTTGTGCCTATCCATCGTGCAGCCATGTGGGATGGGAGAGAGGGGAACAGCACAGCATGAACCTTGGGGACAGCATCCTGACAGTCTCATATAGTGTTAAAACCCCTGAAAAGCACACGCATTAGCAACCCACCCCTCTCTCCAGCCGAGGTCCTTTAAAAAAAAAAACAAAACCATATATATATGTGTGTTGTATGTGTATGTGATTTTCTGTGGCAAGAAAATAAAGTGTTTTCAAATTCTACACCCTCTGCTGTGGAAATTATTTCTTTTTCCTTCTCTTTTTCAGTACTAGCAGCAAGAAAATACAGCCCACCTTCATGAGCGAGAGCTGAACAAGGCACGTCTTCTTTGCTTCAGACCTGCCACTCACACATAATTTAAGCTGCACATTTCCAAACCAGGGACACAAAAATGCTGTTTCTACCCACCACATCAATCTGCTGTGCAGAATATCACATGCAAAAAAATCACTTTAGATCTGTTAAGTGCATGGCCAACACCCAAGCTGCAAAAACAATCTGATTTTCCCTTATTCCAGGATTCCCCAACCGAAAAAAACATGAGTCTGTATCAGTAATCATGAATGTTGGCAGAGACAAAAGCCAAAGGCAGAGTAGAAGCGAGAAGTCTCTTGCCTGTAGGCAGGGACAGGCAACACAGTGAGCATGAGCCAAAGAAATCCCTGGTGGGGAGCTGGGAGATGTGCTCCTGTAGCAGAGCCAACTTGTGCACAGAGTGAATGCATCAGAAACAACCAGAAAAGATGGCGAAGGGCCCAGGACAGAGGATGTGCCCAGGATTCCTTTGCCGAGTGGCACTTGTCTGGGACAAAGGTGTCAGGGATCAGATAGAGGGCTCTGCAGCCCTGAAAGGAGGTGGCTGCATGGCATGCCACACCGGGATATCATAAACCATTTATCACATGGAATTCTGTGTATGACAATCCCAAAAGGCTTATTATTAAGGCAGATGCTAGATTAATATTAGCAGAAGAAGATGAGAAGATGAGCCTCTGCAGTATTCCCTGAGAAGGTAAAAATCCATAGCACGTGTGAAACCACCACAACACTAAAAGGAAACCCAACTGTTGTTACAAAGAAATCCCCATAAATAATCCCAAATTAGAACCTTGGTGTGAAGTTGAAGGTCAGGTGCGTCTTGGACAGTGCTGGTGAACACAGCTTAGATGACAGCAACTAGTGCTGAGGGGTTTTGTGCTTCAGCTTGCTGCCAAATGTTGCAGGGTAGCTGATGACTGAACATGGCCAGTGGTTTCTCCTGTGATAGGTAAAAGTAATGCAAAAAAAAAGGGCTTTCTAGGGTCACATCTCGTAACCTGCCAAGAAAACCACATGCAGTTGAAAAGATAGTACTAGCAACTGCCTTAATGAAAAATCCCATATTTATCAGTGTTTTTGATTATATCATCTGTGTAGGTACCTCTTGGTATTTACTGTAAAGTATATTTTTTCAGTAATGTGACAGATAATACTGGAAAGCACAGGAACTGTCAATTCACTCTGCTCTTTTTCCCCCAGCAAAGCTTTGTTAGGGCTATTGCTCAACAGCATACTAATAAATGCAGTAAATCTGTTTAACTTGACAGATAATGTACAAATAAAAAAGTGCCACCCCCTCCAAACACACACATGACTTTTTCTCAAACTGTGGAATAATTTAGGTTGGTGGTGCTTGTGGAAGTTCTCTTGTCCACCTCCTGCTCAAGCCTGGACTCAAACACTTCATCAGCTTTCTGAATTTTCATCCTGAGAGGACCGGAGAAGCCAAAGGCTTCTGTGCAAAGAGCGACTGAGCAGACCCTTCAGTCTAGAGAAGACATTGTTGAGAAAGTAGATGGGACACTCCTCAAAATCATGAAAGGTGTGGAGACTTTTATAGGAAATTATGCTCATTGCCTCACTGATACAGAAATTACAAAACATCTAGTAAATTTACCAGGTGTCAGATTCAAAACAATGGAAAGAGGTTCCTTCATGCAATTCATGATAAGTTGTGAAGCTCTTTGCTGCAGGACACTGCAGGCAGTGAGATTTTTCATAGTTCCAAGAAAGACCAGACAAAGCCAAAGAGATATTTTTTCAAGGAGCAGTAAATACAAAGGCACCACTCCTGGTTCAAGAAGTCAATGCAGGTCTGTCTTCCCATTATCCACTTCACCACTCAAAAGACCTGTGGTTTGGCCCACAAATGCCTCTATTACATAATCACGACTGTGTCTCAGAGCTGTAGGTTCCAAATGAGAGAAAAAATGTCTGCAAAATGATGACTTGCAGGGCTCAGCATTTGGGCATACAGTTCCACACTATCACCCCTCTGACAGACAAGCCAAAGATTCAGGCCAGCACAAAGCTGGTGGGTGCCATTAAGCCATTTCAGACTTGTGAAGAAGCAGAGTGCCCAGAGGAGCACTGGACAACATGATGCTCTATTTTCAGTCTGAACTAGGAGCACTCAAGCAAGATTTACTGTATCCTTGAACCACAGACTCAGCTGTCCTGGTTAAGCCAGATCTGTGAAGTGACTTGGCTGAACAAAACATTTGTAAAGTCACAATTTGTTTCTGCCAAAGAACACAAACAGTTTTATTAAAAATTGATCATTTCATGAATCTTTCCAGAATCCACAGAGGCAAAAAAGAAGGTAACCAGCCCAGTACGGAGGGAGGAAGCCTCTGGGAAAAGATGAAATTCCTCTGGGTGCAGGAGCCCCTTTAACTTCCCTGCTACCAAGGGATGTGTGTGATGGTGAACAGCCCCTCCTCATACTACAACTCCTCACTCTTTTCTGCTATATTTTCCACGCTGCTTACTAGATCCTTGATGCCCAGGAACACATCTGCCTGTTCTCTGACTCAAAATCAGAGTCAGAAAAAAGCAAAAAACCTCATTTATTGAACTGCCTGCTGTGGCTTTGATTGAGAAATGTAACACCCTGAGATGAGTTACTGGCCCAATTGTCACCCATGAAACATGTGCTATTGGTGACAGACTGAGAGTGCATTTGAGTGTGCATAGCACATTCACACAGCTCTCTCAAAACCTGGAGCCTGATGTTTGCAGGTTCTCCACCTTGCCATCCACATGTAGTATAGATGCCCTGACTGCCGCTCCCTACAGCCTGCAGAACACCAGAAAACTCAATCTCACACAGTTCTGATTTACATCTCCATGGTTTCATTCTCTTAATTATCTCATTTATGGGTTTGAGAGAACTGGTGCTGTGAATACGAAGCAGATCTTTGAGACAGCCTGCTCAGTTTGTGGCATAGCTGCCATAACACCATGTCAATCACCCAGCTCTGAGCACAGAAGGCTGCAGTGGCACTATTAGATTTCAAATAAAGATCACTCATGGGGGAACTGGGTAACTTCTCTGCATGGAGCTGTAGTTTCAGATGCCTGGAAGAGAAAACAGAACTAAATATCATTCATTATGTTTAACTCATATGATTTTTAAAAGAAAACATTTGCTTTAAAGTGGCTTTAAAGCTCTCCCCTCTGGCGTTCTGGGTATTTCAGTCGCCTGAGGCTGCAAGGGAAGGGTATACTATTTGCTTTCCTGTCCTCAATTTCAATTTCATTGATAAATTTAATTGAAACAAAATTAAAAAGGTATCCATGTGAAGACAGGCCCATAGCTGTGAACATCCCTATGTCACGCTGCATATTACAGGTATCATTAGAATTTCCCTTCATTTACTGCTCTCCGAAAGAAAGGCTGTGCACGGAGAGCAAGGATCATGAGCTTCTTCCCTTCTGTACTCCTTGCTGTATCAGCAGATAGACTAGTGAGCATCACTAAAACAGCACCAGGCAGAGCTCCACGAGCTGTGGTTTAACATCTTTAATTCCTGGGCACTTAGCTCTTAACTACAGGTTCATCACTGCTTTTTGAGGAGGGTATGTAGCCAGGGCATGCCTCTGTATTTGGTCTGCTACCTTTTCATTAGTACTTAGGAGTGACAAGACCACTCATCACCTTCCCGCTAAAGACATATCAGGCTGTGCAAGTTCATGACACCTCAGGGAAAAGCCCAGCTTCTCCGAGCTACTTCCACATTCCCTTCAAAGCACTATCAGCCATTGGGCTGCAAGTGACAGCCGCAGTCCTGCTTCATCATAACGATATTCAGGCATGTTCAAGGCCCCTGGAAGCCTCACTGAAGGCTGTAAGCTGAATGCACCTGGGCATGGAAATTCAACAGGCACAGATGGACTCAAGGGTCCCATGAAACTGCATATACAGGTCAAGTTGCAATTGCTCTTTGTGCAGGTAGCCAGAAAATGCAGTAAAAAGGTCCCTGCAGAATCGCAACTGGCCATCAGATGTCATCTGAACTTTCCAGCAAGTCAGGAAAGGGGATTTACAGTCCTCAGAACTGCACATCTCCAGCTCCCTTGCACAGGCCTTTCCTTCAGCAAACTTTTAATGCAGAGTGGGCACCCAATCTTACTTTAGGTATCAGCCATCTGCTACAGGATGAGCTGCACTGCACTTCTGAAGCTCTGCTTCTCTATTGGGAACCTGGAATGAGTAGTTCATATGTCAGCTTTTACTTGGTGGATATCTACCCAGGGTAAATCCATCCCCCAGCCTGGCCCTCTCCTGATTGCTACTCTGCTTACAAGTCAGAGACTCAATCCACTGTTACTTGTAGGGTAGAGAGGCACATCTTTCCTGAACATCTCCTAACTTCTGATGCATCTTGTGCTACCTGTTACCACCTTGTTCTGATTTATCTGCAAGAGTCAGGACTTGTGGAACTCACAAAACCTTTAAAGGGAAAGAAAATAATCCTAATCTACTCACCAGCTAAAATCCCTTTTCTGCCCCACCACAACTATAGTAGTTACGTTCAGCACAGGTGAGCACAGACAATCTTGCCTCACATTAGCAAGTTCTGTAAAAGTCCTCTGCTAGGCCAAGACAATGCCTTAGCTGCAAAGGCTGGATTTCCCCCTAAGAATTCCTGGTGTAACACTAAATGTTCCATATTTTTCTGAAAGGTTTGGTTTACTTTACATGCTGCATGACCTCCCCTGAGAATTGTGTCTGATATCAGATGTATATCTCAAGTATCTGGCCGTGCAATAATTTTGCAAAGATATAATTAATTGCACCTTCCAAGGCAGGAAAGCTAAGCAGCTCTTAAAAGCTTTAATTTATATTAAATCAAGAAAAGTTAATTGCCTGTCCATAACAAATGAAAAAGAAATATGTACTTTGGAGGATGGCCACAGGTCTCCAATTGATATAAATTTAATGTGCTTCTATGTATCTCAGAGTAAAATTGTATTTCAGTACTTTATTGAGCATTCTAGGAATTCCTTGACAACACACTGCTAGGAAATCAGGTCACTCACATATTCCTATGGAAAGCATGGAAAGTCCAAGTTCAACGTAATCAGAAGGGTACACATCATTATCCCATGGCAAAGGGACTATCTACTTCTTGGGTTTATAAAAAGTATGGTAATACAGAAAAACAAGCATTTCTTTAGTAAGTAAGAATTCATATTCTAACCTTTATAACCCAGCCACATGCAGAAAAAATACATACTGGTTTTTAAATCTCTACCATTCCTCACAGCACTGAGACGTTTTGCAGGAATAAGAAAAAAACCCCACTCAACTGAGTATGAACTAGAAGGTCAGGCCAAATTTAAGTGTTATGTGGTAGTGAATCTCCTGTCACTTTCACTCTCAGAAAACTGTTACCTCTGATTTTAGTTGGTTGCAGGAGAACAGCCACACACTCAGGAGCTGAACTTGTCAAAACCTTTTTTGGCTTGAAAGTCTCATGAGTTCTGACTTCTGGCCAGATTTTTACTACACCTTGGGTTTAGCTGAACTGAAAATATTCCTAGAAAAGGAGATCACCTGATATCTCTGCAATCACGGGATCAAGCAGAGCCAGAACTTTCAGAGAGAGGCTGAACTACGTTGAGAGAGCAGAGGACTTTGATTCAGATCAAAATGCATTTGACTCAAGTATTTGTCACATTTGAGAAAAAACAGAATTGTACAACTTCATTATTTGGGAAAGTATATGCACTTAGGCAGTGTAAGACTGCATCATAAAACTTTCATAACAGTGCCACAGCACATACCAAAGCCACGAGGGAGGTGACCCGGGTTTCCATCACTGTTTTTGGTGGAACTTGGCTTTTCTGTGCCACCTCGATGCTCAAGCTGTGAAAGTCTGCTTGGCACTACTTACTGAATTCTGCCCTTAAATGAGCACACACAAAATAGAGCAGCCAGAGGCCAGGAAATATTCTGGGACCTGAACCCTTCTTTCCATCCTTGGGGAAGTGTTTTGCCTGCCCTTTGTTTCAGTATTTCCCTTGTGGAATATAAACCTCGTTCCTTCAACCAGCTAGTGAGTAAGCCTTAGATATATGCACCCCATCGATGCAAGTGTCTACCTCCTCTCACCACTGGGATGAAGTGTGTAAGAATTAAGTCCACTGAAGACCATGATAATATGCAATTGAATCATGGAGATAGATGAACATGCTCAACACCACAAAAGCTGCCCACACAAAATGATCACTTTTCATCAAGTGATTTCATAAACGTGAGTTTGAATATAACAGAGGGAAGAAGTTATTCCTGGTTTTGAATTATGTTTCCCCAATTCAGCCTATTGAAATTGCATGGGTGAAACCAGAAGGGGAAAGACTATCCAACTGAAACAAAATATCTCCATTATGTAATGAATAATCTCTGATTATAGCACTGGTGTCCATAATTAATTAGAATCCATCAAGCTAGTCCATTTCAATATTTCTAATTGTATCACTTGGCAATTAATCTACTTTTGGTAACACAGTGCTTACTGTAAAAAGAAACTGCCTGCTCTCAAGCCTCATTAGACAGAAAAGGACCTGAAAAATAGATGAGAAAAGGTGCATTGTACATGTATTTTTCAGCAGTTGAGAACACTGCAAGGAAGAGCAGGTGTGCAGCACAGGTAAGTCTTTCCTGTCACCTGAAGTGTCTGGTGTTATATTTATTTATAATAATGTAATTTATAATCAATGACACCCATAATCTCAGGAGGATTTCTGCATATCATTAATGGTTATTTAGGTTCTGTTTTGCACAGTACCTATCAGAGGGCTCCATTTATGGGTTTCTGAAGAAGAAATATGATGCCAATAGAAATAACAGTAATTATTATTCATGGCAGAAGGAAAGGATGACACTGAGAAAGTGGTGTAGCAAAAATGAATTCATCCACCACAAAAGTGTTGCAGGTACAAGACTGCCCCTAGAAGATTGCTTCATCATCCCTTCAGAATAAGTGGGTATAAGTCCATTAACCTTATTTAGCACTATCCCCACTACAGTAGGGTGAACTTGATCGTTTGTTCCTGCTCAGTTATCTTTGGGATTTCATCTGAACAGAATTTGGATGTGCCTCCACACATACAAGTGACAGTGCTCTTAATCTTCTTGCCTCATTTGTCATCGTTCCCCAACGACCCGTAATGTGTGGCACCCCTGAAAAACACCTCCTTCACATCTCACTGAGCCACAGGAGTGGCAGCAGGTCTTACTGTAAGTCCAGAGAACTGAGGTACTCTGAAGTTGTCACAGCAGATCTCAAACTTTACACTTCCTTTGCCTCTCCCTACGCCAGCAATTTCTACTATCTCAAAGAATAAAACTTTCCTAAAATCATCTGCTACTTCAGTAGCTCTTCTATATACAACACACCACCTAACTGATCAAGTATCTAAAGATTCAGATGCAAGGGCAGCAGTACTTTCGGCTAACATAAACCTCTTCTGTAATGCCCAAGGTTTTCTCACTTTTTAAAGTAGCTGCAGAACAGATTTGCTTATCAGTTTTTTTAACAATCTCTCTCTTCTTGCTTGCTTCCTGCAAGAGCAGTTTTCTTCCAAATTTTCTTAAGTTTCTCATGGGCTTGCCAAAGTTCAGCGTTGTGGTTGCCGACTACACAGATAGTACTTGCTAAAGAGGGTTTGTTTATTGCCTGTTCAAGGTAGTAAGGAGAAGATTGGGCAATACGCACTGCACCCCAATTCACAATCCCAGCTCAGGCGTGCCTGACCCACACATCCCCCACAGACATGTGGAGCTCAGGTCCCAGTATTGGGATTTGTGCACAGGAAGAGAACCTCTTCAATGACTGGCCTGTAACTGGAATTCAGACAGAAAGATTTCGAGCTCCCCATTGTTCAGACTTGACAGAGAGAGCTAAAGGGTATGCTTTAAAGGACTGACTTTCTTCATGCCAGAAGCAATTCCCCATAGACAGTTTTCATGTAACCATCCTATTTAGGAGGCTGAAAGAATTTATCGGGATGATTTCCAAGCTGACCTAAGTTCAAGAGGACCATCTTCAATCTGTGTAATTTTTGAGGGTAGATGAAGCCAAAATGTCCTGCTGCATTCTCATTCCATGAACCATGGCCATGCAAATGAAAAAAGCAAAGCCTCTCCTTTTCCGTATGACAGATCTTTTATTACAACATATTCTAAATATACTTTTGAACTGGCAGGTTTTCTAAGACTGTCACCTTTTTCTTTTTCTTCTTTTATTTTTATGTCTCAGATTCCTTTTCTATAGAAGCTACTAGCATTGCACTGAGAAATGCTTCAATGACAGCAAGATGCAGCACTAGGTGCAATGTTATATTCTGAGTAAATTATACCATTCAAAGGGCAAAGCAGAGCATGAATAGTATTGATTTCCAGAAGAGCTGTTTCAGTACTTACCCAAGTTTGATCAGAGTGTTCTCCTTCACCACCTGAGTTAAGACACTGTGTCCCACCCCAGCAAGCAGCAATATGGCCTCAGTTAAATGTAACTTCATCACCTTCTGCATGGTTGTCAGCATCTTATTACGCCTTGGCTCATCACCCCAGCCTGGTGGAAAACACAACAGCACCTCACACTACCACTGTGTGCTAAGGCAGGAGTATCCACACTGCACTTTGCACTCTGCAAGGGCTCACAAAGCAGGGTTTTATCATCAACGCACTCTGCGGCCTACTCTGAGGGTATCTGAAATCACCTGGGGTCCAAGGATGAAGGCCTGACTGGTGGCTGAGAGCCCCCAAGAGTGAAGATGTGCAGGAAGAGACTCTTTGGAGCCAGTCCAAACCAATGAGATGCTCTTTCAAAATTTCAAAACCAAGAGCAGCAGCATAATTTCAGAGAACAGTTTATCTAATGTATTTAATCTACCACAAGATAAGGTGAATTATTCCTTGAGTGTGCTGCCTTCTCTGCTTTAAGTAGAGCCTAGAGAACCAGCTCAAGTGTAAAAAAATACATCTACAGGTTGGAATACACAAATCCATCTCCAAGCAACTAATTGAGCTCTGCCCACCCACACAAATAGCCATACTAAAACCAAAAGCTTTGCAGCCAAAATCCATCACTTTTCAGAGTAAGTTATATGAAACTGAAGTAAAAGCATTTTGCAGATGATTTGAAAAGAGAAAATAACCTTGTTTGTTCAAGTCTATTAGTGTGTAAAATCTATTTTTTTTACAAATTTTGAAGCATTTTCTATGTAATATCTTATTTTTGCTAAAACACAATGTTTTAAACCTATTTCTGGTTTTGCAAGTTTCTTGAAAATAATTTCTGCTACTTTACAAGCACAAGTGTGTCAATAAGCTGTTGTCTTATTAGAATGTCCTTCATCCAGTTGAATAACTCAATACTGGCAGCAGTTCAGACCACAAATCTTGGCACAGAAATAATCTGGCTATATATCCAAAGCTATCACTGAGGACACTTTCTGTGCCATGCTAACCTTGCACACCTTCAAAGTGTATGAGTATTTTAAGAAGGTTAAAATGCTGTTGCAAGTCTGTCAATTATATTATTTCACCAATTACCACAGCTTCAATAAATCCTTAGATGTCCCAGATCTCCTGAAGCTGCTGTCAAATTAGAAAAGGGAGAGGGATGGATCAACAGAGCCACTGAGGGAGTGAGAGTCCCTGTGCCACCACAGCTGGAGGCTTGAGACTTGTTTACTTCAGATTTAGCCTATTTACTGAACAATGAACTAGGAATCTTGATTGCTCCTGAGGAAATACATAGAAGTTATTGCATTTTTAAAGTTCCAAGTTCTTCATGCCAAGCTGTGGGAAGGAGCTGGGTGAGCAGAGAGGACTGTGATGGGACTGATCTTTCCAAAGATAAACTGGTCCTAAAATCACGTATTCCTAATACTCTTGTTGCTCCTCCAGCTCTCCTTCTTCATGGCCCACCTTATCCACCCACAGCCCACTCTGTGAGAGCTATCAGGCCCTTAGCAGATGGACAGGCATGCCTTTCCAATCACAGCAGTTACCAAAGCAGCTCTGCTCATCAGGGTCTGGTTCATCCCTTCCACCATTTCCAATCCATCATCACTTCTTTCCTGCTCTCCCACTGTTCCTCTCAGCTAACTCTCAGATATGCACAAGGTCATCAATCCAGTGCAGGTCCCTCCCTAGAGAAAACCTTTCCCTCATGCATCACCCCTTCTGCTAATGTTTCACATACAGCTTTATTGTCCTGTTCATCACCTAGTGCTTTCCCTGCACTGCCCCTGGCTGCTCACCTCCTCCCTGCCTCTCTGATAACTGAGCAGCCAGTGAGAGCAGCAGCAGGCCAGTAGAGATAATGTTGTCTTGTCACATCTCAAATCATCTGCTTCCAATCCCAGCTGGTTCCTTCAAGGCTAAACAAACCAAAACAAAACAGACCCAGAACACAGAAGCATGGAAATGCCTTTGCAAAGTTTGAATGTTGATGTTTAGTTTCTTGACATGATGAATTTAACCAGAAAAGCTGTATCTCAAGCATCCAGGAATCTGTTAAGAAAAAGGCACTGAAAGTAGCTGGCAGGCAGCAAGACAATATGTCAATGACCATTACCTTTCTCGGGTAATATCCTTGTCAGAGCCAACAGGACTGCTCTGCACACGTGGGATGCAGAAGCAGCCACTGAGCAAGCAAATTCCAACTCATTTCATCAGCTATAAAATAAATCCTGAGTCCATCAGTGCTTATGTAGAAATGAAAGCTGTTTTATGACCAAAGCAGAAGAAGAAAGCCCTTCAAATGCCCACTTCAAAGTCTGAAACTCTTTTTCACACTGCTGACTCTTTAAATTCTTTTAGCTTTTTGCTATGAGTGCAGTTTTTAGCAACAACAGGAACAAGGAAATAACACCAACACATTGGCTTAGCACCATGTGTGAATTCTTATTTACAAGCTACAGACAGCAGCATTTTTATCCCTGGCTCAGCTCTAGAGGCAGCAAGTCTGAAACTAGGCACACACCATGAGGCCAACAGCAAGCAGGGCACAGCCCCAGCCTGAGCTCTGCTTCTCTCTCCTGAGGCTCCACATCACTGATGCAATCAGGTATTGCCATTGATAGCTGAGGATCAGGGACTTGCTGTGCACAAATATGACTTACTGCTGTCCATGGGTCTCCCCAGGCCACTTCTTTTCTGATTTCTGACCTTCCTTTTTTCTCATCCCCCACAAAAAGGTTGCTCTTATTGATCATTTTTTCTGCTCTGCAGGGCAGCAAAACGTTCAGTGGTGCCCGAAAGGAGAGCAATAAAGACTGAGCATGAGCCTGTGCCCAGAATTCAAGGTACCCACAAAGGGAGGAGTTGGAGGTCCTGGCTCCCATTCCCCAGAGCATGTTGGCATACCAAGAACAGGAGCAGGAGCTCTGGACTCATCTTTTCCCCTGCTTACTCACATGTCTACAGGTCTTAATCAATTGCATTTATACATAGCTGGTTATAAATATCACCACAGGAAATTCAGCGGATTGGAGTTTTTAATCTAGCTGACACTCTTCATGTTTTCCCACATTTCTTGTGGCACGTGGGAGAGGAGAAAATCCCACAAAATCTATCACCCTTTGTCAAGGATTTTCAGCAAGTCTTCTTGTGAGGCAATAAGTAAGATTTCAAATCTACGTTTTGGCAAGGTTTTCAATGGGTTAATTTGAAATACATATGCAGATAATTATAGCTTAATTTATTTTTTTTCAGATTATTAGATGAGTCACACTAAACTCTCTTCAGAATAATGGAGGGTCCTATTTATTACTCCCTCTTCAGTTTCCATCCTTTGTCTTTGCTGTTGCCTCAAAACATTTAGAGCTGTTGTAATAGATCATCCAAATGTACTAAAATACAATTTGCCTGTTGCTATTGCAATGACAAAGACCAGATGAAATGATTGATTTTTTTTTTTGTTTGAATCAAGGAAGGAGAGTCCCAGGAGCATAACAAGGTATAAATAGCATCCATTCTGGCGCACCTGACAAATACAAGCTATAAAAAAAAATAGCTATAACATGCTCCAACAAATTTAAGATCTTTCATATAAAAAGACTCAAAACCTCAAAAATGACATTGTGCAGGCACCTAAAACAGCCCCCAAAGCCCTCCAAAAAAGCTCACCCAAAACACAGAAGAAATGAAGAGTACAATTTTTCTCATGTTTCTGCAGGAACAGAGTGTATTATGTAACAGAGCTGAGATGACCTCAAAAGAAGAACACACACCATAAAAAGAAAATTTATAGTGCTTGCTAGTTTGACCTGAAGATAAACTCCTTCCTGATCTTAAACCTACTGACTGGATCTAGGGGGCTGTGTATATCTCCATTTCAGCCCTGCCACACAATGGGATATTTTGGCACAAGGATTTTGTTTGTAATGTAAATCAGGCATGTGGTTCTATCTTACCCTAGGAAAGCTACTCTCTATTTGCTTAAACTTAGGAAACTTGGCAGTGCAACTAAGCTCAGACTCCCAAATACATTTCATTTTAGTGTGAGAGTCATTATTAGCATGCAGAAGTCCTAGGGCTAGCCTGTTAAACCTGGTACAGCTTTAGCCCTTTGATGCGCATGTGAGACACAAGAGACAGGTATAGCTGGCAGAGAAGGAAATAGCAGGGAGAAACAAACCAGCACTAGGTCTGTCCACGGCCCATTCTTGGCAAAACCAGCACTATTTTTTTTTAAATGTCACAACAGAGAAGATTTGACTGGGGAATCAGAATGCAAGTAGTGAGGGAAATTTGCCACTATTTATCTGGAGCTCCACCACACACTTAGGAAGACATCCAGCAAATAATCTTCCATCGGTAACTTCACAAGTTTTACACCCTCTCTTAAGCCAGGGGAGAAAATGTGAAGTTACTTGCTGGAGTGGTTTATCCAAGCTGTTAGACATTCATGGAAGAAAACCAAGAGCTGATGGAGAAAATTCCAGTTTGGCAAGACCAAGGGATTTTTCAGAACTGTATTTATTTCAAGAAACCTGGAAGAAGTCCAAGTAGGGTGGATGTTCTACTAAAAGCCAGAGAAAGACCTCATCTGACCTGCAATATCTGAATGCTGCTTGTGCATCATGAATGTTAAAACTGAAACGGCCTGTAGGTGCTATGTTAGAGAGTACTCAGTGGTAGCCCAGAATAGCCACTAACCATTGTGGCTGATGTAAAGGCCAGGTTCCAGCCCTGCTTGTGCCTGAATCAGGGAAACAGTGACACCTTATACGCGCTGCATCCCAACAGAGCACTCTTGTCATTACATCTCTCATCATTCTTAGTGAATGTACTTTGAAAAGTTTGCAGTTTCATTTTGACACAAAACGAAAAATTATTTTGGAACTGCAGCATCTCTTCATGGGATGGAGTTCCTGTTTTCCAGCCCAACTGAGCCTTAAGCTTTACTTTTCAATGCCTAATGCAAATAATTTGAAATAGGAACACTGAAAGGCCTGGATGCATTCTGAGCACTAGTATTACAATTCAATATTCATAAAACATATTTTTAACTCGCTCCTGTTCCATAAATCCAGACCTCATAGTAAGTAAAGTAGAAATCTTCCTACAAATTCCAATCTTGCCTCATCTGTTTAATCTATGCTGACTGCCACAGAAAGTATACTGCGTAGAAATACCAGATGATTAAACAGCCTGCTTCACCTGTAAATAAGCACAGAATTTGGTGCGTTAGATTGTTGTTATTTGCTTTGCACCTACTAGTCAAGCTCTAGTCCTGTGACTATTTATCTAACAGAGAGACTCCAGGGGTTTTTTTTTCATTTAAAATAAATGCCAAACAACAAATTGCTTTTGACTCCAGTGATTTGGAAACTGAAATGCTGCCCATACATGTAAGCTTTTCTTGCTGAGGAGCCACCTGCAAGGCAAACTCAAAACTCTGACATCATTATTCCAACCCAACATGAAATACTGCAAAATACAAACTCAACCCCCAGTTGCACTCTTACCAATACATACACAACATAAGACTCAAATAAAAGTGTTCAGCTGTGAATATCTATGTCTTATTCTTAGTTTTGTTGTGCTTAGAGGCTTAGTACACCTTTGGTTTCTTCTTATCTTCCAAACAAACAATATAGAAACACTTTTTTTTGTGGCTACCACGTCCTATCACCTGTAAGACAGAAAGAACATGGCAAAGGTACTCTAAATGTAAGAAGAGGTTTCCTGGTGTTTACTGCATTTCAAAGAGATATTTTAAAAATGGGAAAAGTTTTACTGATTGCAGAACATACTTTCAAGAACCATCAGCTTTCTGATGTGTGGTAATCTAACCTGCACTCTCATGCCTCCAGCCAAAATTGCAGCAAGGTGCCAGAGGGCTCCAGAAATCATTCTGATGCTTCAGTTGTGATTCTCCACCTATGCATATTTGGCAGATCATACAGTTCTGTCACATGCTTTTCTCTAAACACATAGAAAAAAGCTTTCTGAACTTCCTCATTGGAAAAAAGCACTACCTGGCAAATGCAAAATATCTCTCAAATATATCCCATGGTATTGTGCTGTTGTCATAGGTTTTCTTTTTTTTAAAGAACAAACGAAAAAAAAATCCTGCTTTGAGTTTTTTCCCTTTATCGCTGTGAAAGAAAGGTGTTGAGCAGTTGGACAGGGGAGGGGGCTAGCTGACTGGATTCCCCTGGCCTGAAGGGATGGCTAGAAGAGAAATAAGGCTGGTGAAGGGACTTGAGCACAAGTCCTATAAGGAGAAGCTGAGGGAGCTGGGGTTGTTTTGCCTGGAGAAGAGAAGGCTCAGAGGAGACCTCATCACTCTCTACAACTCCCTGAAAGGAGGTTGTAGCCAGGTGGGGGTTGGTCTCTTCTCCCAGGCAACCAGCAGTAGGACAAGAGGGCATGGTCTTAAGCTCTGCCAGGGAAAGTCTAGGTTGAATATTAGGAAAAAAATTTTTTTACAGAGAGAGTAATCAGGCATTGGAATGGGCTGGGAGTTGATGGATTCACTGGCCCTGGAGGTTTTTAAGATGAGACTGGATGTGGCACTTAGTGCCATGGTCTAGTAACCACAGCAGTGTTGGATCAAGGGTTGGACTTGATGATCTTGGAGGTCTTTTCCAACCAGGTTGATTCTATGATTCTAGCAACGGAGCTACAGACAAAAGGATTAGCTGATAGTCCACATGCCAACCTAATGGCTTCGGGAGACTGTAGAGGGAGGTAAGTTTTTTTTTTTTCTGCTGGCGGGACTTCCCTTTACTTTTTCCCTGACTCAGGGAGTGGTGTGGAGAGGGTTAATTTTCTGGCCGGGTCACTGGCTTCTTCTGGCCCCGGGGGAGGTCCTGGCTCACTTCCGATTCATCACGTCCTGCTCTGCCCACTGCCTCGACTTGCCTCGGATTCATCGGAAAGCCAATGCCACGTGCGGAGGAACCTTTGAGGGGAAAGGCCGCCCTTCCCCTCCTCTTTTCCCTGCTGCTTTTCGGCAGCAGCTTGAACCCGTCGATGAAAGAGGGAGTCCCCGCCAGAGCCAGCCTTCGACAGCGTGAGTCCACAGGAGGGACGACCCTTCCCCTTCTCCCTTCCCGTGCCGGCGGCGCGTGTGCCCGGGAGTGCCCCGCGCGCCCCACGCACGCGGCAGCCGCCAGAGCCCGGCAGCGCCCCCTGCTGGGGGTGCTTATAACTGCGCCGAGAGGCGAGGAAAAATACCTGATTGTTTTCCGTGGAAGTTTTGATTACGGAATTGTGGTTTGTTCGGTTGCGTTACATATATATATATATACATATATATACATATATACATATGTATTTAGTAAAGAGATGTTATTTTCTCTTCCGCACCTTTTCGACTCTTAAATTTGAAGTTATAATAACTCAGAGGGAGGAGTTTGGGTTTTTTCTCCTATCCCGCCCTCCTTAGCAAACACTTTTGTCTCGTTAAAGTAAGACAGCTATGCAAGTGCTTATGTTATTGATGGAAATTAAGGAGAAACCATGCCTCTCACTTGCCTTTCAGACACTAAAGTAAACATTTATTAGTATATCTATGAGCATAAGTCGGCAAATTGCATAAGCCCAGATGGTAGGTACAGAGAAATGAAATAAATTAATGCAAATGTGATCTGAACAGTAAAAATTTATTATAAAAGCAATAGGTGATTGCCTTTACTATACAATTACCATACTGGCAAAACTAATGGTTGCAACAGCTCTGTAGTCACTGATAACTATTTCTTAAGGCACTATCATAAAACAGTATGCATTAAAGATGTTGCAAAATGACAACATTTAGAAAACTCAATATACTCTAAAATACAGAATCTGAATACAGAGATAAATCAAGAGAGGAAGGTCTGTGTTTGAGCAGCTGTGTTCTTTCTCTCTGATCTGGATGTAAGTACTATCTTGTAGGACATGAATATCTAAACACTGCCAGTTAACATGCATCTGATATAATTAAAGGAACAAGTAGTGACACACGCAATTTCCCCCATGTGTCTGACCATGAATCTTGTTGACTGTGACTAAGGTACACTAATTATGATTGCAGGGAGGAGACACCAGGACTATCCACCCTTCCACCAGGAGCATTACATCTGAGCTTTTATCACTACCAAGCATTTCTACGAACCTTTGTGACTACTGGATTCATGAAATCCATAAGAAGATTTTCCTAAAGGAAATGCAAAGCTGTCAGTGGGATCCTAGGAGGATTTTTTCATTGCCACTTGACTGATCTCTGCAAACTGACTCACAGTTTTAGGCACCTCACAAATCTCAGGAGTTGTTTGCCCAAGACACGGGCAAGGTGCCCATCACCAAATAGAATTACCCAGATAGTTCAAATATTAACTTATTTTAACAATTTGAACATATTTAATCTCATAGTACCCCCACTATTTCATAGGGTATTATACAGATGAAGAATTACAGCACAAAGAGGCTAGTGCCTAGATCCTAGAAAAAGAACACTAACAATAATTTACTATTATGTGCCATTGCAATGCTCAGCTTTTAGCGTCCTTGTCCTGCTGGTGGAATGTGGACTTCTGAAGGTCTGATTGCCTCATACTGGGGTGCACCCTAGGCAGCAGGGAACAAAGGCAGGGAATAGCAATCTAGTTCAAATCCTGCCCTATTTCTATGGCAACAGAGAGGCACCATGAAGCTTCCCTGAAAGTGATGATAGACGCACGCTGAAGGTATATAGCAAGAGATCTCCATAATAGTAATCTGGGTAGATGCGTAGCCTTTCAGGGCTGTAGAGAGCAGTGTTTTTCCAGATCCATCAACATGGTTGCAAAGCAGGAGATGGTGTAAACATGTCATCTTGTCTGTCATTTGAAGGTGGTATTGTCATATTTTAGGAGAAGGTGTCTTTAAAGAGTTGAAACAAGCTGTCCCTTGACCATGCAGGTAAACTCAGGCCTTTTTATGTGCACTTGATACTATTTCTTAAAAATTAACCTCAAGACTTCATCATTGCAAATGGAAACAGATTTTAGGGCAAAAGGAACTGTTAGGTGCGCTGATGAGCATTACCTTGTTCATCACAAGCTCTGGGGGTTTTTTCCATGGTTACCCCTGCAGTCTGCCCAAAAGTTCAGTTTTGTTTTAAGGCAATATTAGGCCCTGGACAAACTGTCAGGGACATAAGAATAGTCATGCATGGACAGAGCAATGGTCCAACCAGTCCTGCATCCTGTCCCACTCTCTGTCTGGCCCAATAGCAGGTGCCCAGACCAAAGCATGACAACAGGGCAAGCATCCATCAGTACCTGCTCTGATTATGCTCCCAGCTCCCTTTAAGTTGGGACTCTGGGACATCATGGACCAGGCAAAGCATAAACAAGCAAAGTGATACACAGCAACATCCAGTGAGCATCCAGGATTAAAGACGCCCTTTATATTTCTCATTGTAAAGCATTATATTCAGAAAAAGTATGTGACTTTTTTGCAACCTCTGCAAATTTTATCATTCTTTTTTTTTCTTTTAAAACACATGAATGTATAAACTGACTGCAGCATTCAAATACCAACCCTACTAATGCTAAGTATGGAGTTCAGCTCCCTTTGGAATCATCAGTCTATCATCATCTAAATGTATTATGGACATTTTTGCTGTAGCACCAAACTAGAATTTCATACTCAAGCACATGCTCATTAGGATTCTTAAGCTTTTATCAGCATCACTGTTTTCCTATGTATAGCATCTGTTTGATTACTCTTAAATACAACTTTGTGCAACAAGGCCAACTTATCTAGTACTCCAGACTTCTCCATAGGTCTGCTTCCTTATCTTTCTACAGTCTTTGAGTGAGTTGCAAATTTTGTTCTGGCTTTGAGTTCAGCAGCAAAAATATTGAGTAGGACTGGTACTTGTATGGAGGCTTGAAGTCTCTCACACTTTAATCTGGTGATGATTTCCTGTGACAAACTTCTAGACTTATGCAAATTCAAGTCAATTTAAGGTGTTTCTAGGAATAGTGCTCTAAAAATGTATCTTACATACTACTCACGTCTTGCTTTCAATGAGCAATGCAGAGATGTGTGCTGGAGAGTCTGGCCTTAAATATGGCTGTCAAAAACCAAAAATGGACCAGAGTGTTATATGTATTGAAATAAAGTGAGGAGGAGTGTGAATGGTGTGGGAGTGAGAGCTTTTACAAAGGCAGTGAGTGCCAATCAACAGACATCAGAGGTTTGTGCCAGCATGAGGCAGACACTCCCAACCCACCACCCACCACAGGCTCTGCTCTGTAGGGCCTCACTACAAAAGTGAATCAGAAGTGGTCGAGGCTGTGGAAACAAGGGACTACCGACCTGAGACTACTGGAATAGGAAAAGAGAGCAATGAGGATGGTGGGATTAATTTGGGGTTCTGGTCTGTGGATATGGTATGAAAGAAGAGGATGGAGCTTCAGATCTGTGTTCAAAGGATGAGTGATGTGGGAAGCACAGCTTTAGGAATGTGACACAGCAGGGGTGAGACCTCCTTATATTCAAGCCAAAAGCTTTTTCTCATAAATAGTTACAAATCTTTCTCCCTTCCTTGTTCTTGGGTAAACATGATTCTTTTTAGCCTCTGCCAATCAGCTGGATACTCATCTATTAAACATGCACATTCTTGATAATGTGTAGGGGTACCTTTGCAATCAGAATGTCAAGTGGCAGATAGAAATGCCTCCCAAAATTTAAAGAAACTGCGTCTGCTCTGTTCCTGTAACTTGCAACATTTATAATCTCACCAAAAATGAAAGCAGATTTGCTTGATGAGATGCAGCATGAAACACTGAAATCCCCTTTGCCCTGGCTTGCCAGCCAAATAAATCACAGGCCACTTCATACAGGCCCTATCTGAATACATAAACATGACAGGACAGCTTTGGGAACATCTACTAAATCTCATTAAACACTTCCACTGATAACATAATAATATGCTAAACATATTCTAGCTGCCACACTGCACTGAGAATCAGAGTTCCTCCCTTCTGCTTTTTATAATGCTGCGCTTTGCGTCCATAAAAAGAAAAATAGTATCATAGTTTAGTTTTAAAATACTTGCTCACCCTTCAGGTTGTATATTTTCAAAGTTCAGCTCTTCTTACTCTCATTTTTGGGACACATCATTCTTTAACCTTGGACTGCTCTTCTGACAAGGTGAAAACTCATTAACCACCTCTGTATAATTTAAACACACAGCTTTGCCACTATGCTGGCACTGGCCCACAGGGATGCCTGGGTTCCTGTAGTGATAGCTTGTTCTTGTGGCAGGTATGTCCTCAATAGCTCTCACTGGGACAGAAGATAATTACCTTCCCAGTAAAAGAATCACAGTACTAAAAAGCCATACAAATGCTGTATGAGCTTGTATAAGGCAAGACCACCTCCCCTAGGACTGTCATGAAGAGAGGGGAAAAAAAGCTTCTCTCCCTATCTCTCCCAGTACCTGCTGGTACAAGCGAGAGTGGCACACACAGCTCACATGTCAAACACGTTTCTCCCCTCAGCAGCCATTTCAAAAGTAGAAAGTTTTTCTGAAGTGCCTGTTCTTAATAAAGAAATTGAGGACAATGTCAATGCTTGGTATCTCTAATAATTTATATCACTGTCCCCAGTTACAGGCAGAGAAACACTAACATTGCTGCAGGGACATTGGGGAAGTGGCAGCTGGGTCCATATGGCAGGGGAACAGCTCTACCACTGTGGAGCCACCTTCCTCGGTACCATGGCTACATCAAGCTGATCCCTAGTTATATTTGCTTCATTTGGGTTCCTTGTGGTTACCCTTCACCCCTCTGCGAATCTCCCAAATGTTTCCCAAGGCCTCATGTCACCAGGGAAACAGGCTCCTTTGGTGAGGATCACTGAGGATCACTGATTCACATCCACTTTGCAGGACAGGCTTTTAGACCTGCTCATTGCTCCAGTGACTGGGTGGATCCAGCACTGTAAGACTTTCAAAGTCACCAGAGACCCACCAGTCTCCAAAAGCTTGTGGTAGCAATATCTGACAGCAAAATCAGGGCTGCATCATTTAATTTACGATAGTGGTGGAGAAGGATGGGAAGCAGCTTAGCATGGTAGGCGCTGGGTGAATGCATTAGCAAATGAAAGCCATTGGAACCCTTATTTCAAATTTCCCCACATGTTTTTTTTCTAGGCTTAATATTAAGCAGGATCTGTCTACTTTCCAATTTCAGTTTGAATGATGCCAAAATCTTTTGAGCACAACCCAAAGAAGTCAAAGTGGAAGATACTCATTTCACTAAAGAAAAAATACTCTGGGAAGCTCTCTGGAGTGCAAAAAGGCCCCCACATAGAGATGCCTGAGCTGTGGTTTAGCATTCACATTGCACAGAGCTTCTGGCATTTGGCGAATCCCCTAATCTGCCACTTCCCGTGTGTCTTAGGTGCCACTCAAAACTGCTTGCCATCAACTCTGGTGAAGATACAGTGACAGTCCAGGGGCAAAAGCAAGAAAGTTAAAAAAAAAATAAAAAAAATTGAGTCTAGCATTTAAAGAGCTAAAGTTACCAGTTTTTTCTCAATACAATTAAAATGGCGTGAGAGAATTTTTAATGGATCAAGCTATCTTTTTCATATTGCTCACCTTCTCCCTCCTTACACCCTCCTTTACCTCATTCTTATCACTTTCCACCATAGAACAACTAAGGCTTTGCATGTCTCTGCCATTGCATCAGGGCCCTTCCTTCTCTTACTTTTGCAACTGAATCCTTCAGATCAGGACCTGAGCATCTGCTTAAGGCAAGGTTTGCAACACCTCCTAGGAACCTCATTTCTCACCACGTTTCCTTATGTGTAAGGCTCTGGGTGGGAATAAAGGCACAGTTCTGGTCTATACCTGGCCTACACCTGGAGCACTGCACCAGCTCCAAGGGCAGCACGGCCCAGACTGCGTGCTGGCAGGGAGATACCTGGGCCTGATCCGAACCTCCACAAGTTAGTGGCAAAACTCCCACTGACCCGAATGGAGTTTGGATCCGCACTCTGTTGAGATGATTTTGGAGGTAATGAAGTGGAAAAATCCAAGTAAACAATTGCCAGTGAATGCCATGCTGATGAGCAGAAGGGAAAGATCGTGGCAGGAGGGAAAAATTGTAGCAGGAGGAGCGACCACTCAACAGCAGTAAAGTAGAATAAATAAAATTCCTACGGGATGATACATAGATAAATTCTCATGGTTCCCTTTCTGTAACCCCATCCTTGCAAATTTCTTTTATTCACACATAGTTTACACTGGCACCTACTTTACCTCCAAATTTGGCATAATACACTTCAGATCCATGCAGCAAGCACATTTCATAGCATAGACAATACAAATGAAGAGACTATTTCTCAGGTTCCCTCCCAGTTTACGTTTGTGTGGATCCTTCTCCCTCTTTGGGCTAACAAAAGCTATCTCTGTAGCCACAGCAGCAACTTTTACCATGAAAACTGATGCTAAAGTATTTCTTGCTGTTTATTTGGACAGAATTTAGAAACTGCCTTTTTTCAGGAAGGTGACCAAATCTCTAGGCAGAAAATGCCAGTGGGGCCTTTTACAGCTAATGAGTGCATAAAAACTGCTGCTAGAACTACATGGAGACTAATGCTGGAGATGTATTCAACAGACCCAGCTGTCAGCACTTCAAGGAGGAGGCTGAGGACCTACAGTTCAAGGAGAAGGAAAGACACCTCCAAAGACAGATCCTAGACTGAGTTAAGCCGTCTCTGAAGGTACTGGCTTCCCCTACGCACTGCGGAAGCCAAATTTTGCCTAACACAGACCTGTGTTCAGAACAGACCTCGAAGAAGAGCTCAGGAAATAGACTGGCTGCTCAGGTAACACCAGACAGCAGATTAAACCACTGGGATCATTTTCCCTTTTCATCATCCAGTTCTGTGGCATTGGAAATAGTTGATGTGGGCACTTGCTCATGCAGGCAAACAGAGCAAACTTAGGGAGGACAGTGGTGATCAACCAAGCACCCAGGTCATCACGCAGGTTTGTTGTGATGAGGCAGGTCCAGGGTTGAGCTGGGAGACCCATCTGCAGGTGAGGATCAGGCTCCACACCCAGAGTCAGACACTGCCCTGGGACAGCCAGGTAGGGCTGTGGAGAGCTGGAGACCAGCACTGCTGCTGTATGGCTGGGGCAGGGACTGACAGCCCTAGGGGGCTGGAATGGGACCCTGGCCTGTGGGCAGGGTGAGGGAAGGTCCAGGAGGAGGTCAGGCAGGGCCATTAAGGCCTGTTAGTGCCCCCAGGACTCTGGCAGTAGTTTGGCTGTAAATGTTCAAGGACTCTAGCTTTATCAGATTTCATTAAAGCTAATGGGATGAAATCTTACTTATTCATAATGTCTCTTACCCTCCTTTTCTAAAAATCTAAAAGTCTGTTGCTGTAAGCAGATCCTTGAAAACAGCTGCGAGAATAGCTTTTTATGAAGAACCCAACCTGCAGTGCTGTAGGCTACTACAATTACCTAAATTTTTACCACTGTTGCAAATTATTCTCATTTGTCAATGCCCCCATCCTGCCCAACCCGTGTCATGTCATTATCACTGCCTTTGGTTTTGAGTATTCCATGATGCTGCATTTGTTGCAGAAGGAGCCTATTTAAAAGCAACATAAAATTTAGAGAAGACTTTTGCTTACAGTTAGCCTGAATAATACTACATTAGCATTCATCAGTTTTCACTAATTTATTCTTGCTCCTTTGTAAAAAGCATGCAGACACTGTGTAAACAGGAGCTCTGTCAGAACAAATGATGCAGAGTTTCATTCCTCATGCGCAGTAGACAGATTCTCACGCCACAAATTGTTCCATTTGTAAATTATCCCATAGGTTAATAGATTTTGAAGGGACTTCTGGTATCATCTAGGCTGTATTACCTCTTGTGTAATCACCGCATATCTTAGCCGGACAATTTCATCCAGCGATTTCTAGCAAAGAAGAAATTATTCTCCCAAACTTATTGCAGTTGGGGATCTTTGAGGGGAAAACCATGAATGAAATAAAGAGACTTTTGCCCTTAAAAATTACTTTCAAAGGGAGATTTTCTAAATATATAAGTCACTAGTAGTTAAAGACAGATTACATTTATAATACATGATAGATGTTATCAAAGTGATTTCAGGCTAGCCTCCACAAAGGCACTTAGGAGTGAATAGCTTTAAACTTGTGAATTGTCTGACAGATTTCCATGGGCCCACTCCTGGGCTTCCAAAAGAACCTGCATGTAAGAGTTTTGCTGCAACAGCCACCTCAAAAATTACCTGCATATATTTATAAAACAGCTTCAGATGAGCTTCAGTGTGAACTAAGACTCTAGACCAGTAATAGCTGCACTGCAGCAAAATGCCTTCAAGGCAGGTCTGGAAACATGCTGTTTATATATAACACCAAACTGATTTTGAATTGTCTGTGAACATGGTGATCACCCATTTAAAAAAAGCAGCCTTGTTACATGACACTCATGGTTGAAAATCTTCAATTTTGCTATCAGTAATCACAAAATAATGCTCACTTCTGAAACATGGGACAAGAAATGGTGTCAGTGATACATCAGAGCAAAGACTGACTTTTAAGTAGTGACTACAGCAGCTGTAGATATTTGCTTAGCTGACGCCACCTTCATTTACCTTCCCTTGAAGATGACACAATTGTCACAACACCTGTATCATGTCATAAACTCAGCCTCAAAACAACATTAATTGGAATCCATGGGGAGCACCTGATACTTTCAGGAAAACACAAAATTATATCAAAGTACATCAAAGAAGAGTAAGTTACACAACAAGAAAAATGTCAAAATAATATCAATACAGTCAAATAAGATGCTGAAAGATGAAATGCAGCAAACATTATTGCCAGATTTTGGAAATAACTGCAGAGTTTCCAGGTGACTGAAAAATAATTGGGACATGGGAAAAGAACAAATTAGCTCACTGGCAAGCTAGGTATGAGCTAGGAACATAACTAAAATTAACAAGACTGAATAATATGGCTTCAAGGTGAAACTGTAAGCTTTATAGAATCTATACAACAGTAGCTGATTTCAGTAGACTATTATCCAGTCTATACTTTAAAAAACACCCTTTATTTCCTTGATTTGTTCCACAGGTTTGTCCCCATCCCTGATGGTAAAGATTCATTTATCACAAGGTCTGAATCTATTAATTCAGCCTCTGAAGAACACCTGTAAGATTCTGATTAATCTTTCAGTCAGAGCAGAGTTAAGGCTGGAAAAACCACAATACTTTAGCAGCACTAATGACAAAGCTCCTACAAAAAAAACAGTAGTGCTATTTTTCTTTCCTCCTCTCCTAAGGTGGCAGTGAATGGTATACTTGCGCTAAATATTGTGGATCAGACTTCTCAGTTAAGACTTTGTCAGTTAAGGTACTTCTCTAAACCTTTTGTTTTGCAGTTGTAACTTGAAAAGAAATTATATTCCAAACCTCTAGGAAGGTTTGTTACTGGCTGTGCAGATAACAAGTGATGCCTGCACGTGGCATACTGAGGAGCAAAAGGAATGGATTCACGAAGCGAAACAGCCACATGCCACCTACATACCATCCCACAAGAAGCAGCAGTGCACAGGGGTGCTTCTGGAGGACATCTTTGGTTTAGTTACGTGTAAAGGGAGTTTATTTGTACTCCAAGACCAATTTTTTATGTGAACCAAAGCATGCTAAGGGGACAATTCCTGCTAAAACATACTCCTACTTTGCACTAAAATATCACTGGTACATTGCCCGCAGGCACCAGCCTGTTCTGCTGGGTTCTAAAACTGAGCAGCAAGCTAATGCTTCTGGCAGGACTTGAAAACAGGTTTACTAAAGCTCTTTGGGATCTCTAATAAAAGTTCAATACTCAGAGGGAAAGAACAGGCCTTCAGATGTTTTACTACACCAAGCTGCTGTTGTGTTCCAAGTGCCAAGGTAGTCACAGAAGACTTCAGCACCACACAAGAAACTAGAAAAAGAAATCAATCCCCCTCAAGCTTCGTACACAGAGATTGAAAGTTTCATAAATGATCTGAGGTGACAAATTTCCAAAAACTCGGATGGAGACAAGAGTTTGAGATTGAAGGACATGGACATACACAAAAAATTAGGAAATGGAGGACTGAAATCTTTGGCTGAAGGATAGAAACGTGGTGAGGACTGAAGGTGGGAAAAACTATGAGTGACCTCCTTTGATCTTTGAATCCCAAAAAGGAAATCATCAATATAGAACAGAAACTTCTCTAGTAACAGTAGGTCCTACAATCTTCCTGGCCCACATCTCTTTCCTGCTGTAAGTTTCTATTTTGGCACTGACACATGCCAACGTCCCAAGCAATTGTTTTGTGCATCCATAATCTAGACACAAAAGAAGCTATACACTTTTGGGTTTTGTCATTTAGTTGCTTCTAAGAAAGATTTTGCCTGGCTTTGGAAGGACTACTCTGAGGCCAAACTGGTGGTTCATAGAGTGAAAAAGACAGATCAAGTGATGCACAGACAAACCAGTATAACATCAGTCACATGTCATTTGTCTCATCTAAAATTTACCACTAGAAATTCTCCGTGCCTCTCAGCTGGTGAAGGTGCTGCTCCCGTGGTCCTCTTGCACTGAGCCTCAAGAATGATATGAAGGGAATGAATATGAAGGCAGCTGAAGAGCAGGAATGGCCCCAGAGCCTGTGGTGGTTCTTTATCGCTCCCTCGTCGCTGGTCCCACTTGGAGCTTGGGCATACTCCCTTCCCTGCACAGCTGCTACTGTGAACAGGCTGCTCTGAAATGGCCTGCATCCCTTTGTCTGCCTTGTCCTGTGCAGTTTCCTGTAACAGGACAGATATTCCACATATACTCCCAGTGCAGCTCATTAATGGGGAATCAGACCAGTACATTTATGCCATGGGTTTCTAGCTGCAGTTCTCTGAGATATTGAGAGATGTTTTCAGATACAAACATCACTCTCCTGATGGCCATCAGCAACCTTGAATGTATCTTAGCAACATGGCAAAAAGTGAGAAGCCTCAGGCACACAGACTAATTACCATGCAGTGACAAGTTGCTGTGTATCAGCTACCCTGCAATGGCTATCTGCACTGATGCTGTTAAATATCTGCAAGGAAAGACTTGTGACTATGATTTCCTTCTGCCACAGACAGAGTGTGTTTGTGCAGTTACTGCACATCAGCTGATAGGAGGTCGTTTCTTTCCCACTTTCCTCCTGCTTGTGCCCGTAGTATTTTACTGACTGATTTGACAGGCCCTGTATAGTCACAGGCTGTGGATGGCTGGAAGCATGTTTCTATAATTTCCCATTTCCCTCTTGTTTGAAGGACAGCCTGCCAGTGTGTACATAGTTGTGGGTCTGGCAGGCGCTGGTTGGCAGAGGGCCGAGGGAAGCACCCATGGAGTGGGAAGAAATCACTGGCTGCGATTTAGTGGTTGGGCAGGGGTAGGAAAGAAGGGAGCATAGAGAGAAAAATTATGCAGATGTTTCTTAGTGGAGTGGGGACAATGAGAGTTCACAGAGGCTTGGAAGATAACAGCTGATAGTGTGATTGCGGTTCTGAGGATTTTGACTCAAAATGAGAAAAAGCTGTTGTGTCAAACAGGACCTTCAGCTCATTACCAATAAAAGCATAAAGATACTGGGGAGGGAGAGGGAAACAAACTCTGCTTGTTCTCTTTTTGTTTTCTTCTTATTATCTGAAGCCTGGTACGGCAAAATAGGAATTTTAGAAGCACACTGAAATTTCAGTGAAGTGCCTTCTCCGAGAACAATCTGTGAATTAACTTCAAGACTAAAGTTCAAAAATATTTTACTGCTATGCCACTTCCTACACCTGCTACACCTCTTTCTACAACTACTCGGTGTTTCAAAACAGCTTATTTCAAAGCTTACAGTATTACCTGGTTACAATTCCCATCTGGGCCTGTGCTGGATCAGAGCCTGTGCACCATATATATCTAGTTAATGTTTTCAGTAAAAAGAAAATAAATTATTTCAGCCAGAAAATAACTATTGCAGATATTTGCTCACATTTGAAAAATGTTTAGGTTAAAGAACAACTCCCCCAGAGGGAAAAACATAGAGAGAACCAAATAAAATCAGAGACATAAACAGAAACATGCATCACATTTTTATCCTGGCAACCAGCATGAGGGTTCAACAAATCTGCAACAAATGACATCCAGCTCAAGGTCCAGCACTTTGCTTTTGTTATTTAGCTGTTTGGATTAAAGCTTTGGATTTTTTTCACTGTAATGAAACACTGTAACTGTTTTAAGTGATTGGGACATGCCTTTCACAAATTAAAATGTCCTTCTTTCTTAAAAATGCTGGATCTTGCTGGCTGGCAAGTCATATGGATTTCAATAGAAACACTGGCACAATCTTACTCAAGTTGACTACATACAACAGCAGAGATCAAAGCAAGCAAAGTCTCATGGGAACAACAGACAGGGAAATGCACACTCCAGAATTTGCTGGATTATTTATAAAATGTGATCACTTTAAATAGGTTGTTTCTGTAGTAGCTTATGGATCTTCTGTATATCTGAGATTTAGGTTGTTTTCCTTTTTTTTCTTTTTGTCTCCTGGGTTTATTACAAAATAAGTTGGAGTTTTGTGCTTGCTTGCCTTACTTCCCCAAACACCAACAAAATTTCTGGAATTGGCATTGGTGCTCTGGATGCCTAAAGAAGCAATTTTTCAAATTCAGCTATGCACAATTTAATTAATCGCAATATCTTTCAAACACAATGTACAAAGCTTCCTTTCAGAAAAACAAAAAAATGGATTCCATTTTTATTCTGCCTTATTCCACTACTAAAGACAAGATCTTACATTCTCAAAACAGCAAAGGTAGAGGCAGCTGCTTAGTTACCTGAATTTGTATATCATTGTTTACTGTTTATATCCCAGTGGCATTGTATTATACACAGAGTAATATAGCTGAAGACAGTCCTCTGCATCATACAGCTTACAGTCACAACTATAGCTAATGAGAAAAAGGAAGAGAATCATGGTCTTTGTCTCTCTGCCTCAGTTCATCACCTTTAAAATAATGTCAGTTGGGCTCAGAATTCTTAGTCATGTATCTGCCATGGAAAAAAGTGATAGTAAAACACTTGAATAGCTACATACTTTTAGAGACTTCAACAGAGACGTAATTTCAGCACTTTTAGAGACATAATTTAACACTGTTGTATGTGGAAAACAGAGCAAATAAGTTACAAACATGGGGTGGATGTTCCTGTGAATCCTAATGGCTCGAAGACAGATGGCAAACAAGACAATCACAATTTATTACTAAATTAAAAAAAAAAAATCACCTTGTATTATGAAAGTTAATCTTATGAGCTTTAGGTGTGCAAGTCATTTTTTCAAATATTTGGAGTTGCAGGCATTGTCCCTGCATTTTTTACTGCTGTCTGAGTAGGGCAGCAGTTTCATCACTGACAGACTTCTTTATTTTATTCTGCAATATGTCAAGAACTGCATCCTTAAAATCTGTACATTCAAAAGTATGAATCAGCAAACTTCTCACCTTTTTCATTTACTGTTAGATAATGGCTAAAAAAACTACCAATGTAACCTGAAACAACAGACAATAAACACTCAATGAACATTGAACTGCTTGTCTTCTGTTTTACAGGCTCCTGGGCTCCCACCAGCAGGAGGATCAGATGTGTAGGGACAGATGTGCAAAGCATAATCAAAAATGTTATTTGAAATATAACTCATAGCTCATTTATGGTGGGAATTGTTTGCTTCTTACCCCTCAGGAAGTTTCACTTGGTTAAACAAAAGAGGAACATTTCTTCATTTTAGGACTTGGATATAGGAAAAGGATCCTAATGCATTTTTTTCATAATCCCCTTGTTCTCTTCACTTTTCCCTTTTTACCTTTGCTATGTAACACCGTGTCTTGTAAGCTGCTGTTTAGTTATGAGGAGATAAGATGTACTTTGCTCCAGATCACTGTGAGGAAAATCCACATAAACACTAACTGCGGGGAAAAGAGGACTGAAAAAAAGTAACTCAAACTTAGAGTCAAGCTGTGTAATTAATGTCCATATGAAACATATATGGAATTAATTAAACATTAAAAGGGAAGACTAAAAGCTGCCAGCTGGGTTGTCAAGTAACAAAAGATCCAAGAGGCCAACTCGCCAACTCACCAACTCAGTGAGTGAGGGTAACCTCCCTGATCAGCCAAGAAAAAGGTTATTTTCACTGCCTCCTTGCTACTCTAATACATCTCAAAAATTCACAGAGTAAAATCTGCCCAAAAGCTTAATTCTCCCTCCTGTCAGGACTTTCTCAGATTCTGCCCTTCATATGTGACCTGAGTTCTTCCTTACCCAGCCACTGTGGCCTTAAATGCCTCCAGATTGAGCTCTGTTACATAGTCTACCTGAGTATACCTAGTACACAGCCACATGAACAGAACTAATGATCAGGTTTATAAAAACCTGCTGCAGTGTCATCTCATCCCTTCTCACACACACCACCTGTTCCCTGGCCCATCTGGTTTTGGGTGTTTTTTCCCCCACCATCTGTTACACCTTCCCCTGCCTTCACTGGCAAGCCCTAAGATCCATTATTGTATAGTAACTAGCACAAAATTATTCCTGTCAGCACTGAGGTATTAATAAAGTTAGCAATAGTGGGATAATAACAGGACCCTGGCCCAGTACAATTTTTACCTGAACCAGCTGAACACACTTACCTAAAGGAAACTAGGCTGCTATTCCAGCATTTTATGTATTCAGGATTTTTATTCATGGCACAATTAACCATTTCTGCCATTACAGACAGCACTGGACAGTTTTATTTGCACAGCAGTGTATCTTCCCTGCACTCATCAGTAAAGCACTGACCTCTTGGTAGGTATCAGCAGACGGGCTTGCTTTTGCTCAGTAGCGGTGACAGCTCCCTGCAATGCTGTAATAAGCATGCTGTGACAACCAGTAATGACACCAGCCTGAAGACAATCTGAAAAACACTACAGTAGTGTTGAAGTGAACAAAATATTTAACCCTGCATTTTCTCTACACATGGCATAGCATTGGACCCACATCCGACTGCTCACTGAAAGCAGGACCCCATGCAGCTGTACAGGGCCGGACTAGGACAGTGCCCACTTTGGGTGTGCAGAGTATGACAGGAAGGGAATTGTGTGTAAAGACTGAAGGGTTTGCTTCCTTCTCTAGCAAGTGGAAGAGTGTCCCTTGTAAGTCATGCACGAAGGTATGTTTGCACAGATATGTATTAAAATATGTTCACACAGTTAATTACCTCAGCATAAAGGAACTGGAGAACCACGTGCCTTTCTCCATCTTCCCAGTCAAGTGTCCATTACATAGCCAAGTTGCCAAGTAAGCAAACCTGCTCAAAACAATATAAAGAGAGGGAATAAAACAAAGGGCCTTCAGACTCCAAGGACTGGGTAAATTTTCCCTTATAGCAATTTTGTGATAGATGTTTACATTTTTCATACAGAGCTACTGGCACTTTTTGAAGTTCAGTTTACATCTTGACAGCTCCAGCTGTCAGGTCAGTGCTGCAAACCAAGAGAAGCTAGGTGGGTCAGGACCTTCTCTCAAAGTCCTGGTTATTTCCAAGTTTGTAGCCAGTTATAAAGAAATGGAATGCTCCCTTCATGAAATGCTACAATACAGACCATTTCCTTCTGATTAGTGAGAACAAGCAGCCTTTTAACACTTTCTTTCTCATTTATTCCATCCCGTTTGTATTAGAGATTTCCACTACTTTTCTTATGAACCATGGCTCTCGCTTAATTTTTTCAGACTTCTTTCATTCTCATTGTAAAGACAGAAGAGCAGATTGCTCTGTAAGAAAATGCACATGAAATAAAATGTGCTTTCCCTGAACCACACAGCTTGTTCCATGGAAAAAGTAGCAAATGCTTCTGCATCGCCAATAGGTGCCTAATACAAAAGAGAGTACCCACAAGAGAAGTGAGCTGCTCTACAAACTACTGGTACAGATGAAAGTACTACTCTGTGCTGGTATCCAAAATGCAACTCCTAGGGTCAAATACATATCTGCCTGCAGCTTTGCTAAAGTTACAACACGAATGCTTTTGTCTCCTCTGCTTTCTTTAATTAGTGTCACATCCATTACTGAGCTGTAATAATACTGACATTCCAGGAAACAATGTCTGGCTCTTCCTAATCAGAAAGAGAGCTGTAAATCTTGCAAGGAGAGATTGGCTTTAATTTGTGCCGGTGGGATTCTGATATTGAAATACTGGCCTTAAATATCTGCTCCATGGGGAGCTACTTCTGCGCATTAATTCTGAACTTACCAGTTGTTGAGCTGCAATGAGACAAAAAAGAGCAAGGAGTGACATAATATTAACTGACATAACACTGGGAATGCTGTAGCATATGCAGGAGTGCACTCACCCCCGAAGCACACCACACCAATATTCACCCCCTACACACAGCCTGTACTATTCACTTTGAGGGAGAACCAGCTTCAGAGAGCCCAACTTTACCACAGATCCACTCCTACATACACAAAGAGAAAGTTATATGGAACAGCAACACATCCCATTAGAAAGACTCGGGAAGTTACCACAGGTTTTGCCACTTCATGTATTATTTTCCTTGGCTATAATGATTCATACTGAGACATTTCATTGAATCATCTTCCATGCACTGTCTTAGCAATAGGAAAAAGAGATCAGATAAACTTAGGAAAGTTTTCTGAAGTAACTCCCTCCAGCTTAATACACTTTTGATTATCCAGCTTCCTGTCTTTGTTGTGAGGTGATATGAGGTCACCATGGTCCATTCAAGCTGCCCATGTTTTACTACATTCACTGCTGGAAACGGAACTCCAGAATGCAAGATGGTCTTCAGACTACACAGTCAAGAGCAAAACTTTCACACAGTATTTAGCAAGTCTCAAATCCCTCTTTGCTGTGGCCCCTCATACTGGAACTTTTCACAGGGATGCCTGTAAGATGGATTGCTGACTGTTTTTTAAGGTGCAGTAAGACAATTTAAGGGCCTGTCCTTTCCTTAGCAGCCTTGGTAAAATACACACCATTACATTTTGGGTTTTAAATAAGCTTGTACAAAATACATAAAAATTCATATTTCCCATATTCTATATACAACAATCTTTCTAATACCAAATCATAGCAAAAATATATTTGGTACAATGCAAAATTACAAGGAAGTCCCAACCGGATGGAGATAGAAGCTCTCCTTTTCTCATGAGATAAGTCTTCATATTCATATAACTTCTATTATGATTCATTAATATCTCATAATTATTAACATCCTTATGGTAGCTTTCTGAGGAATGGTAATGCTGCTATGTCTGCTTCACAGAGGAGGAGCTGAAACACTGAAAGACTGAGGTTCACCTCAATGGTATTTAAGTTTCTTGATCTAAAGCAGTGATCTTGGCTCCCCCCATCACGAAGAGAAAGAGAAGCATGCACTTCCAAAGTGACTGGTCCTTCCTAAACTAAGCAAATTGAAATTACATTCAGGGATTATGTAACCCTAAACTATATACAGAGACAAACTGGAGGATACAAGACACTAACTTTGTTCCCATGCATGGGGACTTAAATTACAAAGAAAGTATGAGCAGAACTTGATTTTGAGCTTGTATTTCTCAAAAGCCAAGCCCACATCTTAACTACCAAGTAACATAAAATAGTGGACAAGACACTAAAATGAGCATTTGCTAAAAATAAGCATTTGCTAAAAATCTTCTTTGATGGATTTTCTGCAATAAAGAAATTACAAAATGAGTTTAATCTATCACTAATTCTATAACACAATAACAATATATTACAGATGCAGACCAAAGTACCTTGTTTGAAAATGTTTGATAGGTACAATGGTTTATGAAAAAATTATTACATATAAGAATGGTAAAACTAGTGACAATGTTGAATACTACAAATAATTTTTTAAAATTGCATGCAGCAAGTCATCAGACATGTAGATGGATCATGGAGCTGTTTTTTCTTTTAAATCCACTAGAATAGAAAATGAAAAAGTAAGGTCAAAAAACAGCCTGGATTTTTGGACTAAAATGTACCAACAAATTAACTAATAATGCATATTTAAGGAACCATCTGGTTCATTTCTTGGACATTTTACTTGTTTTCCTTTACTTTGCTTCTACTTCCTTGAAATATTGCCCTGTCACAAATCTTTCCTGGAGCTTCTGCATGAAATGTGTCAGCTTTCAAGTAACACAAGGGCAGGAGAAATGAGCTAGCATCCAAAGAGGAAGAAGAGAATGAAGCTACAAGAGCACACTTGAGTTTTAAGTGTGTTACAGTCATCTTGTAAAATTCACATCAGTTTGGCTAGTTATACTGTAGTTTTTCCCTAATATTTTTTTCCAGAAGAAATGAAGTGTGATACTATGGATTGTGTTCAAAATCAACTGCTATCGCTGATTTCAGTGGAACTGTTTGGAGTGTAAAGCTAAGTGCAGAATTGAGGTCCATCTTGTACAGCTAAATGAAAACAGGTGTTTAGAACAGAATAAAATGGAGTGGCCAAACCATAGGTCTATTCAAACTAGTATTAAATGTATTCCACATTTGGGAAACCAAGTTGCAGCCAAAGTGTTTTGGGTTTAACATAGTGAGTGATTTTATTTATTTCACTTTTACAACTGTTTGACAATAACCCAGGTAATCAATTACAAATTTCAGACAAAGTTCTGGTTTCTGCTGGGCTTGTTTTTGTATGCTGTGGCACAGCTGAGAAACCTATGAGGAAGATTCCTTTCTTTCCTTTACCAAACCTGGCTGGTTTTCAACATTTGTATTTATTCTGAAATAATTCAGATTGACTGACTTCTAATGAGCCCGCTCACACATCTACTAATTTAAAGAGGAACTGAAAAGCTTTAAAATAAATACATTCCAAACTTTCCTTCACTCCGGTAACAATAGTTTACATACTGTACAAAGCACTGAAACAAAAGACCAGAAAAAAAAAAGAAATCAGTCTGTGGAATTGATCACAACTACACCATGGCAGCTACAGAACAGAAAAAAAAAAAAGAATCACAGCACAGCGTTCCTATGGTTTAGATGAGTAGTTCCAGGCATCTTGTCAATACATTGGCCGTATGATCTCTCGTGCTTTTTTTTACATGATGGAAAGGCATACAAGAATATTTAGGTCAAATAAATAATACATATCTCATAAATAGTACAAGCCAGTGGGTCTGTCCTTGGAGGTTTCACTGTAGTGGGCAACATTTGTATCTTGAAAATGGATTAAGTGTGTTTTAACCATTTGTATCAAGATCTGCTGGTTTGGGCTGGGATAGAGTTAATTTCTTCACAGAAGCTGGTGTGGGGCTGTGTTTTGGATTTGTGCTGGAAACAGTTGACAGCAAAGGGATATTTTAGTTTCTGCTTAGCAGCACTCACAGGAGTCAAGGCCTCTTCTGCCTCTTACATCACCCCACTGGCGAGTGGGCTGGAGGCGCACAAGGAGTTGCAAGGGGGCACAGCCGGGACAGCTGACCCCAGCTGACCAGAGGGGTATTCCAGACCATATGGTGTCATGTTGAGCACAGAAACTAGGGGGAAACTTGGCTGAAGATTGCTGCTCAGGAACTGGCATTGGTCATTGGTTGTGAGCAGCTGTGTTTTATTTTGCATCATTTCTCTTTCTTGGGTTTTATTTGTCTTTTTTTTAAATTATTATTATCTTCCTTTTCATTACAACTTATAAATATTAATATTATTATTTTATTTTATTTCAATTATTAAATTGTTCTTATCTCAACCCACGAGTTTTCTCACTTTACCCTTCCAATTCTGTTCCACACCCTCCTGTTGCAGGGGCAGGGAGTGAGGGACCAGCAGTGTGATTAGTTAGTTGCCAGCTGGGGTTAAACAACGACACAAGAGTACTGATGATTTATATAAGGTCCTTCTTTTTAGGTTGCACTTAGCAAAACAAACAAACAAACAAACAAAACCACCAGAAAAATAGAAATCAAGTAAACACATTCCAGGCATAAATGAAAAATATACTGGGTCAGTTACTGGTTGATAGATCTCTTTCTCTCATAAATAGGGTGCTTACCAACTCTTGTCTAGCTACTGAGTGGTCCAGAATTTTCCTCTTTCACTAGCCACAGATCTGAATTCTGAAATAAAGACTAAAATTAAGATCAGATTAATCATTTATAGAAGAATACACAAAAGTGTAGCAATTTAGAAATCAAAATGGAGATTGAGAGTTGGAAACCTTCAGCAGTCTGATACCAACAACTGCACATTCCAGCTTCTATTGTACATGTATTTATTTCCTCTTTACATCATATCATACATTTTCCTATTCATTATCAGCCTACTATCAGGGATGAGCATGTGCTCTTTAACTCACTGCTTTGCTTAATAATGCAAACTTGCTATATCTTCTTGTCTCACAACACTTGTCACATTTCCAAGTACCCATTTCAAGCAGCTAATTACAGTCATAATCGGGGCACCTTTCAGACCAGCATACATGCCTCATGTTTGCCAGATGGTGGATCCAAGCTCCCTGTCTTGTGTACTCAGCAAACATATAAAACCACAGCTTTTTTGAAACCTGTCGTAGGTCACTGAGACACTCAGTGACATGCTAAACCCATTTTATCCCAAATTTCCCCAAAAGCTTCCCTTATACGAAAATACTTCAGCCAGAACATTGCAAAGATTCTAACCCCTAAGAAATGTAGTCTTCTGCAACGTGCCTATCTGAATTTTAAGAGGTCTGTGACAAGTAGAGGCAATAACAACTTCAAGGTCCTGCCACTGGATTCATTACTCAGAATGGATACAGATATATGAGTCTACATCTCAGAGTTTGCCAGCTCCTGTACTCACAACTTGTCCTGCTTAGCACACAAGGTAATGATAAAAAGAAAGGCTGGTCTCAAGCTGACAATGAATATCCATAGAATTAATCAAAAACATCTAAGAGGAAGAAATACTTAAGCTAGAATTCTTCCAGTTCATGGCTTGCAGCATTTCTGCTACAGGAACTTTAGAATTGCAAGGACATAAGCAAAGGTACATTTACTTTTTCTATACAATAGCCACCCCACAGGAATTCAGAACCTTCTCACGTTACAGCTGGTCAGCATTGTACCCCTTCATCTGACCACTTAGCTGTCTTCTGTCCTGTTTTGTGCACTATAAACCATCACTGTGCCACAGAGCTTCAGAAAGAAAGACAGGAAGAAGAATTGTAGCAGTCATTTTATCCATAAATGAGGACAGAGGATTATTATAGCTTCTGTTCAGGCCATTTCTGGGGTGGTTATTGGCACGTAGAGCAATTCCGGATTCAGCTGAAACCTAAAGGATTATAGCAGCCCTTGTAGCAAGATTATTAAAAACAGAGCTAAACAAAGTGAAAAGATACAAAAAGCAAGGCTAGATTCTTCAGTGCTGTGAATGAGTTTACTACAGACTGTTAAGCTATGAATATGGGCTAATTTTACACAAAGGTACTGGAACAGCATTATTTTAGATTCAAAAGTGGTGCTTTCCCCAGGGAAGGCTCCTGGGAGATCTGCTTCCAATGGTTTTGTCCCACCCCCCCTTCCCTCTCAACCCCAGGAAGAAGTGCTATATTTCCACCCCTGCCAGAGAGAGAAAAATGAGAGAAAAATCATTCTACCAGGCTTGAAGTCCCCAAACGCTTTTAGTGGTTGTAATTTCCCCAGTGAGCAATTTTTAACAGAATGAGCAGATAAAATTACACTGCAAACTATCACACTGAAGGATAGAATCCTCATAATCAAGCATCATTCTCACAACTGTTTCATCTCAGGAATTCCTTGAATATTCATTCCTCTTAAAGGCAAGGGACAGAGGTCTCTGAAGGACTCGAAATACATGCTGTATCCAGGAGTTCCTTCTACACTTTATTGCAATAGAAACAGTGCTTATATTTACTGGGCATGTATTTGCTATTCCATTAGGGTAAGCCAAGGCAGCCCAATGGTCTCAGTTACATGTGTACAGCAGCTGTACATTTATGCTGTTTATGCCATTGCTATCTCAGCCTGAGTTCCCTACTAGAACCGTGGGATAATTAAATACCAGTCAGGCACTGAACCCAAATATGTAGAGGTGACATCAAGCAGTTACAGATTTACAGTCATGTAAATAAAATCATGATGAACTACCAGCTCTGCTCATCACATTTTTCCTCCTGATCCTCAGTCCTTCTTTCTAGTACTATTTTTTATTCATGTGACTGCTGTGAATAATGATTGTTCTTATAAATCTTCACAGGTTCATATACTTAATCACACACTTCCTGCATCTATGACCAGGATAGCAGCCCTATAGACCTGGCCTTTTAAGGCCACTTTTCAATTATCAGCTCTATGGTCACATATTTTACCATTCCTCTTCCTTTCACGGTTTCTAAATGTCAGATGTATAATGCACTTGACATTTAGGGAAACACCAGCATTTTAACAATTCCTCCAAGATATGACCATACCCTAATTTTTAGACAATACATGCTAATAAGCATGTAATTTTCAAGACTTAATTTCAGCCCTAATATACATAATTTAAGTCACCAATTTAAAGCATCTTAGAATTTAAATGAGAACAATTGCTAGTCCAAAAAAATTAAATTATAAGCATGATCACTGAACCAAAAATATGAGTGAGTTATAATTAGCATGTCTGCATGTAAAAGCCATAGTAAGAACTGACAGGGGTTACAAATAATTGATTTGTGAATAGATATGTTCTCTGTGAACTTCAGAAGTCTGTAACTCAAAATCATTCTCATTACAGAAACTGGTCATCTTACCTGAAAATATTCCTATGGATGAATTAGCCATGAAAATTAATCACTTTTATGGCCAAAGAAAGAGGTTGTTCTGGGTCACTGTCCAGATAGTAAAATATTAGAAGCCTGTGGTCTAGTTTATAATTCATGATAGGCTATAATTAGCCCTACAGATATTAAAAATCCTGAATCAGAAATTGCTCTAGAGACATCTGCAGCCTTAGAGAGTTTAAATACCAAGTTCAACAATTTTGTTAATATTTGTCTGTAAATTACAAAATTTTTGAAGAAATTGTTTATTAGTATTTGAGGTGGGCATCCCAAAAGAAAATGTATCAACAACCCTAGCTCTTAAAATTTCAGTATTGCTGCAATCACATGAAAACTTAGTATAAGTTAATCCTCATCATTATGGCTAACAGCACAATTATTCTGAAATATTTGAGCCCAGCAATATATTCCATGGGTCTACAGTTCTTCCCCAAACATCAGTGGGTGTTTTGATAGTGAAGGAAGGTCAAAGTTAATGACTACGGGAGGAAGGCAGAAATTAAGGTGTAAACCAAAATTAAATCAAATGACTATTAGCAGATGAGCCCGTAACTGTTTTGCACCAAGAGAGATGAAAAGAAACATGAATGTCAAGTAATAAAGGAAATCATTTCCTCATATAAATTAATGTTTCAATCATGTTTAACACATAAAAATATGTAGCAAGGCAGTTAAAATTTTACTGTCTTTACTTCTAATGTACATGACACACATTAAGCAAATTTCATTATGAATATAGCCTTAATCACTGCATTTTCATTTGCTAAAGGTATTACTGTGAAGAGTTTTCCATTATTCTAAACAAAACTCAACTTGTTTTCTTCTCAATCCTCAAAAGTTACTAGCAGTGTTATTACATTTTTTTACCACTTGGAACAATAACAAAAAATATTTTCAAGCACTGAAAGAAACTCAGCAATATTTACTTGTTTACTATGATTAAAAAAATTGCCCATTACAATTTCTTATTGATTTTCATTACTTTCTTTCAATGTTAAACTTCAGAGAAAATCCACTTCATACATTTGTTGCCCAGAGAGACAGGGGAACCTCCTTCTCTGGAAGGACAGTGTCTCTGGAGACACTGAAACTGGACATGGCCCTGGTGGATCTGCTTTGAGCCAGGTTTAGGGATTTCCAGAAGACCCTTCTAGGCAATCTGTTTCTGTGACTAACTGCAGAGTTTCTAACCTTTTAGATTCTCTGAGAAACTATTACCATTATCAAGTCACCAAATGTCTGTGATTGCCCATGCAATCAGTTTTGGATCATGAAAAATGCAAAATGATGCCATTAATTCTTTTTGACCATAAGATAAAGTAAGTCACGTAACTTCTCAGCTGGGTACGAGAACAGGGACATGGGCAGTTAGAGCATCTCAGCCAACAAAGAGTAACTTGATAAACTACTGTCACTTGATCATGACTCTCTCCCCGCCTAGACTGTTGAAAATAAGGACAACAGCACAGAAGAAACCCCAGGCAAACAAGACAAAATAATGTCTTACATAGTATTTTAAAAGGGACATTAGGTTAGGGTTTCAAACAGTTATGGTCAGAACACCAACAAAAGTACAATAGTAACTTTATTCCATTACTATCTGTTTAACAGAAGAGCAAAAGTGAACATTAAGATCAGTTAATAGGAAACACAGCTTCTAACTGTTACCATACCTTTAGGTAAGTGAGCTCTGCAAGCAGCATTCTGGATGGATACCAGCTGGAGAAGGCTCCATTTCAGCTCCGATAGAATCGTGCTTCAGTGATGAGGGACTAGGCAAGACCTATCACCATGCAGGTGGTCAAGAAAGGCAGTATCATAATCTAAAGGGCATAGATGAAGTCTGAGTGCAAAGACACAAACAGGTCTGAGTTGGAGAATAATTTCTAAAATATTAGTAGGATGGTGACCACAGACCAAGACAGGAAATAACTGGGAAACTCAGGCAGGGAGGTGAGACTAGCCGTGCCAATCTAGGGAAGTTTTATAACATTACTAAATGTGTTCCTTTTTAATAAAATGAGGTGAATAGTTTCTGCTCCTGTTCAGAATTCTTTCTTTCACTTATGTACTCACTAATGAATACACACACACACACATTTCCTTCTTTTGAAGATGACTGGAGGAGAAAAAAGCACAAATTTAAACTTGTCTTTGTGATATCTTGCCAGAAAATATAAAAACAGTTCTGCTACTCTGCTCTATAAACATGGTCATATATGGCACCCATTGTTAATATTCAAGATTTGAGAGGTCTGGCTAAGGAGTTTATACTAACTGAAAGTATATTCCTTTCAACTAAAACCTAACAGTGATGGTTTCTAATTCCCCACTTCTCCACATCATTAAATATGATCATAGTTAATCAAGTTTTTGTCTGTATGTATGTATGTATGGCCAGTCTTCGCGAACGAAGATTTTGGGAAAGGCCTTTTACCTTTCCAGCCTGCGCAATGGATTTTTTAGGTGAGACACAGCATGCGCTGAACTGAGCCCACCCTTTAATCCTAAGGTTCATCTGCCAGGGCCAAGCAAGCTTGGACAATGGCAGTGAGGTCCTCAAGATGTAGGTTTGTTTAGAGTGACCTTCTCATAGATGGATGGCCTCACAGGGCTAACGAGCTCCATCTGCCTGGGGGACTGGGAATCGAACCTGGGTCGCAGTGGTGAGAGTGCCGCATCCTAACCACTAGGCCACCAGGGGTCCCCAAGCTTCTGTCTGACCTGTCCTAAACTGTACTTGTGTTATTATGCACTTGGATTCCCTGGATCTCTGACACTGGTATTAGCAAATAAGCATTCAGAAAGGTGCTGTCATTCAGAGTATAACTGCAAGTTTTTCTTTCAGTAGATTTGTTCCTGGGAAAAAATAACCCAACTAACTTTCATTTGATTACATGGATTGGAGTGGAGTGTCACTTTTATACATGTGATAATTCTGTGAAAGCCATGTTGGATCCACAAAGAATTTCTGAGATTTTCCTCTTTGACACAAAAGAGGAAGTTAAACTCTTCCATTCAGTGGATTTTGCCACCAACCAAACTCACTGTTAAACCCTTTTCACTAAACATCCCGTGTAATACAAAGCAGTCATCAGACAATAAAGCTAATGTTTCTGCAGGAGGAGTACATCTAGCTGGACAGCCCCTCCATCCATCCTCCTTACACAGCTAATGTTTCCCATGTCACGAACTGTCATACATTTCACTTCACTAATTTTTTTAATGACATTTGTGAGTGTGATAACATATCTTTAAGCATTGTTACCACAATTTCCACCAAGGTGCAAGCATGAACATTTATGTGATCATTTATATGATCACAACAATATGATTACTTGCCCTTCTGTCAGAGAAATTGGTTGTCTCATCTATTATAACTGAACATGTTTTTCAGAATACTCTCAGAAATATTCCCCATGCTTTTAAGAGCCATGATGCCCATTATCTCATTATAAAATAAGTAGAATAATCAATGTGCCTCGAATCATTTACAACTGTGGGATATTACTTTGCCGGCAACCAGAGCAACCAAATATAGCTGCAAGCCAGCCTTTCTACTTAAGCATGGTCAATACAATGGTTTGTAGCACAAACTTTTCACAGGACAACATACACCTTTTAATACCTTTATTACACTTGTCTTGTGTTCTGTTCCCTGAGAAGTGAGCAGACTGCTGATGTCCTCTGTGGTCTTCTGAAGAACTTCAAGTACTTTGTGGGGCTCTAAAGAAGCTCAGTGCCTCTCACATTCATCTCATGCTTTATTCCCAGTTAAGTGAGGACTGTCATGAAGGCACTTCATGTACATGTAATAAAAGAATAGTGAAAAGCTGTACAAAAGTCAAAATAAAGCGTACTGTCCTCAGTTATAGAATAATCCAGCCAAAAAGCAAAAAAAAAGAAAGAAGAGGAGAAAGTTACTTAAAGTATATATGCAGAAGAAGTAAAACAGTACGATATGTTAAAGAAAGCAGTAAAGAGACAGAGTAGCTACCAAGAAAAGCATGAGATATGTATGCAGAGAAACATGTCCCCAAGACATACAATTCTGAAGACTGTTAATACTCAGCCATTTATCAGACATGAATGCAAGGAGCCCACTAGGAGAGGACAAGACCATCAGAGTATCATGTTCTTTTATCTGAAGAGAACAAACTGTGCGGTATGAGAAAACTCTCCTTCCCATAATAGTCTGCAAAAAGGAAAAAATTAAATTGCTAATTACTACTTAAATTACTAATTTTGGGTAAGGTTTTTATCCTGGCATGTGCCTATCTAGAATTTACCTTTTTATAAAGGTGTCTTCCAAAACGGTATTAAGAGGAAATGGAGCCATTGCTTGCCTTGAATGTGTTGTTTCAGTGGCTAATTATCTTACTATTAAAGATTTGAGCTTAATTTTTAATCTGAATTTCTCTAACTTCAACTTCCAGACATTACACCCTCTTCTGTTAGATTCGAGAGCCCTTCAAAATCCTGGTGAAAGTATGCTGTAGTCCAGGTATATCTTGACCTTCTTTTACACTAACTGAACAGAGTATCCTTCACTATGAGACATTTTCTCAGTTCTTCAGAATAATTTCTGTGACTCTTTCCTGCATTCTCTCTCATTTTTTAGTACCTTTTTAAAATACACTGGCCTGAACTGTATCAAGCCTGCCTTCTTCTTTGTTTACCATTACATCCATCTATCTTTATAACATGTCCATTCTTTGCCAGCAGTCCTGTGGGTTATTGAATAACCACAAGCCTGGCACAGGCTCTGTTGGAAGCTAGTGTTTTAAGAGGTTGTAGGAAAACAAGTATTTTAATGAAAATTGGCACTTTGTTATAATGATACATGATAAGACAAGTGCCTTTCAAAAATCTGTTTCATCTGTGGAGGAATAAAATATACCTTCCCACTGTAATAATATCATGTCTGTGTGACAAGACTCATTTTCTATTAAATTGATATATATTGGCAAGTATTTTTTATGCTCTGTTTTCTTTCTTTCCTTTGGAAATGGACAAAGACTAATTTAGAATAAACCCAAAACATTCTCTAAATAACCCCTACTTTAGTTATGATCCTAATTGTTTTCAGTTTACCTAGCAATTCAGAAAAAAATGAGTGAAGACTTCCAACACCTAATTCACCAATGTATGGGGGGAAAAAAGAAAGTTTTAAAAAAAAGATTAAATGGGCTGTGCAGTGCCCAGGGTATACTGGTTCAAAGATTCTGAAAGGTCAGTAATAACTGCACAATTTTGTGCGCGGGCAGAGTTTGGTTCTTTACATGAGTGTCTAAATGACATTCATGTAACACTGAAGATTAAATCAATGTGAAACTGAAGTATCCTGAAATAAAATTCTAACAAAAGCCATTTCTAAAATGCACAGAGCCTGCTGTCATATATTGGTGTTTTTCTTGCTTCCTTTGTATAGCAAACCATTACTATCTGCAGGAGTTGTTACTAGAACATTTTATTTAAGTTACCATGAGACTATGTATGAGGGAAAATAAAATCCAAAGGAAAAATAACTCCAGGTAATGAGGACTGTGATTCGACTAGGGGCTTCTTCAAGCTGGTTTTGGTTAGATGGATTAAAGTTTAGGAATTGAAACAAAGGGATTAAAATAGAGGGTGCCTAGAAAGGAAGAAGAGAAGCATGCGACTCTGTTGGATTTCGTGAAAGGAGGTCCGCTAGATGGTAGGGCCCCAGGAGCATAGTATGTCAATGTGTTATTTCAGGATATTTTTTTTTCTATTTGAATAGGTCTGTTTTGTTTCTGTGGATAGCTCCACATTTACTTGCTGGGTAACTCAGGATGCATCCTAAAGCCTGATGCTCCTACTGTTCAGGAAGTCACTGGAGCGGGTTATGTTTTTCATACCTCTGCTTTATGAAGAGACTTTCTATCCATGGCACAGCCCATGGTCCTGGAAGGAGACTTGCCACTCAGGACATGGCTGAGGCATGGCCCCGGAGGAGTAGTTCCCACGTATTGCCAGTCACAGATATGTGAAGGAAAGAAGTGCATGTGCCCGGGCTTATCCAAACCTCCTGGATCCAGCAGGTCACAGAGTAACTTCCAAACTACACCTAAGACAGAAAACAGCACTAGACTTCCTACTTGATGCCTCAGGATATGCCAATATTATGCAAAGTCACATTGTGTTACCTGAGCTAGGTCAGAGTATCTTTGTACATCACCATGGCAGTCACAGCGTCATACAGGGATCCTAGCTCAGATTCAAAGCTAGCACAGTCCAACCTCAGCTTCCTGTTCCAGCACTAGGCTTTTCTGTGCTAGCTTGAGGGTCAGCAAACATCATCTGTATCAGAGATACAGAAATAAGTAGCAAGGCAGTGGTACAAGAGCTCTTTAACTATGACCTGTCACTAATTTTTGCATCTGTTAATCTTCACAATGCCTAAACAGAGATTTTCCTCTAAATTAAAACTGTTCTGTTGTGCTACAGGGTGAAATCCATGTCAATGCCATTTGCCCTCATGACAACAGCACCATCTCACTAAAAGTGATAAACTGGCAATACAGGATACAAACATTAGCTTGCTTATAATGTGTTTTAATTGGAATGGAAATCATTCACAAATTAACTAAGTGAATAAACACAGCTCTCCAAAGTCCTAAATTAAAATATTCAATTGAAACACTTGTCTTCCCCATTTGTGAAACAAATGTTAAAACATTTGAAGAAAAGCTTTTGCATTTTTATTGCCACTGTTCTAAATGGAAGAGTGACAGAAGATAAAACACACCAAATATATTCAGTCCACATCAGAGGAAAGTATTTATTACATTATCATATAAGAAATCAGTGCATAAAACTGGGAGACAGTGATCAGCAGCAAGGTGATATTAATTTTTAATCCTTGTTATAAAGCAGGAGGGGCACCAGAAATAGGAATGAATAATCTTGAATCATCCAACAAAGTTACACAAGGCTTAGGACAATGACTGAGGTTGACCGGAATGAAGGATGGCACCAGGCGGGATTACTGAGTACATTACTCAAGAAGGGAGAAGGAAGTCTTCCCTCCAGATTCCAATCATCCCCTAGGACCAGATTTTCCAAAGTGCTTTAGGTATATAGGCATGTAAATGAGGAAAAAGAATGTTTTCCTGAAATTTCCCAGGCTTTTCTATAGACCAACTCATCCCACTGTTTTGACTTGCCCTGGAGGACAAGCTTCTATCCACTGACTGTATAGGGGACCTTGGGAGACTACCTGCTGCACACAAACATATCCATCTGTTGTCTAAAGCTGTTTTGTGTGGCTCCTCTGACCCAGTGGCTTATATGCAAGTTCAGTTTCTAACTCACTACAGGTCCCACTAGCCTGCCTGCACTACTCAATATGTAACAGCTTTGTAAATCTGGCCATGTGTCCCTAACACGGACAGCAGGCATCCCCATGCCCAGGCTGCCCCAGCTCTCAGCACACTGTCAGGTGCTACCTGCTCTAGACCTGATAGTGGACATCGTTCCTTTAAATCTCTTATACTGTATTTTGATTTTCATATGGTTATAGACCATGGATTCCCAAAATGGTAGAGTATCTAAGGTGGAGCCACTCTGGTGGTGGTCTGGTCCAGCCCTGCAGTGTCTGTTAGAATAGGTCATTCAGGACCTACCTGAAAGGAGGTTGTATCTGAGGAGGGTTGGCCTCTTCTCCCTAGTGACAGGATAAAAGGACATAGTCTTAAGTTGCGCCAGTGGAAGTTTAGGTTGGACACTAGGAGGAATTTCTTCACAGAAGGGGTGAATAGACATCGGAATGGACTGCCCAGGGAGGTGGTAGAGTCACTGTCCCTGGACGCATTTAAGGAAAGACCGGGCACAGCACTTGGTGCCATGGTATATAGTTGGCATGGTAGTGTTCCGTCATAGCTTGGACTCTGTGATTTCAGAAGTCTTTTTCAACCTAATTGATTCTGGCATTCTGTGATTCATTTTCACATAGTTATAGACCACAGAATCACAGAATGGTTGAGGCTCTAAGGTGCCTCTGGTGGTGGTCTGGTCCAGCCCCACATCTCAAAGCACGATCAGCTAGAATAGGTCATTCAGGGCCATGTCATAGAATCATAGAACCAAAGTATGGTTTGGGTTGGGAGAGACTTTCAAGATCATCTAGTTCCAAACCCCCTGCCATGGGCATGGATGTCACTCACTAGATCAGGTCACTCAGGACCCCATCCACCCTGGCCTGGGAACACTCCCAGGGAGGGTGATGTCATCAGCTTTTGAGTATCTCCAGGGGCGGAGACACCACAAGCTCTCTGGGCAAACCCATGCCAGCAGCAATTGACCACCCTCACAGTATACTGATAGTTTCCATTTTAACAATTTTCAGGAGGCTCTTTCTGCAAAGGAAAAGCCAGCTGCCCACTGTAAGGCCGGTTTGAGGGGACCGATCGCCTCAGGGGTGGGCGCGGCGGTACCTCGGGGGGTGCGGCGAGGAGCGGGGAGGGGGCGTCCGCCCTCTTCCCACCCCCCACCTCCTCCGCGTGCACCTGCGCAGGCGCGCGCGCACGAGGCGCGCCCCCGCCCCTTCACACACACAGCCACACGCCCTGCGCGCGCGCGCGGGGTGCGCGCACCTGCGCTGCGCCTTCGGCCCCCCCCCGCGCGGCGCCGGTCCCGGTGGCGCCTGGAGAGGGACCGCGTCGACCCCTCTGTGCCTCCTCCTTCCTTCCATCCTCCGACCCGCCGGAGGATAAGCCCAGGTGAACCGCCGCCGCGGGTGCGTGGAGTGTGTGGTGGTGTGCGTGTGGTGTCCGCGTCGAGTTTGTAAGTTCTCAGAGGATAAAGCCCCCCTTCTCCCTCGCCCTCCCCGCCCCCCCCAGCCCGGGCGGGGTTTCCTCACTGGGGGTCGGTGAAGGGTATTCTCCCCTCTCCACCTCCCTCCATCCTGTCCGCTCCCTCCGCGACCAAAAATAATAATCCCGCTTTGGAATCGTGGCCGCTGGATAATGGGGTCTACGCCGCCCCGCAGGCGGCCCCCACCCAAAATTGCGGCGCTTAATGGGGGCTTCAGCTGTTTTATGGTCTGCCTCCCGTGCCGTGCCTTCATCCCTGTTCAGCTGAAGGAAACTGCCCTACGGGTCACTCAGCCTCCGCGCCTCGGTCTCTCCCTTGGTGGATAATCTCGGGCAGTTTTAAATATACCCCCTCCTTTTTTTTTGTTTTGGTTTTCTATTGTCACATTTATGTAACAAGTGCCTGCCTGCACATTAGGTTGGTGTTGCTACTCGGGCAATGCATGTTCCGGGTGGGATGATGTGTCCAGTGATGTGCCTGAACATTAAAAATAATGTCTTTCTGTTGAAGAAGACAGGGGTTAAAATGAATGAAGATCTGAAGGTTAATTTGAGCTGGCTGCCTCAGGATCATGTAGAAGCCAGCTCTACAGAGAATGCCTCAGCTGCAGGCTCCTCCCTGGTTCCTGTCGTAGACCCTGAGCCAGAGCTTTTGGTAAACCCCTGGGACATTGTCTTATGTACTTCAGGGACCCTTATCTCCTGCGAAAATGCCATTGTGGTTCTGATCATTTTCCATAATCCCAGTCTTCGTGCCCCCATGTTCCTCCTGATAGGCAGCCTGGCACTGGCAGATCTCTTAGCGGGCATTGGATTGATCATCAATTTTGTTTTTGCCTACCTTCTGCAATCAGAAGCTACAAAACTGGTTACGATTGGACTGATCGTTGCCTCTTTCTCAGCATCTGTTGGCAGCTTGCTGGCTATTACTGTTGATCGTTACCTCTCCCTGTATTACGCTCTGACTTACAATTCAGAGAGGACTGTCACTTTTACCTATGTCATGCTTATATTGCTCTGGGGAGCATCTATCTGTATTGGACTGCTGCCTGTAATGGGATGGAACTGCCTCAGAGATGAATCCACCTGCAGTGTTATCAGACCACTCACTAAAAATAATGCAGCTGTCCTTTCGGTCTCTTTCTTGCTTATGTTTGCCCTCATGCTGCAGCTCTACATTCAGATCTGTAAAATTGTGATGCGCCATGCCCATCAGATTGCCTTGCAACACCATTTCCTGGCCACTTCCCACTATGTGACCACCCGAAAAGGAGTGTCTACTTTGGCCATTATTTTGGGGACTTTTGCTGCTTGCTGGATGCCTTTTACACTTTATTCTTTAATAGCAGATTACACCTATCCTTCTATATACACCTATGCCACCCTCCTGCCAGCTACCTACAATTCCATTATCAATCCTGTCATATATGCTTTTAGAAACCAGGAGATACAGAAAGCGCTTTGGCTCATCTGTTGTGGCTGTATTCCTTCTAACCTGTCTCAGAGAGCAAGATCACCTAGTGATGTCTGATTGGCAGCCAGGAGGACGCTCCTTAGCATGTTACTTTCCAGACATTCTGTCTTTGGTTTAGATGCATTCATTAAATGGTGTGTGATGGGTTCAGATAAAAACCACAGGATGGACTGACCTTTTTGTAAACAGAAAACCCCAGTGACCGAAATCAAGTGGTTTTAAGGGAGATTTCCAAAATGAAATTAATCAGTGTTCTTACAGATTTATAATGTTGCTCAGGGTCTTTTTGTCATATTACCCAGGCTTTGCCATGTTTGCCATGATTTTACCTTCAGCTTTCTAATTAAAATTGGATTAAAACAGCATACCTCCTTTGAAATTGTTTATGTGATTGAATTTAGTTATACTGCATGTTATAATCTGTTGTCAGGATTTTCTTTCCTCTTTAATTTTTTTTAAACAGAAAAAAAACAACAACCAAGTCCTGTTACTGCATATGTATATCATCAGAATAATGCTCTTCAAAATAATGGCCAATTGTAGTGATTTATTGGTGTTTAATCTCAGTGCAACAAATTTGCTCTAAGTGAGGAAGTACTTGTACAGCTTTTTATTTTACATCTCAGCATGAATTAGGTTGATAATTGGTTTTAAGGGTTACCTGTTTTCTCATGAGTTCCGTCTGGATGTTAAACCAAAAGATATGCATTGCTTTCCTTTTCAAAAGTCAACCATATGTTTTCCCTTAGATATGGGACATCAGAGATCACTATGCTATTAATTTTAAAACTGATTGGTGGGGGGGAGAATCTCTGAAACTGATGAAACAACGTGGCCTCTTTTGGCTATGTGTTTGTAATAGATCAAACACTAAGTTTCTCAGACAAGTTTGTCTTTTCAGAAGAGTTAAAAAAATCTTTAATAAAATAACCTACAAATTGCTTGCAGCACATATTTAGCTCTACGTGAAATTGTTTTCCTAAGTTTGTTTTCAAGTCAAAACTATTAGCACTTGTTTTCATTGTTCTCTTATGTAATTTTAAATACTGACATTTATAAATTCTCGGAGCATATATGGTTCAAAATTGTATGCAATCAGAACTGCAAGAGGAGACAAAAGCAGTGTTTTCTCCTTTTCTGGCAGTTTCATCCACTACAGAATGTAATTCTTTGCATTGTACCTATGTCAGTTCACTCCATTGTAAGATGATAGTTCTGGTCTAAAAAGCAGAGCTTCCTTTCATGAATGGTTAAATTTCAAACTGCTTCTAACCTTTCACTGGAGTCACATTAGAATACACTAGAAATAAAGCATTGTTTTCTAATTTGAAGACTTGATTGTCAGGGAGAAAATATTCCTGGCATATGTCTTTGTGAAACTTACGGTGTGCCCTCATGTCAGTTCATGGAGTTTAGAGTACCACTTCCATTAGTGTTGATGGGAGCTAAATGTATTCATGCCCTGGCATCACTAGGAGGTTATTTTCCCTTGAATGTCTAAGTTAGCATACTGTATTGTTGCTTCAGTACCTTCTATTAAAAAAAAAACAAACAACAAACTCAAATGTAAAAATAGCAATATTTACAGTTCAATGAAAAAATATACCTGTATAGTAGAGATAGTAGAGACAACTGCATTGCTGGTCTGGATTTTCCCAAATGGAATCAGTCCTTTTCATGTGGACATTTGGATGACTGTAGCTTTTTGTGGCAAAGTTTCTGTGACATTAAGAATCATATGCTATACACAAAGCTGAATCTCAAATGTGAGTGAGTTGTCTGTAAACGAGGCTCTGTAGACATTTTTATGAGCAATAATTAATTTTAGTTGCAATGCTGGGTTTAAATTCCATTGTTTTCTTGGTTCAACCTTCATGATATTTGGCTCTTACTTTGTAATCTGATTAATTTATTAATTGCATAGCATGATCTAGTAGAGCTGTGAATTTGAAGCTCCCCTGGCTTTCCTGTGATTTACAGGTGCTCAGCAGAGTTAGACTATGACTTCTGCTCAGTGTAGGATATTGGTGTTCTTTATCTACTTCTGAATACTAATGAAACTTCAGTCGTTGCATTTTTGTATAAGAAATACTCACTATGTAGAAATCTGTGCTACGTATGTGTGCAGTTTTGCAAGTATGCAAAGTATTGGGAATTAATGGCAGTAAAAGTCATGAGATGAATAATGTAGGGAGGCTCAATAATGTAGAATGGCACTTTAAGTTAGTCATGCAAAGTTTACCCCCTTCTTTTTTCCTGCATTTGTTCTTCTTTATCAAATTGCTGAACGTATGATGATTATAAAAGCTACAACTGTGACCAAAATTCAGTCCAAAGGGCAACTGTTGTTTTGCTTATGCAGACCTGTTCTCATCCTCTTGGATAACTTCACAGGCATTAGCGGTTTTCTCTACACAACACCTGTGTGATGGGGAAGCCCGAATAAAACAGCACAGAGGGAGGTAATCTCATCCTCTCATGCTGGTTCACCTAGTGTCCTTGTCATCTTCCTCGCTCCACAGGCTGCTCAAATCCACAGAGGCTCTCCAGAGCCCTGGGGGAGCTGACCTTTTCCTTGTGCCAGAGCACAGAGATTTGTAATTGGAAGCTTCTCTCCTGAGGAACACTGCAAGTCAAAGAGGAAAGAAGGATTAATTATAGCAGTCCCACAAAGCTAGCTCGTAGGGATGGGATTTGCCCTTGTTTTGAGGAGTAGTGCATGGTTGCCTTTCACCACATACAGATGAGAAACATGATTCTACCTCTGCTGTGTCCTCCAGTGAGGATGTTGTCTCTTCCAGAAATATGTTCTTAAATTAAGACTGTGCAGCACAGGCCAGAAAATCCTACTGGAAGTCAATGACATAGGTTTGCCCGGAGCTGTCAGGCCAAACTTTAACATGGTTTGCAGTACTTGACAGGTGCTATATAACACACCTGTGAACGAACTCTTTAGAGTAGGGCCAGAGCTGCCGACCTCACTTGCACAGAAGGATTGCTTGACAGCTAGCCACTTTCCAGACCCTGAGGAACTAAGCAATTCTCTGCTGTCCCCTCAGAATTACAGGATAGGCCCCAGTTCTGTATGGTGAGGTGCCGGTATCCATCCAAGATCCCTCTGAAACCGGCAGAAATCCCCCCAGCTTGCAGGATTCTGATATTTTGTTGTCCCATCAAACAACACCCGTGTGTAAGACCAGGGAGGTTAGATTCACTGTTCTGTGTACAGTGAAGTAGCTTTCACATCTCCATTGTAATGACAAAAGACTTTTATTTCTTAATATGTAATTTAGTTTAAAGAATTGAAGTTCACGTTTATTTGTTAAAACACTTGACCCAAAGTTAGTAACATGTTATATCTTGATGGGAAAAATTTACTGTGGTTGGTTTTTCATATGTTCATCCTCAAAGCTTGGGAGAGGATTTTTTTAGATTGTCATCTTTTTTTTTTTTTTAACCATTTCTCCTAACAGTAAGATTTCAGCAATAAGGGGAAATGTGTTTTTAGCACAAAAGCAATAAAATCCTCTATGTTGCAGGTACTATAAACTGCTGAGTTAACTCAGAGCAATAGAGAGCAAGCAATATTACTTTAAACAAAAAACAGTAACTTGCATAAGGACTTTCAATAAGCATAAGTCTTCCTTGGTTAAGCAGATGCTATCAGACCAATGTGGGACATAATTTCTGGTTGATTTGTGTTATAATTATTGAGTTCCTGAATAGAATTACACAGCAATAATATTTTATTGTAATTCTTGGGTCCCAAATTTGTGCTATTGGCAAGAAAAAAATTAGATATTCCAGTGGGGATTTTTATTCTTTTCATGGTTTAGCATTTAGTTGTACAGCATTCTGTAGATAAATTGTGTTCAGGATTTCCAATTGTAACAGAAAATACCGAATTTGCCATGCTTATCAAGATGGACATGATAAATGGTGCTAGCCCATTCTGAAAACAGCTTGGTTTTGGTATCAGTGAAGAAAACCCCTACCAATACCCAGGCTATTTGGAAGCAAGCTGAAAGGTCTGCTGTTGCTGCTGTATCTTCCTGCCATGGACACTCAGTAACATAAGCAGCTGCGTCCCCCTTTTAGTGTTCAGCAGCTAACCTTGAGGCATCTTGGAGTCACTGAAGCCCCTCCATGGACAGCACTGAACTTTGGCTTAAACCAGCAGCCATGCTGTCCCCAAAGAGCTATTATTTTGTTACCTCATTTTCCTAGGGATTGTTTAGCCTTTAAAAGTAAGATACATGTGACTTCATTTCCCCAAGGTGATAAGCAACCTGCTGGTGACTGGAAGTTGGGATAAAATAGCATCACTACAAATCAAGCCCCTGAAACATAACTACACACTCATTACGTAAAAAAAAAAAAAAAGAAAGTGGTTCTGTAATGTTCAGAACATGATTTTCAAAATATTGGCCCCAACTTTTATGAAAAGAAAGTATACATGGTCTGGTTTTTCTATGTACAATAAATAAAGAAATAAAAATAAGAATTAGACAGAGTAGTCACTATGTAAAAAACCACTAGCTATTCTGTCACTTTATCTGAGATACTGAGTGGTTCTAGTTCTGCTTAGTGGTAGTCCAGAGATGTTCAATGGAGAAAAATTAAGATCTCTCAGTCTCTGCTTATAGAGAACTAAAAGGAAGTGATGTAATTTATATGTCATGAATAAGCAATAGGTCACGAAAGATAAATTGGGCATGCGTATCTCTCTCATTTTTCAGTATAAGAATGATGGGACTCTCAATAAACTTGAAAGGTCTCCTGTCTGGAAATATTTTTTTGGTGCAAAAGGAAATTACCCCTTAAAACTGGGTGCTGCTATCTTCTTCAGACCAAGAATTCGCAGTTCCTTTTAATGCATGAGAAATCTGAGTGAACTGCAAGGATATCTGCTTTCATATTAGGTGAATGATGAGAGATGGAAGTCTTTATGGCTTGGTGAAACAGCCAGATACTCACTGCTTGAGCTTGGATAGGAAGGATGCTTGAATGAATCCATCCCCTGAGAGAACATTATTTTGAGCTGTCCATTTGGAACCTGACCCAATGCACATGGAGCACCTGAGAGGGGCCCTGGGACTGCCCTTGTTCTGGGGTGTATTGCAGCAGTCCTATATCCTTGAGGCTGGCAGTGTGGTTGCTCCTGTGGAATGGTGTCCAGAGAAAAGAGAGGAAGGGAGATGATCAGAAGCGAGATCCCCCTTCCTTGATAATGTCACCTCATGTTTTATTCAGATTATTACTTGTCTTATTAGCATAGTCTTGTGTGGTTCCACTTGAAATCAGAAGAGAGGTTTTGTGGAAAAATATTGAAAATACACAAGTAGCACTACCAGCAGATTATTTTACGATAAGTCATTAGGTATTTCTGTTTCTTTTGAGGAGCAACTGAGCCTGTAACTTCGCAGTAAATGTTTCTTTGAAAACAGTATGCCTTTGCACTAAAAAAGTTCGTGCTGTGGTTTATTCACAAAATTATTGTGATCTTGTAAGCCACACAAAAAGAAAGAGTTGCACATTTCATTTACTCTTATACAAACATCTTCTAGAAGAGAAGGAAAAAAACGAAACCTGAATGTAGGTTAGGTGAAACCCTGTTGCAGTTAACTAGTGCACTACTGCTATGATGCAAATTAATTCAGTGCCACCAAAAGCATAAGGGGAGATTTTTCCAGTGGAGATTTTTTGCAAATAGGCTGAGAGAGTAAAACTCACTTTAGAATAGCAATCAGGTAAAGTTGCCATCAAAAACTCCTTGAATTGGCTTTTAAGGAAATTGTCCTCACCTCCCCAAACCTTTGTTTTGCACTCTACATATGCCAAGGCAATTTTTACATGCTCACTGACATGCTAGATATTTAACTGAACAAGACAGTATTATGGGTTTTCCCCTCACAGATAGGGGGAAGAGTCTTACGTCCCAAAACTAATGACCCGATTTAGTTATCTGATAGCTCTAAGTAACATAGACCTTTCTAAAAAGCATAGAGTAGTTATGGGCATTCATAACTATGCATATTTGGGGGCTTCCTTAAATTACTAGTGTAGAGTATTAGTATTTCAACTGAGGGCCGTAGGATTATGCTTGGGTATTTTTTACGTTTTTTTTTCATCCTTCACCTCACCACCACCGCACCCCCGAGTAGTAAGATGTCTGGTACAGTCCTTTTTGTTTAAAGACAAACATTGGTTTACAGTTGGATTCGATGATCCTAGAGGTCTTTTTCAACCTAAATGATTCTGTGATTCTAAGTACCTGCCTCTCATAAGTACAGTGGTGCATTTTTAGGTAAAAGCTTATTTACAAAGTTTTTTAATAGTTTGGTATAACCCTTTCAAATATAATAGCAGCACTTTTTTATTGAACAACTTCAATGAGCATTTACCTTACACTGGAAATGTCTGATTCACCTGTGGAGAGGAAAAACTGGAGGGAAGTGTACTGCTACCACTTTTTTACACTAATATTCTTTTTTCCTCAAACCATTTGATCCCAACCATATGATGTACCACGAGGTCTGAGCACAGGCCTAGTCCCAGTTCCTCAAGAAAAAAGCAAGCCAATACAAACTACACATGCTGAAGACTGCATCCTGCAAGGATTTACCTTAGAAAATGGAGGTGCAAAGAGGTACCAATAAAATAGATTTATTTTTTAAGTACAAACTCATTCTTAAAGGGAAATGCCTATGTTCAGCTTTAACATAAAGAGTTTAAGTACTAATTATATTATGTGCTGAACAGAGAGTTTCTTAGAGTATTTTGGTATGTCATTAGCTTAATTACATATGATGAGCTATCACTTTTAAGGAGCATAATTACATACTTAAATATATATATACACACATAATTATTATGATTATTTAATTTATTTTTTATATACACGGTATGGTATATCTCATGCTCTATACCTTCAGTGATGACATGGTCAAAGTGTAACGTCTTTGCTGAGGCAGTTTCATGTCTTTGAAGAAAAATATTGCCAAACTTATATGAGTCTTGCAAACACTGAAAGATTCAATGGCAATTGATATTTCAACAAAGAAAGACCAGCTAGAGGTTTGGGAAGGGAGGCAAATTCTCATGTCTTGAATTTGGATAAACCCCACTGCCAGCTTTGAGATTACAGGAATGTGTTCTATCACCACATATGGGACAGAATGCAGGAAGGATATTTGTCACAAACGTGAGCCTATGTAGCAGCTATATCTTCCTGAATACAATGTTCCCTGTTCTCTCCTGCTCTTTTTCTGTCTTTCATAGTGCTTTGGTAACAGGGCTGCTCAGATCATGAGTCTAAACAGCACTCCACACCGTTATGTGACACAGGTGCACATTTTGCACTGGCTGATGCCAGAGTATCTAAAAAATTTTATGCATTCATTGTTAAAGGGCACATAAAATACATATATGCTTCAGTGGTGTTCTAGGAAAAGGGTCTAGGACCTCTAAGATTTAGGGGCAACGTTTAGAGCTCTTAATGCATTGATTACTTACGGTCCCCATAGAATTTTTCTCTTACTTCAGTGTTCACTAAGATTAAACCCATCAAAATAATCAGGAATTTGACTTCTCGTTCAGAAATTTGGCTTCCCCATTTTCAGGGAAGAAATATTTTTATAGTATGCAAATGAAAGCAGCATGACCTGGCCCTTTGAAAATTGAGGTACCCTCATCCTGAAAGCGACATAGTGTTGTGTCCCATGGAGTATGGGGAGTTGTGCCCCATTCATGAGCAACACTCAGTTCACTTTGTGGTGCCTCTTGCCCCAGAGGGCTCATGAGAAAAGAGCGTGGAGGTGAGGCTTTTCTGGGGTTGATGGTAGGTCAGAGCATGCTGGGTTTGGAAGGGAGCTCTGCTCTCAGCACAGAGCTTTCTGAAGACATGATAGAAAATAGCGAACCTTCTTCGATCACATTCCAGCCAAATTTGAGTTCCTTTCTTTTGTATTGGTCTTTCAGTGTAAGCAGAGACTTTCCATAGTCTAGGAGGAGGAGAGTAAGTTGTGGCTGGGAGTTAGCATGCTCCAGCACGGAGCTTTTTACACAGCAGCTACCCCAGACTTGCTGAATGTACAGTAGTCTGCTTCTGAATGCAGGCCGTTCCCTATAGGAAGAAAATGCACTTTTCCAGAATGTAGGAACAGTATGTGTGATTTGTGCCAAAAGTGTGGAATAACTATTGCAGCTGAAGAGGCAGGTAAATTGCCTAGATCACATATGCAGCAAAATACTCAGGCAATCTCTAGGGTTACTTGCATGTGCTAAAATATATTTTATGTTGAAGGTAATAGCAGTCCCATGTATGTATGGAGGAGGACAAGAATACTGACTTTTCTGTTAGGCCTCAGCCAGAGCCAACCAAAGGAACTGGGCATTCTTGGTTTTGTCTTTGTTTCTAGAAAGAGTCACATTACACCTCTATCCATTTTGATGTCTACATCTTTTTCCTCTTTTGGGCTTAAGGCGTCCTTTGTTTGGTCTCAGCTTTACTGTCACAGCCAAAATCTACAAAAATTGGTTGTAAGTGTGTTCACAAATGAAGTTTCATTTGTACATTAGGATAAGATGCTATAAATGTGCCTCTGAAATAAAGCTGTAAAACCCTGTCTTTAACTTCAGGCCATGAAATTTGGAATACCCTGGGCTAGTAGAACCACTTGTAATTTCCTAGACTTACTAACTAGACCCCCACAATTTTGTTGCCAAATGCAATTAAAAATAACCTGTGGTTTGCCATGTTCATCTCATCAAATTTTCAGAGAGAACTTTTCCGAGGACACATCGTATGATTCAGGTAAACACCTGGTACTACTGACTGCAGTGTAGTTCCGTGCTGAATTCTAAAAGCCTTAGCAAAAGCATCTGCATGGGGGATAGTTCTCATGCTACACATCTCACTAGGAGCCAGATGGATTGAAATTCTGCATGTTGTGCTTTTTATATGAAAACCAATTACTGGATTCATACATAAAGGCCTGTGGTTATTTCTTATACTAATTTAGGGGTTTTTTTTTAATTTAACCATGGTTGAAGTTTGAACCATACCTTGCCAGTGTATGAAGTGATTTTAAAAGGAAGTGAGACATCTTGGCCTCAGTTTCCCTTAACCTTAAAGCTTTGAATTGCAACTACAGAGCTTCTTGTTGTATACAAGATAGTAATTTAATGCACTTTATTTAAAAAAAGGCACAAATTATTTTCTTTATAAAATGGTACAATTGCACTATGCTGTAAGAATTGGTTACTAAATATAAACTGTACAGTTTTGTAGTCAACATTGTGTTTAGTCATAAATGATGGAAACAATTACATGTTTCAGTTAAATGTTAATTTTATATGTGGTGTATGTAACCATAAATAAATTTTCCTTTCTAAAAAAAAAAATTGTTCATTTCATTTCATTGAATTTCACATTCTGTTGCAAATAACAAAACAATATCCTTTCTACAAATATAAAATTAAGTAGGTTCCAGTGGAAAGAGATGACAGATAACACTGACTAAACCTGGGGAATTACATTCAGATGTCCAAACTTTAGTTGAATTTGTGTAGGTCCCCTGCATCTACTAACACTCCAGAAGGAAGTATCAGGCATTACAATTTTGTACAAAAACTCTGAAAGAAGAGCTAAGAGGAGTTCTTGAATGTAGAATTCCAAGTGAAAGCCAGAGTGCCCTTCCAAGTCCTTTCTTTTTCGATTTGTCTCTACTGCACTCACTTCTGACACACTACAATTTATTATCATTGTATACACTCAGATTTTTTGGAGGGAAATCTAAATGCTAAATGGATGTAAATATTTAAGATTTGAGTTAGCAGTCATTAACTGGGAGAGGTACCAGTTGCAAGAAACTATGTTAACCTAGATTTTTTTTTTTAGACCTTTGGTCCTAATCCTCCAATTAAGTAACTGCAAAATCAGATGCCTGATCAGAGTTCTGTATTTCCAATTTGACTGTTACAGACAGGCTAAAAGAACATGTTGGACCATCTCATTTTCCAAATTAAATTTTTCATAAAATGCATCTCTTCATTCTTTTACATGGTTTTCTTGAATACTCAGCTTATTTTCCAGGCATATAAATAAATGGGATGAGTTACATCTCTAACCGTAAGACTGACTGTTATGTGCCTTCTGTACGAAATTGGCCAGTGACTGGCAGATACACAGGTAAGTGACCAAGAGCGTGGCTGCTTCCTTTACATGATGCAGGACTACAGTCCTGCAGCTCAGATGTATACTGGAAGAGATCTTAGTGATGTTTACTTTTACCAGACACAGCTGTCCTCTCCAGCTCTCACATCAGACATTGAGGCAGCATCTGTTTTATACAGAGAAGAAGTTGATATCATGGTGCAGGAGTAGAAACCCAGTTTGTTTTTCTGTGGTTAAACTACACCAAAAGAACTACAGCACAATGGTGATTGAAATGTATTTGACAAATGCTTTTTGCTTACAATAAACATGAACCACAACTACACAATACAGACCCTTAAGAATAGTCAGCCATCCACTCTGTTAAACTGGTAAAGAAATAAAAATTAGTTTGGAAAAAAAACAATAGGGAGGGGAAATAAATGTTTCACCTAATGGAGAAGCCAGTATTGAAATAATGTGGCCATGGCTGTTTGGGGATCAGTTTGGGCTTGATTAGGACTTTAGTTTGGACTTTGGGCTGGAGCCTAAAGTAGGACAATAAACTAAACCTGTTCTGACTGTGCAACACATTTTTAACCTGCTTTAAAGTCAGGACAAGCAGGAACAAGCCAGGAACAGCAGGGTTGGATGGTTCAAGCATCTTGGTGTTGCTGTGTTGGTGCCCCTTCAACATCTCCCAATATCAGCATCTGCCTAATGGATGGAATTACCATTAAGAGGGCAAAATGGCTGCCCAGATTAATAAATAAAATAGTAAAAACCTGCCAAAACTTAATGGTAATCAGCCAGAATGTAAAGATATTCCTATTACAATGGTGGATGTATTAACGATGTTTCAGAACTGGTAGATGTCCTGGCTGCATTTTTGTTTAGTGCAGGTAACATCCTGCTTATGAAGCAATCTACAGTATCACAAGCTCAGGAAACAGCACTGTAATTTAAACAGTGTCTTGGGTTAACTGGGAACCTTAGTCATTGGCAGTGCTTAGACCAACCAGTAACAAGTACTTTGTGCCTCCTGCCGATTGTGTGGCGCTTTATGCAATATGGTTGAATATCAGATATGCCAGCTAAGTCTGGAACTAAGCAGAGGGTAACAGAATTATTAATAATGGAAATACAACAGAAAACTTCTGTGGCCAATAATAAATGCCTGTTCTTAGGTTCACTTCAGGATTTGTAAGTCATATCAGTGGAGAATTGAGTTGGATGGACTTTTGGACACAGTGCAGCACATCTTACCTTCTTACTAAATTCCTATGAATCATCTTATTTCTAGCAGGATATCAAAGAATGTCTGCAACCACTGTCCTATGCAAAATATGAGCCCTGTGCAGTTCGTGGCTATTTTACACTCATTGCTGAAAACGTTACAGGAGATATCATCAGTCTGGCACGTATGACAAAGACAACTCCATTTGAAGATACTCAGACTTCAAAAAAAACCCATATATACCTTTAAAGTTATTTTGAAATAACCTATAATTATGTGGCGCTAAATACTTTTTTTCTAGAATTCCTTTCAAAATTAGCAGCTTAAAACTATTTTTTAAATGTTTTTTAATTGAAATATCCTTATAACAATAATGCTCCATGGCGTTGTCACTATTTGCCTTCCTCTGATTTGGATGTGAGCTGAGCAAACCCCACTGCTGTACAGCATGTTACAACCAACAGTTAGTTACTATGTGCAAATCGGCTCTTGAGCATTTTCTACTTGCGGATTTTATTGTGATTTTCTTTTTTCCTATCTACCAAAGTGTTTCATCCCTTTATTTTGTTCTTATTATAAAGCTGGTGGCCTTTCCACGCAGCCTTTCTTTGTCTGACAACAAAAGATATTTTAATGTAACCAGGACACAATCTTTCCACTAGTGGCCTAGCAGAGCTGCTTTCACCTTCATTTTTATCGTGATGTATGGCGTTTAAATGGTGCTTGACAGAAAGCCTATATAAACACATTTTCTAAGATACATCGAGTTTGCCATCATCATCCCTTTGAGCTGTCAAGCTCAAAAACACATTCTTACAATTTCCAGAACAAGGATCAACACACTCCAAATCATTCAGCTTACAAAGGGAATACAGAGGATATGGCAAACTACAGTGAGCTAGAGCCCTTACTACTCCAGTTTCAGGCATTAGGCAGGTCTCAGTGGGAGCAGAATATTCCAAAATCTCAAACTAACCTCAGGATTTCCTTTGCTCCCCTGGCTATTCCTAACTCTTTAACCTTTGCAAAAGGGGTGACAAAAGAGGTGCCTTCGTGTTCCCCCCTTCTCTCTCACATGGCATTCTTTGCTGCAGCCTCCAGCTCCTGTTTAGCTTTTTCCAAGACCTGGCCTCTCCCAGTGGTGCCACTGGTGGTGCAGTGCAAGGGCATATGTGGAAATTACTGTTATGCAAACCACGCATGTGCAAGGGCATCAGGCAGGAGAAGGAAGCATTTGCAATTTGCCAGTTTAGCCCAACAAAACAGTACTCCCTGACATCCAAGCAGATCAGACAGCCCCACTGCTCTTCAGAGAGAAGTTAGGGCAAGCTTCCGCTTTGCTCCCACTGACCTAGAGGCAGGGGGCTGTTGCAGTGGAGAGGCTGGTCCCTGTACAGCCTGGAGACGCTCCCTTGGCTCTCTTACTCTGCAGATATGGTTGAGTTCACTGCCTGGCAAGGTAGCATATGCTACAGAGAGCCAGGGCCACACAGCAGCAGCTCATCTCTCCCTTGATGCTTTGGCTCCTTCTGCAGTTTCTTGCTGAAATGGGCTCCATGATTTATTGTCAGTGCTGGATTCCCAGTCCCCCTTCACAGCTTTCTGCAGGAACTAATAAAACAGATCTGGATTTTGTTATTTAATTAAACAACCTGTATTAGTGTCCCTGGAGTTCTCTGGGCTGAGGTTGGTTTTGGTTTGTTTTTCCCCCTCTTCTTGGAAGATGTCATAGAAAAACGTCACAGCTTCTTAATGTTTCATCCATTTCATTCATCACACTCTGTCTGGACAGTGTTTGTTTGCCTTCTATCCAGCCACAGCTTGCACACAGCCTTTATAGAAACACAGCCTTGCCAGTAGATGTGTATGGTCTTAGATCTGCAGACCTCTGTGTCTGCCATCACAGGGTAGTTCAGGGTGGCTCAAATTCAGCAGCTTCATGTCAGCTCCATAACCACACCCACAAGCTGCCCTCTGCCCCCAGGGCAACAGCAGCAGCCCTTGCTGATGGCAGCAGTGACCTGCCTTTGCACCCCACAGAGCATTTGCTAAAATTGGCTGTTCCTTTTCGCAGAAGGGGAGGCCAAGGGGGTGTTCCTTGGGGTGCTGTTTGCTGCTGCTGTGGTCATCCCTGGGGCCTGTGAAGAGTGGGGTGTGAGGGACAGACAGCACCAGGCACCGTTCAGAGAGGCAAGTTTTCCTTCCCTTGTGATTCCACGTTGCAATCAGGTTCAGGAATAGACATTTATCTGTCCAAGAGATGCCTTGGAGATCCTTTTTGCATCTCCCAGAGAGAAGATTTACCTGGGTAGCTGGGTATGTGTTATAAGCCAGACTTGCCCTGTGGGCATGCAGCTAGGCTGTGCAGGTAGGGGTGTGCACACCACAGCAGACCCACAACAGCTTGTTGGTTTCCAGCTCATGTCAATTCAATGTTTTTTCTTCACATCTACCCTTAATTTGTCTTACCATGCAATGTTGCATTCTTCTTCAGAGACGAGATAAAGCATTAATCAGAGCCCGGTAGTTTTCACTATTCTCTTGTGTTTTTCTGCTTCTACTTGATTCTATTAGAGGCTGTTTTAATGAGCAGTCATTAAACACACGCATCTGTCTCCAGAGATCTAAACAGCAGAATCTCCATAATTTCCTCTGCTTCACAAAATGATACAGTGCTTCGGTAGAGTCAAGTTAAAAACAGAACAAGACACTGCTCTGCATCCCTTTCAATCATCTCACCTTCAGCAGTCACTTGCAAAAAAGTCTGTTCCTTTTTCCTCTGCTTAGAAGTTATTTTTTACACCATTTAAGTGACAGCTTAATCATATGATAAAGGACTTCCCCGAGCACAGGTCTTCCCCTTGTGTCAAAATATCAGTGGATTCCGTATTTAACATCAGACACAGCTGCGTGGCAGCCATAGGTGAAGTTTCCCCTATGAATAGCTTCTGTGATACTATATCACTGTAGAGAGCGCTTCCTTTTGGAAAGCTGTTCTGAGACAGAAGTCAGCAGGGCTCCAACCCCCACAATGGAAATCAGTAGCAAAAATCCTGAGCAGCAGCTCAGTACCTGTAAAGATGTCAGTATACATGGAAAGATGGGGCCATATATAGAATAATTCAGGCCATTTATGATAAAGTAACAGTATTGTTTTCAAAGATAGAGAAGCCTTGAAAAACACATGTAAAGTGCTTCACAGCAGATGGCAATATGAGCAGAAAGAGGTCATATCAAGCATGTGGCAAACACAAATATCTGCTGCTCCTCCTTCTTGCTTCCCTAAACATTTACTGTAAATGTGGCAGATTAGTGCTCTCTGTCATTGTGCATTTGCGGGATTAATGCCTAAAAGAAATTACTAAAGTGTATTTAACATTTACTTGAAAGTTTTGAACGATGTCTGCTAATGAAAAAAAAACCAACTAGGTTCCATCACAGTACCTGCATGTCTCCCTAACAGTAGCTTGTATTACCTGTAGGAGTGCATCACCACATTGCAGTTGTAAAGCTTAACATCACATTGCCCTGTTGTCAGGCTTACAGTGTAAACCAGGTTGGCCTCAGCCTTCTGCTGATGCAGAAGCAAACAGCAGTGTAAAAGAGAGATGGTAATTTGAAAGGCCTCCGGTAATAGGGTAGGTGAAAGGTATGGATACTTCACAGATTCCGTGAAGCTATGAGCACTGTGCATCTCCTCCCCTTGCACACTGTAGACATGTTACCAGTCTGAACCAGTGAAAATCCAAGGGGAGATGCAGCAACTGGGAGTTTCTGGTAGTGGATTGGGTTAAAAGCTATGAGGTCTAACATTTATTTGACCCATTAAAAGTGCACAAAGCCTCACCTCCAGCAGAGTTTTACCAGATGCTTTTTTTCCCTGGTGAAGTTAGAGCCCAAGGGGTATTTTGCAACCAGCATCCATTGGTTGCAAAAAAACTGCAGTGGAGGTAGTTTCCTGCAGAAGGGTCACAGGGCATTTGCAGTTTTCTGAGTCAAAAACAGTCCTTAAAACTCCATCTAAAAAACACCTGGAAGCAGTTGTCAAGCACTGTAATTGCCCTTGGGTTGGAGCAGCTGACTATGAGAACCAGAACTAGAAATAAAATCCTGCCCAGGAGAGATTACAAATTTGTTGCTGATGATAAAACCAGAGCAAATGTGAAGTAGAAGAGCAGGACTGTGCTTTTGTGTGCACAGCATCACAGATAGGATATGGTGTTTCAGAAATAAATGGAGTAATGAAATGGTACCTGTATTATGTGAGAGATTATCTTCTCTGCAGTGACCATTGTAAAGTAATTCAGGAAGCAACACAAAAACCTCTTGATAGCTCTGCTTTCCCTCTCATTCGCCACCAGGAGAAACAGAGGTCTGGGTAGCTGATGAGGTATGGAGATGGTAATAAGAGATCGCTGTGAGACAGAAGAAGCTGGGAAGCCAGCAGGGCAGTTGAGATGGACCCATCTTAGAAGAAAGGGTTTTAATCTCGATGTCTGAGCTTTCATATGAAATCCAGTTTAGTAGATGAGATGACTAAAGAGGAACTGATGGGAAGCTTTGACATTTATATAAAACATGCAGGCACCTGTGCTTTAACCTACAAAGGCTTTATAATACCCAAATTGTCATCAAGATAACAAAGATCAGACTGCTCAACAAATTAACATCACCTTGTACTGCATTTTGATGTTAAGGGGTTTGTTTTATAAACACACACCCATACAGGTAAGTCACAGGCTGTGCAACAGCTTGTGAGGAGACGCAGGGGGAGCTTGGCTCGTTTGGCCTGGAGAAGTAGCTTCACAAGGACCCAGCAGTGCCTGTGGGGAGGTTATCAAGACAACGGATCCAGGATCTTCACAGTGGTGCATGATGGGAGACTACACATCAGTGAAACAAGTGAGGTTGAAACTGCATATAAGGAGAAATTATTTCCCCATCAGGACTGCCAGAGTGGCACAGCTTGGCCAGAGAGGTTGTGCAGTCTCTCTTGAAGGTTTTCAGGACTCCACTGGATAAAACCCTGAGGAGTCTGGTCTGACCCTGCTTTGAGGTCCTCCCGAGGTCCCTTCCAAACTGAATTGTCCTGTGGTCCTCATGGAGAATGAGACACACCTGTGGGTGTCCATACAATGGTCTTGAAGGCTTAGACCTTGGCAGAGCATTAGTTCATAACAAGGAGGCAGAGATCAAGCATTGGAAAACACTCTCTAGGAAATGGGGGATCCCCATCTCCTGACATCTAAGTCTGCTGATGGGACAGCTTGAACCAAGCACAAACTGCTGAACTTAATAGAGGAATAAACAGCTGTGAAAAGAGCCTATAAAATACTGGTGGTATGGCTCAGTGATCTAGTGGACATTTCTGGTGTTAAACAATAGGAATTAATGACTGTAGTAACAGCACAGCCATGGGCACAACCTCTACATGTTACATATTGGATCCTCCTCCTCTACCTCTTGGTATCTGCTGCCTTAAATAGTAACAAACAACTTTGGTGCCTACATTTAGGGGAAGGGCAGAGAAAGGATGGGCCTTTAGCCATATTTTTCACTTTTTACATGATGTCCTTCATAATTTTAAGTATTTTCCCCGTTATTCATAACATTGGGCACTCACAAAAAGTAACAAAAACATTTTAAAATTTTAAACAATACAGAAAGATCTGCCTTCGGGCATGAGCTTTGGAAAGAAAATTAATTAAAGTTACACAAAGGTCTTCATTGGCCCAAAGTGTGTTTATGTCATATCAGAGGCAGAAACAGTGTTTAAAAGAAAGAGTTAACACTTAGGTCTCCTCAACACGTAGACTGGAACAGCAGAAAGATCAGAGTTGCAGCATGAGGCAGCATTAGCATTTGGATTCAGAGTGGAAAAAATTTCCCAAGACCATTAAAAGCATATCCTTTGTCAAACCAAAGAGCTCGCAGTCACTCAGCTCCAGCCCAAGATGTAGACATATTTCAAGTCCGCAGGGCCAGATCATCTGAAAGAGTTAAGGCAGGGCCTTGTGTCTGCAGGGTACCTGTCACAACATACCCTGGTACACACCTTAGAATTGTAGACAACCTGTGCTTAATACAAACAGAGAAATAGAATGATCAATCACAATTATGAGTTCACCATGATCTATTTCTCAAAATATCTGTCTAGCTGGTGGTGACTGATCCCTTATTCCTTTGACATTTGACTGGAAAAGAACCAAGAGCACATAAGTAACTTAAAGACATCCTGTCCTCTGTAGGATTGAGGCACAAGGAAAAGCTACACAATAAGTAACTTTAAGACGTCCTGCCCTCCCTACAACTGAGGCACAAGGAAAAGCTTGCACAATTTCTGGATGAAGTGAGCCTTCCAGTCACCAGGACTACCAATGCTGATGTCATGGCGCGGGGGGGGAAGTGAGGAAAAAAAATCCTGCCACTGCCAGCATTACTAATCGAGTACTAATGTTTATGACATGAACATTTTCTGTGGCAGCTAGTACTTTGCTAAGCTAATATATATTCCTTAATACTGTTTTCCATATTATTATGTCTGGCGTTATTTCTCTAAATGTAATACAATTTTGCTGCTATAAGAGAATAAAATACTACACATCCACAGTTTATAGAAATTGCTGTTCCCTGCTTTATCTTGACAATGGATCAAGCCACCTGAGTAAGTGAAGTAACAGCTCGTTTGTCACTGTCCCAGCCACTTGTATAACCCCCTTGCTAGGAATCCTGTTCAAACTGCTTTTAGGCTTTTGTCTTGTTGAAAAGTTTCATTGAAAGTCATGAATCTGCAACAAGAACTTGTTCCTGACTTACATTGCATGCATTTTTTAAAAACCTTCACACTCAAAAATACCTGATGTAAATCTCCATGTCAGCCACCTGGAACGATTAAAATGGGCCCACCACCATTCTGCCCAGCCAAAATCTGCTCACCCATGTCCACCAGCCAGTGAGATAAACATTTCCCCAGTTCATTTGCAGTTGGTTACTGGAAACCCCAAGTACTAAGTCCTGAGTGACATGTTAGCCCACCCTGAAACATGACAGAAGCTGCCCTACAAACCCTCAGCAACTTGGCCTTGGAGGGGTATGGGGCTGCCAGTGAGCGTCATCACTCAGCCTGGGGATGAGGGATGATGGGGGGAGGCTTGTCTTTAGGAGAATATGGGTTATAAACTCTGCCAGGTTTCACCTTAAAAGAAAAACATTCTTTCCTAACTTTTCATAGAACAAAACTCACCACACACACAAAGTGGTAAAAAACTGTCCCTGCCATTGAAACCTGATCTCTCTGACCTGGGTTACTTTAGGGCCACCAAACCTCTTTGCTTTGTGTAGGAGGGAAGTCACTGGGAAGATGTAGAAAGTGCGACTTGGGGGGCCTTATGCTCACATCATTCCCTGAATACTTCTGGAAATGAAGGTGTGTGGAGAATCCCTACCATGTGGAGTGTATTCCACAATGGAGACTATCAACAGAGAAAACATAAAGATTCGGATGCGACAAAAATAATGGTAGCACATACACATTTACACCCATCCAGAAGGTGGAGCCTGTCCATCACAACTCTGCTCCCTGACAGGAAGAAAAGCAGCTGAGGGGAGTTCCTGGGGGAGCCTGGTGTTTTCCTGAGTGGGGTCTGTGCAACAAAATGAATTATGGCTTTATCACCCAGCAGAGCTGTGTGCACACCAGCTGGGTGTAGGGCACCTGCCACATACCTCTGGTATAGCACAAAAGTTTGCATGAGCTAATTCACCCTGCCAAGCAGCAGATCTAAGGGTGCACCAGGGCACATTCTCACTTGAAAGACAAAGAGATTGAAATAAAATGAAGGAAGAATTTTTGGCTTTATGAGTACAGTTCCCAGGACATCAGGGCTTTTCCTCAGCTCTATATAACCAATAAAAAGGAATTACAGGAACCACATTACTAAAATTATCTTAGGTGCATGCATATTATTGCAAGGATTAGGAAAAGATTAAAACCAGAGCAGCTACTAACAGTGCTGTCTCATCCAAAAGATTTGCCTACCAATGAGAGACTGCTTGTGTAACACTCTTGAGGAGAAGCCAAGCACCAGGAGCTCAAGGACCCCAAAGCTGCTGTGAGGGAGCCCTGGTGTGAGCAACGGGGCAGAGGTACCCTTCCCAAAGCCCAGGGGGGCATGCAGGACAAGCTGCAGTGCCACCTCCCTTTTTGTACTGGTTTTCTCTTCCTTCCCCAGTGGGGCAGGTGTCCTCCTCTCCCTTTCTACTTCCTCTCTGCCAAAGTGATTCAGGAATTAGCACGGGATGCTTTTTGGTCTCCTTGTCATTACACTTAGTTAGAAGACACCTTCATTTGCTTTCGTTTTGCTCTTCTACCTGGCAGAATAGTTTGCATTTCACGGGCATTTCTTCGGTCCTGTTGATCTTTTTCTACCTGAAGTGAGCAGCATAAAGAGTCACACTGAATGGCTGAGCAGCAGCAGCTGTGGCAGAGCCAATGTTGACAGCTGAAAGAACACCTGGAAAGTCTACAGAATGGTTAAAAACCAATGAAAAAGGAAAAATGCTGAACATGCAGTAGGTCTGGGATGTCAAAGGTCAGTGCAGACACAGAGAGCATCACAACTAGGTGGCACACAGAGAACAAACCAGAGCCCTGAACAGCATAGAGAAATAAGAAATTCATAGCAGTTGTACCATCTACACCCTTTCTCCATAGTTACATGTGTGCCTGAAATACCTTGACAGCAAACATAGTACTGGAATTCCCACCTCCTCTTTGAACGGCGCAGCAGCGAGGCAGCAGTTCACTTTCTATGTTCCTTTGTCGTCAGGCTTTGCCAGGGCCACTACCCAGAGCAATAACTCTTATCAAATCCAGTGCCGCATCACTTTTTTGGCTTTGTTGCATATTTGCATCAGCAGTATCATAACAAATCGTCTTTCAGAGACCAGATACTTTAAAATGCTATGCCCCATAAGTTAGTAATAGTTATAAGTAAATAGAAATGAGGGTGTCTTCCAATTAAATGTAATGACAAGGAGGGCAAAATGAGTATAAGTTGGTAATACAGCAACTGTCACAAGTGCTCAGATTAAGATAGTCACAAACACTTCCATAATGTATGAAATAAATCAGATTTTTCAGGACTAGTTACTTTCTCAGTGGATATTGAATGCTAAGAGCTTTTCAGATCTCTGCTATAATAGTACAGGTTACACTGTATCATTTCAGATTGCTCTTGACTTGGCTTTTATTCATGCTGCTTCTTAAGCCATGCTTCCATGGCTGAAACTTCCAACCTTCAGCAGTTACAAGTGAAGTTTGCAACTTCTGATGTACATAAGCTTTTCTTCGGATCCACTCTTAGAAATGCTAGCGGGCCAGGAAAAATAAGTATTGCTATGAATGTGTCAAAGACACCCTTCATGGTAGGCACATACATGTGCTCACCTGGTGCCCCGCACAGGGGCAGCCTCTCACCAGAGGCAACAGATCTTCACTAGATGCAAATGAAAATGCAGCAAAGCATGTACACATCAAATCCTAAAAAAGATTCATTGCTGAGGAGGCAATCTAGGAACAGAATGATGAAAAGAAGCCTGTCTGCTGTATTTCTTGCCACCTGTTCACATGAGGCTTTTTGAGTCTAGTTCACTTAAAGAAACTGCAGTCATCTGGCAGAGCTGAAATGAAAACACAAATCAAAATGACAGCCCTGTTTTTTTGTTTTGGCTAGACATCTACAGAGATAGAAAGATATGATAATTGTACAACTCAAAAACTCTAGGCATTTCAATAGAATTAACTGTAAATTAAGTTAATTACCTTGAAAGAAATAATTCATTAAAATAACCAAATGAGCTGTGTCTTAAAAAGGTACGTTTCAGGATCTATTCTCTTTCCTATAAAAAAATCAATATATTTAAAGGAATTTGCAGTATCTAAAGCTTTCTTCTATATTTTATTTGCCTAGAAAGGCCACAACCAAAAAAATAAAATTAATTCCCCGTGACAGCAGGAAATAAGGAATGCATAGTAGATACAGGCTTTAAATGCTGCAGTAGAGATGCAGTTTTACAGAAAAAATAGCCTGTCTGTACATGGTTTTGCTGTACACACAAAAGCAGCTACATTACAGAAGATTATTAACCAAACTGGTTCAACACTTTAGTTTCTATTCCCTAAGAAATTCTGAGAAAACCTTAGTCTAAAGAAGTCATTCTGAGTAATTTACTTGGAAGTCATTATGTGTTCTCTGAAAAAGCTAATTTTTCAAGCTATTAAAAGCCACCTATTCTCCTCCCACTCCCATGATTTTGTCATTGTCCTCCCCCTACTTCAGTCCTCTTGCACCTGCTGGTTCTTTTTGCATCCTTGTAAGCACAGCAGATTTAAGACAGACTTAACTTGGTTGTGGAAAGCTCATTTAAAACCAGAGGAGAAGAGGTGATGTAAAGAATCTGAATAAAGTTAATCTTGGACCAATGGCTGTATTCATCATGCAGAAGAAGAGAGAGCATGGTGAGGTGGGGAGTTGGAGAAGAAATAGCACCACAACTTTAAGAAGCTACAGAGAAACAGCCAGGCAGTTTCAATACTCTGGCACATCACGTTCACTACTACTGTGAATTACGATAAACTGCACAGCAGAAGATTTTATGCACCAACCATGGGCAGTCAGTCAATTTTAATTGTGACATGGCTTTGGAAAGAAACAGTGTTCTGATTGAAAGGTTTTCTTTCATTGTCACCTTTCCCCTCTGTTCAGAATCAAAGTAAATTGCAGAAAAATAGAGCCTGAAGAACAGAACAGCTGAAACAGACTGTTATGTGGCTCCAGTCAGCTCAAAGGAAAGAACAAAAAAAAATAAAAATCAAGTGGTGGAAATGCCTTTCCAAGACATAGCAGAGATGGATGCTGTGGTTACGCTATGGGCAGATGCAGACCAGAAGCAAGCTGGACTGGGAATCACACCATACACTGTAGGAACACACTGGCTAGAGTCTTTGCTGAGATGGCTGGGTTTGATCTGAATCCACTCCCTGCTTGATATCATTACAGCATTAAATTGAGTACAGTTTGGTCCATGGCAAATCTCTCTGCTCAGGGGTGGGCTCTGAATCAGGAAAAAGCCCAAGCTCCTGTTCAGATAATGTAGCTGCCCACCAACTGCCCCTCAAATTCAGGTTAGACTGCTGGGACCATTTTTTCTTTCTGTGTTTATGCACCACCTGCAGTTGCAAGCTTCTGGCTATAACCACAAACACTAATAAACTGACAATGCCTGCAACACATTTCTTGTTCTGAAAGAATGAAAACCCCATCTGGAAACTGCAGTTATATCAAATTTATTAAGAAAGGATAAAATGATCCTTCTTATGCTATTAGTACTATTGGCTTGTAATCTCTTGATGCAGTTTAGATATTATGGAATTTCAGACTTAATATTCCATCCAGAGGATGATATAAAAGCCACTATTGATTTCCACTCCCTATAAGCAGGCTTGATCTCTATGTAAATTAAAGATTCTATAATATATTTCACAATATAGATTAGTTGTCATTCAAGTCTTGATTTATTCTCATTCCAGTGGGCTGACTTACCTGCAAGTTCCAGGCAGTAACACACCTAACAAAATCTGGTTAGGCCTTTGCCCATTAACACCCACATCTATAGACACTCTTCAAACATCATAAGGAAATTCTGGGATGTATTATGAGAAAAGGAGTGGTATACACAGCAGTGCTGCAAAAAGCATCACTCACTGTCATCATCCCAGAGGAATAATTACCCCCCTTCTTTTCACCTGAGGAGGACAGGGCAAGACAACAATGTTTTCCCTCTACCAACTATTTAAATCCTTCAAATATTTGGAGAAGTTCCAGAAAAGAGAAAGCAAAGCAGCAGCATAAACATGCTAAGGTCTTCCACATAGCACCCTAGCTGGCTTCTCCCCTAACATACGTCTGGGGACTAGGGAATGCTGGTGCTGCCAACAGCTCCCCCTGTACCATAGTGAGGGTGTTTCCTCTATGCGCTTCCCTTAGTGAGGGCATTTACTTTCTCCTCTTCAGAGAGATGAAGACAGTGGTGGGACCCACATTTCAGTCACTGGACTTTGGGAAGGAAAAGCTTACCAGCATGAAGGTCCTTGTCACACACTGGGGAAAAAAAAACATCCTGGGAGGCATGAGGGACTACATCAAGCCTTGAGCAGCTTGGTCTAACCCTACTGCAAGAAAGACATTATGCCAGAGAACTCCTGAGGCCCCCTCCTGCCTGAATTAACCTATGATCCTATGAAAGAGCAGAGGAAAGGCTATCTACTAACTAGGGCTCCTTTCCACCACACAGAGGGGCACTGGAGTCTAAGGAAACAGCATTAACTCTTGTTTCTGAATGTACTTCCCTTCTTAGCTAGGGGATGAGTTGCACATTATCTCCTCATCCAAACATGTGCTTGTTCACAAAAGAATGTGGGAAAACTTATGTCTGCCAAAACCTCACTCTGATCCTCCAGTCCTTTTCTAAAGGGCAGACACAAAACTCTCTCGTCCTTAAAAATTAGCCTTATCAACGCCAACAAGGCTCTCAGATTATTTCTCATTAGGCTGCTGATAAGCATTAGAAAACCTCTCAGCGTGGCGAAATTCAAAGTACATCACACAAGTAAGGCTGGAGAAGAACAACCAAGGTTTTCTAGTTTCATCTTAGGCTTAGCTACAGCCATCAAAGTCCGATGATGAAACCTGCTGTCCAACTCACTTCTTTTTTTATTTAGTGATTTTTTATTACCATGTCACTCAGAAGCTGAACAGTACATCCATTGCCAGCCATACATCGTCTTTGCGGTATAAAGAGGGACGCACAAGATTTCTAACTCAAGCGTTGCATTTAAAGCAACACAGTTGATATGCACTGATGCTCAGCATTCCTAAGACTCAAGCTCACAACTGAAGGCAATGGACACTGACAGACAGGAGGTTCCCTCTGAACATCAGGAAACACTCACTGTGAGTCTGACTGGACACTGGCACAGGTTGCCCGGAGAGTCTTGGAGCCTCACTCCTCAGAGATACTCAAAAGTCATCTGGACATAGTCCTGGGCAACCAGATACAGGTCATCCTGCTTGAGCAGGGGGGCTGGATCAGATGGCCTCCAGAGGTTCCTTCCCATCTCAACCCCTCTGTGATTCTGTGAATGAAAAATTTAAAACATCCAATAAGAAGCTGCTGCAATTCACCCCCGTCTACCAACTTCCTTGTAGGCCTTCTCTTCATTTGTGCAAAGTCACATCACTTCACAACCAGGGCAGGCTCAGAGGACTTGTGAGGACATTTACAGGTGGGAGCTCAGCCAAGGTGCACCTTGGCTGTCATACCTTGTTGCTCCAGTGCTTTTAGCTTCACAGCAGTTTTACATTTCAGAGCACCTTGATCCAATTTTTTCAAGGACCCTGAGACTCTGAACCTCTAGTAGTCAGCACAGTTGCATATGCACTAAGATTTTGCTGTACCCCCACTTTTACCACAGTGCCACTCAGCTACTCAAAGAGGAATGTATCTCTTTCTCTATAACTTGAACTTCTTCATCTCCTTTCTCTGTCCTCATAAACTTACATTTTAATTAGAACAAGTTCTTATGATTGCCCCATTTGTCCACTGGAGGTCAGTGTCTTTCTACAGAAAGACTGTCCCTCTTACCTGGTGGGTTTGCAGGTGATGGAAATCTTAGAGCAGCACTGCATTTTCCTGTATACAGGATTTTAGGCCTTCAGGTACATGATGAAGACAGAAGCCTAATGTGGGTCCATCATTGCCAAAGGAAGCCCGTTCCTTGCATGTCTTGTCCCAATCAGAGTGACACAAAGAATTGCAGGAACCTCAAATGTAGTGTTTTCCCAGATACTAAAAGAAGGCTCAATCCAAAAGCTGCTGTTACCCTCCTGCAGCTCTCCTGCCACCACTGCAGCATTGCAGGAGGCAAGTGTCAAGCTCCCCTCTCAGGGAGCATCTCATGGGGCAGGAGCTTCCTAAGCAATGACTGAGCATCTTGAAACATTTTTGTGCTTTCTGCATTATCTGGTCTTGTATTTAAATCAAATACTAAAGTTTCATTACCAGCCAATAGATTTTTATTATCTAGTTAATCCTACTTGGCTCGTTTGCAGGGATGAGCTCCAGTGAAGGCGGCTGTTTAGGCTGCTGCACAGGCTGCGTAGGAGAGGTGCTGCACCACGCTGCTTTCAGAAACACCCCCTCATTAGCAAGCCTTCCTCAGCTATTGCCAACACTTTGCCAGACATTCAGTGCAAAGATATGGGTGTTTGCATCTCCCAAGCTGAGCAACATATGACGCTGAAGGATGACAACAGTAGCGGCCAAGAGCGAGCAAGTGTGGCAAGGAAGGGTAAACAGCCATGAGAACAGGGTTGTTTGGCAGTCATGCATAGAGCGCAGACATTGCTCAGGCACTGGCGTCTCTATCAGTGGATATCAGCCAGTCTCTTCTTTGGAAGCAATTTTGCTCACTCGCTCTCACCACGCTGTAACTCTCACCATGGAGTAGCACATGAATTTGGTTCCTCCCAAGTGCAGCTAGGCACGAGACCTGCTCTCACTGCAGCAGCAGTCATTTATTTTGCGTGAAGCAGAATTCCTGAAGCCCCACTAGTGCTGACCAGCACCCTCTGTGCCCTGCTCTCCAGACTCACTCCCTTTGAGTCCCACTTCTGAGTAGCACGGACACGGTCTGACTAGCCAGCTGATAAACATCCATGGATGTTTATGCTGCAGTTTTGCCTATTTACAGTAGATACTTCATCATCCATGAATCTCAAGGCAGTTCCAGTGAAAGGAAAGTAACGCTACCAGGGACTCTACTTGCCTGTATGCCCCTAGTTTGAGCCACAAATGGAAAAAAATGAGGCATTAGGACTGATGAGATGAGACAGTTCCCATGTCATGTATCTCAAGACCTGGAACTTTCAAGTCCTACTATATTTCCTTTAACTTCTGTGCTAGGAAATTAGTGGTGCCTCCTGTATCTTCAATTCTGTCCTGCCAAGACCACCGATGTTCTCAGAGGGAAATTTTGCTCTTTCCATCCCACTACTTCTCCATTTCATTTCACATATATTTCTTATCATAGTCAACAAACTTTTCTACATCCTTTCTACAGCACTGATATCCCTGTTAGCATTTAAACAGTTGGGTGAGAATAAATGGTTGCTGCCCAAAACCCAGAGAGAAGCCATACCTGCAGCAGGCTAGTAATTACAGCAATTGTGCAAAGCTCACATCTGGAAGCCTTAAAATAGAGTTGCACTTTAGAAGTGTGCCTTACCCACATATTCCTTATATATCCTACCACCCTGAGTATTTCATGTTTTGCCTTCTGACCAGAAAACATTATCAGTTCACCAGACTCCTTTAGTAATTCTTACATTCATGAATTTTAAAAAAGACCTGTTTACTATTTAAAATGTCAGCTTAAGTCTATTTATCAGGTATTGAGGCCAGCAGCGCCACCAGTGTCATTTGTACCCTCATGTCTCATCTGATGAAGGAAATAAAGGCTGAAGCAGGCAGATGGCTGAATGGAAGAGAAAGGTCATTGCATACTGCAGCTGATGAGGAGAATAAAATAGGGAAGGTGATCTTCAGGGAGAAGGCTAAAACTTAGCCTCACCATTTGGAGGCTTCTGTATGGAGATAAAACAAAGAGAAGTATCATCAATAATTCACCAAAACATTTTCTCCTATTGTTTAGAACAAAAAGTGTCTTGACCTTTCTCTTCTTCCCCATCTCTGTTCTAAAAATCTTTATTTTCCTATCTCCCATTTAGAAGACAAAAGAATGCCACAGATCTGTGGTGTTATTTTCCCCATTTAAGTGAGGCATCTATACTTAAATGCTTTTACTCTGCTAATGCATTAAGTAAGAAGCCATGTTATAGCTAGACAACTCCCACATCTCCTATATCAAATAATTCTAGCTGTTGGCAGCTGTCTCACCATTTGGTATATTTTAACTAGGTTTGAAAATCCCTAAAGTAAGGATTTCTTATCTCTTTCAGCAAAGTAGGAAGTAAATCTATCAAGCCATATAAATAATTCATATAAATTCTAGAAACATAGCAAGGAATATAGGTCAGGAGGGGCACCACAGGAGAGGAATGGAGCATCCTTTACTTAAAACATGTGGTAGATCTAAATTCAGTTTCCTAGGCAGATCATGTCAACTTAAAGAATGAAGATGGCTCTTAAAAAATTTAAAAAGCAAGGGTTGACTTGATAGTCACTGAGGGTTTTGAAGAGAGTACAGAGGATGATCAAAAATAGGATACTTTTTTCAGATAAGCATTTGTCTGGTGGCAGTCGTTTGGGTACAAGGCAGCAATCTTACTTATCTTTCTTAAAACAGTTGTGAAATGTAACAATAGTGGTTTGCATCAGTTACGGCAAATCAGTGACTGGTAACTGAGAGAAGCAATGAGCCAGCAGGATCCATGTATTTTAAAGTAAACCCCTAATGCCCCAAAGAACTGTTGACGAACACCAGTTGTTTTGATATACGCACTGCAACTGGCCCTGCACACAATACATACCTTAATGTTTTCTTGTCACAGTCAGATTAAATATTTTGATGAACTTGGACAAAGGTTCTTCACAGCAATCCAAAAACTCCACCAAACTGCTTGTAAGCAAAACTTCTAAACCTTTGTTAGAGCAATATATGCCATAAATAGAAATCAAGTAGAAATAAATTTATGGGGAAACTTTCACAGCCAGCCTAGAAAGTGTTACTTTGATTATCATTCTGAGAATATGAAACACACAAGAGTCCTTCTTCCTCAAAGACAGAAATAATGTTTACAACATAATGGCAATCAGAAGCAGTTTAGCCAGGCTGTGTGAAGGCACCCTAAGAAGAGTTTTAGGAATTATGCTAAATTTGGAAGGAAACACAAACAGAACAGAAGAAAACAAATACAAATAAATCTGGAAGTGTGAACCAAGCAAAGTTAAGGTGAGGCCTCACACGGTTGGAATGACCAGTAACTTCAGGAAGATTCACAGTTCATCACTAAGCTAAGCCTTATGATAAGAAATCCTGGTACAACCATCATCCTCCCCAGGGGAGGATTAAAGCCCTATGTCCTGAAGCAGCACCCCTTTTAACACCATTACCACCACAGTCACAGAACAAGAATCTACCCAAGGGAAAGAAACCACAGCTGGGCAACCAACCAAACCATAAATCCTGATGAAGGAGGGAATGGGAAGATGTTTGGCTGGCAACACACAAACTATCTATTGAAAAACAGGAGCATGAGAGTCCAGAGAGAAGGATGCAACCCTGTCCCTCCAGAAAGGAACAGGCTTCAGGTGAAAGCCAGGACTGGGCTAAGGAGTTGAGGAGAGCAAGGGCACTTCTACAATGGCTGCTGACTGCATCCAGTTTGTGAAGGGTGACGAGCAGTGGGCACAAGCCACTCAGCAAGTCAGAGAAAGGTGACTGGGGACTAGGAAATTAAATTCATTACAGAAATAAAATATTAATAGCAGGATGACTCAGAAAACTAACTAAGGAATTCATCAGCACTAGCAGCTATCGAGAGAGCCTGATTTTCAAGAACAGAGAAAACAGATGAGTTCTGCCATGCCCCTTGGTGTAGCTGGTAGGACTCGTGTTTAGAGTTGCAGCCAAAGACAAAAGGGACAGACTGCTCAGTATTAACTGGCACTAGGGTAACTCGGTCAGATTCTCAGGCCTCCTTTCCTCTAACCTACACTTCACTGGCAACAGAAGTGACTGCTGAACAGGGCAGACAGTCTTCACGTGTACAACAGCACGCAATTGAAAACGCCAAATGGCTTGGAAAGGCAACACATTTAGGACAAGCTGCTGAGATATCTCAAAACAGTTGCTGTCAGCCCTAATCTCCAAATCACTCTGCATGTCAGCCCTTGCCAAGAGGAAAGCATAGTACTCCTCCCTGCTCTGGCTAATCAGATAAGAAGTTCTCTATTTATCTGCAGCAGTAAGAATTAATCTCAAAGAGACTACTATATTTAGCTAAGAATCTTAGGAGCTAGTTGTTTTCTTATGTAGCTGAAAAGCCTAGCCCAAACCTGAGGCTGCTTTCCACTCAAAGTGCACATCTATGCTACCCACAGATGAGAACACGTTTCTCCAGAGAAACCTACAGATTCTTGACAGCACATGAAAAAACATTCTTTGCCTCTAATGTTAGTAGAGAAAGCAAAATATGAAATTGCTTCTTCCAGTTTTGTACCTAAAGGACATTTTTTTCAGTCTACTTGTTTTTTTCCTCTTCATCTCTTTAATGAAAGATGATGGTCAATGGGGAACGCACAGTCTTTGTGGAGTACCTCCACTTCCTTTAAAGTACAAGGGAACTGGGAAGGGTGTTGAGTGACAAGCTCAAGTCTCTCCTGACTATTCTGTGACTGACACAAGGGCCTGAGGGATTCTAGGAGGGATCCTAATTTATTTTAATTCCCTGTATATCACCGACAATGCTTAGAGTACCTGAATGCAGATCTGCCTCAACATGCTAAAAATCCTTGGACCTCTGTGTGTGTGTGTGTGCATGTGTGTCCATGTATATATGTACTCATTTCTATCAGGAATGCCTCAGACTCAGAATTTAAAATTCAGGCTCCCACAGGGCAAAAACCTTTTCCCAAAGCAGAATACATCAGGCTGAATTTCTGTTTATTTGGGTTTTCAGAAGTAAAAAAAAGTGTCATGTCATCAAAAAAAAAATTCACTGTCAAAACCATCTCTGGATAAGCTGTTCTAATATTTATTTTACTCCTGTGCTAGGAACTAATACCTCAGCTCAGGATTTAATTTGTGCAACTTCAGCTTCCAGACATAAGATTCTAATGAAGTCTTCATTATTATCAGGTTTATACTCAGTTTAGTTTATAGTGAGATTTTAAACAATTTTAGAAATTACATATTTGCTGTATCCTTAGGTATCTTTTTTCAAGGGGAAGAGAACATCTCTTCATTATTAAAACAGCGCCCAGCATGAGAGAGAACATACCTGAAAAATACATCAAGAGCCAATTTTCCAAGGAATCATTTCCCTTCCTCTCAACTCCATCTGCGTTTTGCAAATTAGCTCAGTTTGGAGCTTGTTCTCAACAACATGCATCCCTCTTACAATAAAGATTTTTTTTCCTCCTCTATTCAATTTATCTTGATAAAAAGAAATCTCAAATACCTAAAAATCCAGCTCAGTTTAGTTCCATGTAAATTGTTTAATGTTCAAACGCAACCACAAGAGCTGTAGAAGCAGCACACTGAGTAACCATCACTCTTAACTCCAGCCGATCAATGAGCAGTCAGAAATGCTTTACACCAAGAGGAACTTTGAAACAAAAAAATAGCAAGCTTGTATATTCAGTTTCTACATAGAATCAGTGTCTTTGCTCTAAGTTACTTGAATTAAGTTCAAATCATAAAATGGAAAATTGGAGAGAAGTAAGAACTGAGTGCCAGAGGGACTGGAGGTTTTGGCTGAATGGAGTAAAGATTAATTTATTTTCCCAGGAAACAACTGAGTCTAAGATGCATAAACAAATCTGCTTCATTTACAATTAGGCTACTGTATTACAAAATTGGTTTATATAAGTTCTTTCCAGGAGGCTGAAAAGCCTCTTCTGGCTTTAATCTGATTACAATTAAAAGATTAAATTAAAAATATTTTTTCTAGTAGGTAGACATGGGTTTGCATTTTACAGTATTGTGCTTGGCATCATTAACCTACAAAGACCCTTTTTATTGAGAAAGTGGGGAAAGAGACTTGCTAATAAAACTTAGATTTTCTGCTTTGTTCTTTCAGGAAGCAAAGCTGATGTTTAATGCATTTCACTGAAAAAAACCCCTAAAGCTACCTGTAGGGAAATTAATGCCTATTTAGACCAACCAAGAACTTGAACTTGGAGCTTGAATCAAGGTTGCAAAAAGGAGAAGCAGCAGAACATCAAGGGAATCTGGTTTTGTGGACTCCAGCCTTCATCCCAGGAACATCATGGTTCCCTGGGATCACAGACAGCATTTGGAAGCCTTATATTTTCATTTCTGTTACTTATCAATAAGTTAACAGCAAAATCTTACTAATCTAAGGAAAGACAGGCTCAAAAGTGAGATTTTATTCATATTTGTTACTTATCCACAACCCGAAGTATGATAAAACTGATAAAAACAGCCTAGAATCATGTTTACATCACTAAATTCAATTCACATTTTGTTAATAAAATACCAAAAGGAAAATGACAACATTGCAGGTTCAGAAAACAGGTTGGCTACTATGACTGAAAAATCTACACTATCTTAACTGGTCACAACTGATTGCTTGTTAAATGCTTATTATTTAAAATAAGCACAAATTACAAAATTTCAGACACACTCAACTTTTGTGCTCATAAAATATATCTTCTGTTGTATCAAATTTCAGGAGATTGGTAAGAATTTTCTGCTGAGATGTTTCATTTCAGCATGTATCAAAAGAATAGAGAGTACTGTCACCACCTGCACAGTGATGTAACACTGAGGTCCCAGTTGCACTACCCATCCAAAGAATTATTTTGCAAGCACACCACTATGGTAAGGACAAGCCATCTCTCATACAGTGATGAAAACCACCATCAGGCTATTACCTAAATTTTGCCCTCTCTGGTGGACACACGGGCCTCAGACTCCAGGACACAAAATAAAGCAGAATTTAGCTCTGCATTTTAAGGCAAAGACAAAACCAGCTCAAACTGGGATAGAGATGAGTACCCTCAGCTGCCCCTGATTACCAAAAGCTGTGGTTGCTCACCACTATGCAGAGATTGGTCATACTTTGTGATAAATTTAAACACCAAACTGAGGCAGCATCTTAACCCCCTACCATAAAGGCAGCCGCCACGGACTGTAAAGTCATACGTAGATTAAACAGCAATGCAGTAGCCAACAGTTTGCATGCAAACATCGTGTTAGACTGTTACATTCTCAGGACTAAAACTGTTAATGGTGTAAACACAGGTTAGATAATCACCTTCCATTTCTCTTTATTTTACATACTTTTTTTTAAGAACAGATAGGGCCTCACAGAACAAAGGAGCTTTACCAAATTTTAAACCTGGAATTACACAGACTTTCGTTAAAAGATTAAAACTAATCTGGTAAGGAAAGAGCTATTCCCCTGCTATGAATAATTTTTTTAAAGCCTCATTAGGCAAAGCAGCAGCCTGATTCTCAGTCCAGAAGAGAGCAAAAACAAAACAACCAAAAAAACTTTTAATACTGTACTGTGGGGGGAGGGGGGAAAAGGAATTATTTAAAGAAAACAAAGACAGTCAAAGCAGACTTTATGGCAGCAACTATTCCTAGGGAAGGAGCAAAAAAAGTGTATGTATGTGGCATAGTACCCCAAAAGCCATTAAAACTGCTTTAACTGCCAGTGTTTTATCCATGGGATGTACTGAGAAATACATTCAACGTAAGAGTTCTGAGTAAATATGCTACATGACTACACATGTACAAATCAACAACAACAGAACTTATTTACACACATTTATACCTACAGGCATAAAGACCAAGTTGAATACTTGTGAAATGTATCTGATTGCTAGATCCAGACTTGTTCCAATCTTAGTAAGAACAGTAGCATTTCTACACTCCAATAACCGTGTTGTTTCAATCAGGTCTATCCTGCATTCACGTCATCTCTACCATAAAACTGAAAAGGCTCTACAGGTATTTTAACTTTTATTTGTAACACGGACATGCATCTGCTACCAAGCAGAGATACCCCTCCCCAACACTCTTCCCAACAAGCAGCCAGCAACCTAAAGCTGGTACTGTTACAGACATATCCAGTCTGCTCGCCAAATGTTCTTCTTGGACCATGTGGATTCATTTTTCAAAGTATACATTTCATCATCTGCTACATGTTTAAGATAAAAAGGAAGATAATATAAAATGAATTCTTTATGCATAAAAACTTAAGCCCAGAAGTGGTTAAAAATAGACTAAGGTGGGCATAATTAGTACCTACTAAAAAAGCTAAGTCACATTTATGGAACCTAACACTTCACTCAGTCATATAGTTAACTGCCCTCAAAGACTAACAACCAGACCAATTCACAAGTACCTAAGTTTCTTACGTAATTAAAAGAATAAGATGTAAAGTCAAAAAAATATATTTTATCCCTTCAAGATCAGGAAAGAAAATAAAATGCTGGTTCTGTAACAGTGCAACAACTGCAGCATATTTTGCACGCAGCACATGAGTTGCTACATTTAGTGGCACTTAAGTATTATGCAGTAAATACTGAAAGTAAGACAAGTTTCTGATCTGCATAAGCATAATCACATCATTATTACCAGAGTTGCTAAGCTACAGCATTCTGAATAATACCAATTCAATTTTATCACTTCCATCACTAGCCTTAATACATGTTAACGTCCTGCTTTACATCTTGCTAAGAGAGCAACCACTGAAGCCAAGTATTTAATGTAGTTGCCACTGGGCTTGGACCATATTCAGTCTGACCAGTCGTTCTCATCAAACTCTGAATCGTCATCGGAATCGCTGTATTCCACCGCAATGCGCCTCGAAAGGATGGTCGCCACATCATTGCCAACAGGCTCGCGCTTGGCTTCTTGCTCACGTTGCTCCTGCACCTTCTTCAGCTGAATTCCTGTAGAGACAATTACTCTCAGACAAAGTTTCCAATGCAAGAGATTTTAGGTTTCATATTGTTATTGGTGAGTTTGTTGTATTATGACAATATGCTCCAGATGATTAGGGAGAGCCTCCCTGAGCAGGAATTCCAAGAGAAAAGAGAGAGATCAGAATCCATTCTCAGAGACTGAATGCTTCTGGACTTCTAAAACTGCCATAAATATGTTAAGGATAAATATTCAAAACTATACAGATCCTTTTGATCTGAAGATAAAAGTTTTCATAATTGTGTGTGGAAATACCATTAGAGACCTACAGCTCCATATTGTTAAGCAAAGTCAGGAAGAATCACTGGTTAAAAATCAGTGGGCTGAAGGCCTGGTGTTGGGTAACTCAGTTCTTCTAAACAGAAGCAAAAGCCATGTACATCTACTGGCACTTTACATAAGGAACACAAGTGCTGTTTTTATTACATCCACACAAACAGTAGAACACGCTTGACAAAGCTGTACTTCTTCAGGCATTAGAAAAAGATTCAAAGTCATGGCTGACAAATGTCAGAACAGGTGTGTGGTACCTGTGGCTAATGACACTCTGCTCAGCTGGCAAAAGAAGCCATGAACTCCTATCCATGGAAAACACAGCGCTTTCATTGAAAAAAAGTAATACCTAGAGCTGAGTGTCCACTTACCCATTCTAATGGCAGCAAGGAGATCGCTCCGTGCATCGCTTATCGGTGCCTGGGCAGGTTCATGGCGCTTTGCCTCCGACGCCGGAGGAACGTGCATTGGGGAGGAAGAGAGGGATGCACCTGCAGCAGGAGGGCCTGGAGGGGGAGGAGGTGGGCCGGGAGGAGGAGGAGCAGTGACAACAAGCCCACTAGAAGGAGGAGGATGAGCAGCTGCATATGTAGAGCCAGTCACCAGTCCAGAGTGGGAAGGTGGCACAGGAAGCTGAAGGGGACTAACAAATGCAGTTTGTGCTGAAGGAATCATAGGGGGAGGAGGAGGAGGGGGAGGACCCGTAGGGTTGTAATAATCCACCATCTGAGCTGGAAGCATCCTATATAAAACAGAACAAAAACATTTAATGCATTGAAAGTTAGGACTTGGAGAATCATCACCTCTTAACCTGCTCTCATCCAACCTCAGCTAAAACAAAAAACAAAAAGAATTTAAACTGGTGAATTAAATATGCAAGTGATTATAAACATATGAACTGTCAAGTACTGTTAATATATTGAGATTTAAGACAGATGTCTTTAAAGACAGCATCCTTTCAGCATTCTACAAAGTGAGTTTTTTATCTTTATTCTCCTGCCTAGTTCAGTATAAAGTGTTTGTTACTAAACAGCTACTTTGTGGGACTATTAAGTACAAGGTCTATGATGAAGGGACCAAGAAAACTGCAGACTACATGTATCAATCCAATAAAAGACCAAATGTTATACAAATATTAAGAGATAACAGAGAACTCAGGCATAGAGAGCTATGGAAAGTATGAATGGAAAGATTTACCCAGAGGTATATCATGTGTCTCATGTGCTTCTTCAGTCAAGTTTATCAATTTAAATAGCATTTAATTAAATTGATAAAATTGATTGATACTTTAAACAGGAGGCACAGGAAAGAGCTACTTTGCTTGTTAACATGTCATGAAAAGTAATCTTAAGCAGAAAAAAAATGAGGATATAAGAGCTATGAAGTAGGCAAAGAACTAGATACAGGAGACAGGAGTGGAAGGAAAGTGACTGATGACACTCAGTGACATGTCAATGTTCATGATAACTGCAATACTCTGACAACGGTCATGGACCTGAGGACTAAACAGAGAAGGGGCAGGTTGAAGCAGTCACTCATAACTGAGTCATCTGCAACATGAATCAGGCAAATGCTACCCCAGGATGCATCAAACAAGGCTGACCATCCTTGGCTTGCCCAGTTTAGAACAACAAAGGCAAGAATGACTACAACTTCCTTGGGGTTACAGCTTGAAAGTTTAAGGTAATTACACTAAAGAACAGACACAGACTGGTTAGAAAACATATTTTCTTGCTATTGGAGAGCCAGTACTCTGGAGCAAGCCTTCCTTCAGAATGCATTCAGGCAAAATATCTAAACAGGAGTTTGATAAATTCCTGTCGAATTATGGAGTGGCATTTGTCCTGCAGCAGTAGGGAATTTGACTCTATGTCTGAGGAGAGCCCTTCCTATTCTAGCCCAAGCTCCTTTAAAAAGTCACTTCAGGGATGCAACAGACTCCACATGAATCACAATCAGCAATACTTTTTCTATGCATTTCCTGAAGTTTAAGTATTAATCAAATTATGTTGTAACTATTTTCCACTTTAAAGAAAAATTATCCCTTTTTTAATACTGTATTAGGAACCCTTAATATTTTACAAGCATATTGATTTCACCACATTCAATACGCAGTTCATTATTTTTGCTTTCACTATTTCATTTAAATTCAGTTCACACATAGAAATTATACCAATTTTTTCTGTCCTCCCCAAGGAGGTAACTAATGTATTTGGGATCTTTTTGTGTAATACGTTACACATTATGAAAGTTATGCAAAACATGCATCCCTCTAGTTTTGTCAAGAATCCACTAGAATAAATCAGGAGATTTACCCATATTCTGCTGGTACCACAGGTACTGAGCTATGCTGGCCATCTGAAGGCTGGGGTGGAGGTGGAGGTGGTTGCTGAGGTCTGTTTAAAGTAGCATGTCGTACAGTGGTGGAAGGTGGTCTGTATTCATGCTCATGGCTTTGGGATGCTGCCATGTACTGTGGACCATCTCCTGCTCCATATGAAGGCATTGCTATCTGCTGATGGAGGGAATGATTCGGAGTAGCAGGATAAGAATAATCTGTAACATCAGATGCATGGGACCTAAAATTAAAGTAAATGGATGCAGAAAAACAGATTATGTGAGAGTAACAGGGTATTATCTAAATAACTGAGAAAAAAACTAAAAGGAATGCAATCAGCATTATTTTTCTTCTGGAACAGGACTCTGATTATCAAACACCACTCCAGTTTAAGTCCACAGAAAGCACAAGAACTTTAGGAGCCAGAAGGAAGCATATTGTTTTTGTCAATGATTTTGACAGCCCGTTGTTTGAAGTGATAATACTTACCAGACCTACCTCAAGTTAACAATGGCAGCAGAAAAAGGAAAGCAAGACTACAAGCATTTGCAATTATGCAGAAAAATATATTTTACCAGTGCAGAGAAAACCAATTTCAAAAGTTAGAAGATGCTTTTTCTTTTGTTTGCACAATTAATTTTGTTGGAAAGGCTTAGAGAAACTGGGAAGTGTAAATATTAGTTGCGCAGAGAGTTCATAAAGATACAAAGTCTAGGATGCTCTGTCAAATAAGCCCAAGAGAGGGAGCAAAAGGATCTCTTCATCCCATTACTGTAAATAGTTGTTTTAGTAATGAACAATGGTGCAGCCTGGCTTTTAGTGAGCACAGTAAACTGATGCACTTATCTATAAGACTGGAAGCAAGGTAAGCAACAAAAAGCCAGGGCTTTGAGTAAAATGAAATAACAAACCCTTTGGGCATTTTGTCCTCTTTCATGCTTCCTGCCTGTTCCATTTTCTTTGCGTCACTCATGAACTCAATGCCCATTTTCCTTCTTTCCCACTCTTCTTTTCTTGTTCTTACTTTTCTCACATTAATTTGCTGGTTTCTGTTTGGATTCAGCTTGTGTTTCTCTCTCTAAAGTACAATAAGTATAACAAATACATGGTAAATGGCCACAGTCCAAACATTTGGATGTCAACATTCAATGTGTAAGTCTTACAGTTCGCAAACAAGAAGACATGAGAGATTTTTTTCAGTTTGGCATTAGAAACAGAATGACAATATAACCAAACACACTTCTTTGGGACCTTACTTACACAACACTGATCATGCAGTTGCTGTCAGCATAAGAATGTCTCTGGCATCAGTACTTATTTCTACATGTATGGGGGCTTTTATAGCTTAAGACTACTCCAAGATGAAAAAATAGAAAACCTTCTCTCCACCTCACTACCATTTCCCAAATTAACCCTTCATGCATATAAAACAGATTTCAGGATTCCACGTCTGATACTAGAGTCACTGAAATGTAAAGAACTCCATAAATTAAAAAAATCTGAAATGCTTATATAAGTACAAGATATCTGTCACACCACAACATCTAAACGTAACAGAGATGCATCCTACAATTTCTGCTTAAAAATATCCTACACATGGCAAGTACTATAGATATTTGCAAACAGCCAAATACATGTTGACATTGCTGGAAAATAAAAAACAAATCACTTCAATACGATCCTGATTTAAATTCAGGAATCCTGGAAGCAAGGTGTTAAGGCTAAAAAAAGATACAAAATGTGTGAAACAGAACTCCTGATGAAAAAGTTCACATCTTTTACTAGATCAACCTATGGAAAGTATTGTCAGTCTGCAGTGTTTCATTAAGACTAACAGGAGACAACGTTTTTGCATTAGAAACCTTAAAAAAAAAAAGACAAAGGCTTTTAGACAGAGAGGGATTCTGAATACATTAGTAAAACAGCAATAGCAATTAAGTTATTTTAAATTTCATATTTCAATTACAAGTTGATTACTCTTCACAAAGACCACAACATTATATCTACCAAGTCCTAAGCAGATTTTGTTTTAATTAGTCTCCACTGGACAGTGGACTAAAGGTATCAGCCCACACTTTTGTAGTGGTAGCTGCTTCCTCAACCTAGACATTCAACAATTTAAACATTAAATTGTTACATGCTTTTTCCAGTGGACTCTGTTTCTTTCTAACTTTACTGCTAGCACTTAATCACAACAGAGGAAATAAAATAAGTGGGAAAATACTGTGGTGAGACCAGCTTAGTGAAAAAACTCAGATTTCCATGCACACCTAGAAAAGGTACCTCCCACTGAGCTCAAAGGGAATCTCAATCAATGAAGATGAATTCTGCTGGGTGTCTCTAAGCAGAGATTTGTTATTTCAAGCAGAAACACTGCATCTGGTTTTGTAGCTTGCTCTTTAGACTAATGTAACATCAAGAAAGCTGAACTCTTCTCCCATTCAAGCATTCTGTTGGAGGCAAAAGTATGCTGAACTGAGTAGATCACAGAAAAATATTTATTAAGCTATCAGCAGTGAATGAAACAACAAACTAGACACTAAGGAAGAGGTACTGACATTTTCTACTAGAGGCAGATTTAAATGCTTTTGTAACTACAGCTACTCAAGACCAAATATAAAGCATGCGGCAAACACTTCTTTCACTGCGGTGCATAACATTATGATGGCAAAACGCTCCTGTGAAGCTGAGGAAGAAAAAAATCATTACAGAATTTGTAACGTTATTTATGCTTTAAGATAATTTTGAAAAGAACTTAAAAACATGCATTGTATGTTTTGTCTAACTATTCCCATCCTGTAAAAACACCTAACTCTACTCAGTATTTCTGAACATACAACTGTGGTATAACAAACAGCTTTGCTGTAAACAGACCTAGTATCTGGGGACAGTGATCCCTCGGAAGATGCTCCATGGTACACACTTTGAGACAACCTGTTGTCAGGTCTAAGCTCTTTGTCATATGCCATCATATTCCACTCCTGGCGTCTGTTCCTGGCTTTTCTAACCTTTTTCACCTCACGGGTGGTGCCATCTATACGTTTTTGCTCCTAATATTCAAACAAAAGAAATAAAGCATGCAAAGAGAGAAAAAAAGGAAAGGAAAAAAGCTGGTTAAAATGCAGTTAGATTGCATGAAAACAAGATCAGATTTACAGATGAAGCCAAGTCTTCATAAAATTTCCCTGCACTGAAAACGAGAATATCTCCTTATGCTATGAACCTCATTTGTAGCAAGACTGCTGATTTGTCCTTCTTCTTTAGGATGCACGTGCTACAGCGACACCAACCTACTTGTTTCCCAGTACAGAAATGTGACTGATTTTAAAAGCAAGAAAGTTTAACTTCTTCTGACATCACGTCTTTTATTTATATAAATCCTGAAGCACTTCTAATTTTCACCTCCTGCAAATCAGACTTCTGAGAATATGTTAAATATGCTAAGGGCTACTCTGGCTCTTTGTTACAGACACAATCACCAGGGCCTGGGGAAGTATGGAAAAACTGGACACCTTTTCCTATTCCATAGTCTATGTGAAAGGATTTTTGTTTGTTTTAACTTCCTCTCCCTTCTTAGATCTGATTAACTACTGTAATTCTTCCTAGTTTTTTCTCATCATTGTTTCCCATTATCTTATATAAAAATGAATTACACTAATTCTCTCTGCTATTCAGGCCAGCAATATGTTACAGCATGATAGCTTCACGACAGATCACTCTGCTTAGTTATTTAAATCTTTCAATACTATATCAGGCTCAACCAATGTCAGTATTTATCTTATTTATTTATCTTTATCTTACCGGTAGTAAGATCTCCTAATATCGGGACTCAATGCTTTGAGACCTCCAAAATGTTGTCCTCACTTCTGACTACTCAGTATGCATATAAAAACTATATTGGTGCTTCAATACAAAAAATGAACCAGTTTTGCTCAATCCAAACTGAGAAGGGTGCTTATGTGCTACTCCTTTTCTCAGTGTTTATGAAGGCCCTACATGTTTTTTTAATCAGCTCTAGATCCCACATCTTAGAATACTAATTCATAAAAAGCTTAAACATGTTTTATCTATTAGTAAGTTGGTATTAGGCTTTTGGCTGCTAGAAAAATAGTTTCTCAGGAAATAATTATATTGCTATCCTGAGAATGCAGTCATAATCAATTGTATTGACAGAAGAGTTTGGTCAAACACTGATATGCAAGCCTTTATTGTGGAATCGACACCTCCAAAGTAAGGAATAATAGTCAGAAAGCTAGCTCAACAAAAAGTACACCACAGATGCACACAGGTTTTTTACTCCAACTGTGAAACAGAACTGAGCAAATAATTCTGAAATAATGTATTTAACATTACATAACTAACAAAAAAACTATCAAATGCATTAACTGTCCCTGTTTTGGATCTCTTCTTCATTCATGCATGCCTGCATGAGGGACCTGCTGATCCTGCCAACATTAATAATGACGGAGAAAAGTCAGTTCAACATCCAAAAGTTACAACAACACTTGCTCATCCCTGCAGTAGGCAGATTTTTGGTCTGATTCATGTTAAGTAAAGATCATCATCTTGGTTTTTAATTAATTCCCCTAAAATCTTTTTCCTCCACAAACTTTTTAGAATCACACACTTATTTTATCCAGGTTATGTTTAGTACCACTTTGTCACATCAAATTCTCCCAGTACAGGATTTGGTGCAGAAAAGAGACAGATTCATTCATACTTTATTTTAAATATATAAAATTTTGCTTATTGCTGTGGTTGAACATATACTTGTTAAAGGCTTTACACCTGTCTTTTTCAATTATTTGCTGCAATTTTTTTTTAATTTGTGATTTTCATCCTGATTAATTTATTAAGATTTTGTTACTAAATCACACCAGATTTGAGAGGAAAGTACTAGTAAGTCTTTTGGTTCGCCTAAAACACTTAGTTTTTCTCTTCTTACAGAACAATAACTTAACCTAAGGGTGACAGCTACATATTTCTTGCAAAGTTCGAGATAAAGAATATATCCACCTTTTGACCAATCTGTGATGCTACTCAGAAGACAATTTTGACACAATTCCTGTACTATCAGGAATGCTTGCATGACTGCTTACAAATAATTGCCTATTTAGAAGTTTGGTTTTAAAGAGATCACTGTGTTTTTCTATTAAAAGGTAAATACATATGCATGTGTAAACAACATAAAATAAACACAAAACTTAGTTTGTTTTTATTGGATCAGATTTGACTTGGATAGGTTGTTCCAGACCAGCATATATAAGTGCACTAATGAATAAATATGCTGGAATACTTTTTTCTAAAGCAGTACTAAATCCTCCTGGTATTGATTTTTTGATTAAATATTATATAAATACATGTCAAACATTTTAATTTCTTACAAAACAGTGGGGCAGGCCTATTCCTAGCAGCTGACAAAGCTACATATACCTCTAATAGTAATATTAAGTTGTTCCAGTAGCAGTTTCATTACCTTGACAAACAATGGGGACAGCTCTAGTTTTAGTACCTAGGGCAATGACAACAGAGTTCTAGGGGAGTTGAAGCCTTTCAACATAACTACAGTCAGAAATATTTATTAGGAAAGTTAAGTTATATTAAGAAGAGTTACTTCCTTTAAATAGAGGCTGTGGCAGAAAACTGGGTGCTGTAGGTTAAGCCAGAAAAGAGGTACATCATTCAGCTGGTGGCAGGAAGTTATTTCAGCAAACACAAGCAGATTAGAGCCTTCAAACATTGTTAAGTTAATTTTAAAGTTTGATATCTGCATCAAGAATTAGCAAGTGATATTTCAAGCATCTTCAGAAAGAACTGGAGCTAGTAACAGAAAGTACCTTCAGCAAGTATTTGCCATACTTTCAAAAAACTGGAAGCACAAGCATAGAGTATTTTCCTGACCGCAAATTTATAAGATCCTATCAAAACACAAGTAACCAAGAACAATTTCTGAAATACAAGCCTTCAAAATTTAAAGATTTTTACTTGTTTAAATAGCTAATTAGTCTCAGAAAAAAAATGGGTAACAATCAAAAGCAAATTAAAACAACTTTCCTTTGGTTAATCAAGAGTAAACAACTGGCCCCTAATACAGTCATTCAACTCAGAACACTATTGATACATACAAAAGCCAAAACTACATTGAAGTCTTAGACACGGACATACCAAACATAAAAAACCAGCCTAGACAGATTTTAAACTTAAAGAACTTAAATTACAGGTTTTTTTCAGAGAAAAAATTTCACCTGAAGGAGCCAAATCAGAGGAAGCCTCAGATTTTTTCAATTAAACTGAATGCAGAAGCAATAACATGATATTTGAAGGCAGGAAAATGAAACTCTTCACAAACCTCTGGCTGCAACAACTCAAGTACTTAAAGCAAATTACCAAAATAATATTGGAAAACTGATTCTCTGGTGCAAGGACTACTCTCAGACTTCACCAAGCACCTGAAAAATTGAGGCTAAAAGCCAGCTACATTTGGTCAGCTGAGTAGGATGGCATTTGGATGACTAGCTTGTAATTTGCTAAACAATATATATTTATTTCACCTGCACAGTTTCTCAACAACTTTCGTTTTGTGCTTCTGTAGAGCACGATTTGAGTAAAGAATTCTCATTTAACAGGTTCAAAATACAAGTTCAGCCACCAGATTATTAATAAATCCTCTGGATTCATTCCTGGTCACTGCTATCATAAGGACAAGAACAAAAGAAAAAGGACAGCTGATTCAGCAACCTGTGGAACAAAGTGTGCCTGTGAGACATCTCACCAAAACCCACTAGCTCTCTACAGAGTGCAGATGATGAAATGCTCCTTTGCACAGCAGCTTCTGGAAGGCCAGAACTGAGATTTCTTCCTATCACAAAGTAAATGCCATCCATGCAAACTCAAATTTATGCTGCTTTCTTCTTTGTCAGATTTGTTATATATTTAATCGAATCAAACAGCACTTCAGCTAGAATTTATCAAGGCGTGTTTCTGTGATGTATGGCTATAATCCTACACAACTGGAATTGAGCACATTTACATTTGGTTTGTAAATTGTAATAGGACAATTAAAATCTACAAAAAAAGATATACCATGGATGGAGATAAGTGGGATGTGTTGCCTTAGATAAAGTCTAAGAGCAAATTTATAAATATAGTTTTGTAGAAATCTCTCTAAAGGAATAAAAAAAAATCAAGCAATACTATAATTTCTTATAAAAGCATTTGTATTTTTTCCTTTTTAACAGTAAATCAGAATGAAAAAGCTAGCAGTTGATAGTTTCTTTTTCTTCCCCTCCCTAGTGAAAATATCTAAACTTGAGGGAAAAAGGTAGGAGGAAAAACCCCACAGGCTGCTATTATCCCTATATACTTTTCATAAAGAAATACTTAATGAAATCTAAAATAAACACCAACTCAACTACAGAATGATAGCTGCTTTAATTAATTCCAGTCTTTCAATCAGCTCTATGACTAATCATACTGAGAATATAGTGGGAATATAATCTTGCATTGTATAGAAATTGCATTTCTATACAACCACACAAATAACCAACTGAATATTTTCTAATACTTTGCTATACTCAGTAACTATTGAAGATGCCTACCCAGTTTTCTCAATTCTATGCAATATTTCAATACTGAGACACCTGCCAAAACATAAAATGTTTTGATTCATAATCATAACAGGGAGACTTGATTTATTTCTTCCAGGATTTTAAAAACCATGAATTCACTAAATCTTTTAGTTAAACCAAGTCTTCATGTTTTGTTTAAAAATTCTGGAGTCAGAAAGTTTTGTCCAGCAAAAGGAAGAAGGAATTAATAGAATTTATTCTAACAGAATAGCAAAGTTTCCCAGTCACGCCCTATAATTTTATTTCTAAGCAGGTACCATATATACTGGCATATATATACACAGTTCTATTACGTGTGTGATGTATATATACAAATATACATTAGCATGCATATTCATGTATTAGACATTCTGTGCACACATGTATTATACATGTTATACATATATGATGATACCTGCTTAAATACAGACATGTATAGATAGGTATGCTAAGATGGATGATGTATATGCACATATACACATGTATGTGGATATATGCACACATGTATTGAAAACTGAGTGGCTTCCTTTTGTTTCCTCTGAGCACTCAGCATATCTTGTTCAGATTCCTTTTATTTTAAATCCCTCATCTCTCACTGAACCTATTTATAAAAGCACCTTCTGCCAGGTAACATAAGCAGTAGTTGTTGCTTCAAACTTTCTGTTTTCACTTTTTTTTTTCCCCCAGAATTATCTTCAAAAACCTTAAAGCCCTCCAATTTGACAAAAATATTGACCACAAAGAAGCTGCAGGAATAGCAACTCTTTTTTCCATTCACAACTAAAATCTATTGAGAAAATCTTGATTGCATCAGAATCTTTTCTATGAAAAAGCTTCTTTTTTGCTGGTTTTCAAACTTAAAGGAAACAAAGAATACTACTCCTAAAATTAATCTTCTCTTGTTGCTGAACCACAGAATAATTTTGCTGCATATTATCATCTTACTAACAACAAAATTATTTATTTATGGATAAGCTTTTGTTTTGCTACTGGAGTTGATGCTGCTAGATAAGGAACTGTGAAAATAAAGGAAACTATAATTCAAATTCCTTCTCCCTCCCATCATAGTGTCTTTTTCCGAAGCACAACAGGGCCATTTTGCTTAGTACTAATAAGCAGATACTGGAAAAAGACTCAATAACCACAGTACTCCTAAAATTCAATTTGCTGCCTTCTTAAAATAAACAGTATAAGCTACAAAAATGGAACCAAGTGAATCTACAGCCACACATAAAGAGGAATAGTCCTTCCACACACAGAAACTAAGTATGACCTGGAAATTTTTATGTCTGGACAGCCATACACAAAATTGCAATGCATACATGTGCTATTATGTTCCTGCTTTTACCTTTTGTCTCCTCTTTTCTTTTCGCTTATCTTCAGTATCCTGTAACATTTTTTCTTTCCAAAGATCAAAAAAATAGGAAGGATCAGTATAAAACTTCAATCCATCTTTCTTATCATCCCTGGAAACACAGCAGAAGAAAGCTAAGAATACATGAATTAGTATGTTTTAAACCCACAAAACTTTTCTTTGACAGTCATCCAAGCTTCAAGCTGATCAATAACAACTCTTACTAACTGGATGCCTATAAACAAATACCACCATCATCTGTAGGAGTGGCAGAAATCACATTCTTCAATTATAGATCCAACAAATTTACCTTCCAATTAAAAGCTCTTAAAAATGAAACACACTGCAAATGCTCTGATACATCAGTCTTTAAAAAAATTCAAATAATTTACTGCAGATTGAGTGCCTGTTTTATACAGACACCTCACAACCTAGTACCTCTCAAAAATTGAAGAACACAGTAAAACCCCATTGTCCACAACCCTTCAGGCAGACAAATTGCACTCATTTCATGAACAACAATAAATTTAAAGGAAACAGGAAAAGAAAAAAGAAAATGTGGTCCTACTTGTTGCTCTTCTACTCACCAGTAAGTAACCAGGAAAAGGTACAGACTGTGTGCGTATAATAGTGGGAAGGCAAAAGCAACAAATCCAGCTTTCTGGATAAAGCCGCCAAAGAAATCAGTGCAGTATATTATTTATTTTATTTTCACTTTTTATATAATCAATGGCCCTTGCTCTCTGATCCTGTGCTGCCATGTAAGATTTATGTTGAAATATGATGATTTTTTTAGGTACGACTTAAGATTTTAAGTGTGGCAATAGCAATTTTTGTTTCCATAAACAGGAAAGTCCCTGAAAAATCAGATCTCCATAATCAATACAGCATCTCCCTTCTGCTGTAATTATTCTCTGCATACAAGTAGGAGATGAAGGGCAAAGTACAAGAACGTAATCAATCAATATTTCCTTACCTGTAAGGTGAAAGAATATTCAGAGGTGGTGGTTTGTCACTCTGATTATAAATATCAGCCACTGGGTTTGGAATGCTGTTCTTTGAAACTACCTGCTGATCTTGAATTGTTGAGCTCTTGAATGCTTTTTTCATGTTGATATCCTGTAAGGATACTGTTAGAAAAAAAAATTACATTTACCACAGGTCTGAAATGAACAAAAGTGGATAAAAAAACATCTATTTCTCAGCAGCTATATAAAATATTTTCTGCAAAATATAGAATATTTTTCTTTAGTGGATAATCATGATATTTAAGCTTAAAGGCATGTAAGAACTGCCATAATAAAACACATTTAAGTCCCACTTGGTCCAGAACCTCACTTAAAATAATGGGACCATGGACTGTGTCTTGGAATATGATGCAAGAATGCTGTCACATGCAGACGTCCAATGATTTTTCCTTTTTATAAGCTTTATCCTGGCATCAAGACTGAAATGCAAGGTCTGGTATTCCTCTGACACAGCATGTTTTATAATTACACATGGTATCCATAAACATTCAACCCCATTCTACATATCATTAAATTATGGGTGGAACAACTTCCCGTGAGAAAGAGTTCCACCTCTCTAACCATCTTTCAGCTCGAAAGTTTTTCCATATAATTGAACACTCCTTGATTGTAAGTTTTTCTCATGTCTCTATGGAGAGAAATACTTATGTTCTTTGTACAGTCCAGTTACATACTTCCATTTAATCTTTTCACATACACAGTTCTGGGGAAAACACTATTAGCCTTTTCATCCTTTCTTTTCAAGTGAAAGATTTCAATTGCTTTTAACTGTTCCTGTCATTTTTAGCAAGGCTTTCTTTCACTCTGAATACAAGTTTCCATGAGATAAAGCAACCATTGCTAAAAAGATCCAGCTAATGCTAATCACAATTTAAGAGTGGCAGTAAGCTCTCCACATCATCCTCCACTTTTAAGCAACCTAAAGTACAGGTTTTTGACTGCAGTTGAACAGAATGCTGAAGTCTTCACTGAGTTGTCTACAACAGCATTAACCACTTCTTGAATTGAGGCAACTGTTTTCTAAGAGCTGTAGCAATAGTGCAAACAAAATGCACTGGCTTCTTCTATTTTTATTATCATTGTCATTTCATCTGATAGTTCTTGCCCATTCATCTAATTTATCGAGTCTCAAGAACAAATTGTGAGAAATTTCACATGGTAACTGAACAGTATTGGCCAAAAATTTAGTATACTGATGACCTGAAAAACCAGAGAGGCATGAAGTCTGACACTTTTATCCTTTGCCATGATGGAAACCAAGTCCCACTCAGACTTCTCTACCCAACTATTTTTGATGTCTGTGCTGAGGTCTTGCTTTTCACTCTGAGACCACTTAGATCGTTTCATAACTTTTACAATAGCAAAAAATTAAGAACAGAATATTTCATTTCAAATAGTCATTCCCCCATCCACATCATCTGAAGTATCAAAACAGTTTTTGAAAGTACTTTCTATTTAAACCTGCCTGTAAGTACAAGGTAAGGTATTTCAGGCAGTTTTTTCAGATGTATATATCTGAATTGGTATATTCTTGTTTAGAGGAAGACATTCAAGAGAGTAAAAATCCCCTTTTTCTGGGGCTTTTTAGCATAAGTTATTCATATGTTTTTGAAAACTTAACCTCAATTACTTTAATTTTTTTCAACTGTAATATTATATATATTCTTTTTTTATATATACCCTGTTAGTTATAGTTAAGAATGTAAGAAATCACTGATGCACCTAAATCTAGCAATTGACATTTTACTTAAATGCCTAAGCTATCCAGAAATATATTGAGTATTAGTGACAGTGCAATGAATTGCTATAGACTTCAACTTCTACAAAATAGCTAATAAAATTTACTACTGACGTTAAAATGACAGCAGCTTGTATATGTAGCTTATTAATCTGAAACATGATTAGCAATGCAAGAGTAATAACTGCTGTCAATTTAAAATAAACACTGATTAAATTCTCAGTTCATACACTAGTCTCCCCTTCCAATAGATTGCTTTTAATTATTCTCCAAACTCTGGAAACTAGCCAGAAGGTATTGCATAACACAAATGAGACGTTACAAAAAAGAAATAAGAGCAAAAACAACCTCTGATGAGCACTGAGTTTCCAAAAAATTGTAGACTTAAAAATCATGAAGACTGACACAATCCACCTCAGCACAGAACAATTACAGTATATAAATATGATCTAGTTTGCTCATATTACCATCACAACATGCCTTTAAAACTAAGCTGAATAGTGATTCTATAATAGCTTAATGTTCCCATCTAGCTCTTGACACCTAAAATAAAGGTGCTTGTATCAAAGAATCACAGAGTAGTTTGGGTTGGAAGGGACATTAAAGATCATCTAGTTCCAACCCCACTACCATGGGCAGTCACACCTTTCACTGGTTGCTCAAAGCTCCATCCAACCTGCCCTTGAACATTTCCAGGGATTGGGAATCCATAACTTCTCTGGGCATCTGTGATCAACTGTGATACTCTAACAGTTAATATGTTCCAAAATCAGATAAAACACTCAGACATGTAATAATTTTCAGACAGTAACCAGCTAAAATGGAAGACTAAATATTACATTAGTAAATACCAACAATAACATTTATTATTATCACTAACAGTAGTATTAAATATATAAACCACACAAATATAAATGGCAAGGACCATATATAAATCATATAAATAGTACTATTAAATATATCACAAGTACCATTAACTGCTACTGAATAAATATTGCACTATCATCCTGGTGTAACAAGCTTGTACATTTTACTAAATGTCAGGAATCTTATAACAGGGAACACATGAAGTGGCTGGCTCAGACATGAAGCATGAAAGCAAAGATGTACGTTCCAGCTGTTAGAGCTAGATAGAGAAACATGTTTTACCTGCCCAAATAAGTGATTTCAAACAATATAATGTTACTTAAATCCTTTGTTTTCACTGTGTATTTATGAAGTGAATGACAAAACATGTGAGTGCAGCTATTTCAATTTTTTAAAGGCAATACTGTTTCTAGTGACTAGAACCCATTGGAGAATTTCACCTAGTTGATGCAAACACAGTGCCTTATTTAGATAGAGTATTATGAGATCTTAGATGACCACAGAACAGACACTATTAATGTAGTTTGTGACTACTCCACCCTGAAATAAACAGATCTACTGTCTCAAACTTTTTCCAATATTCTGACTTATTTCCAGTAAGGACTAGATTTACTCATTTTGGATTTACTATACTCACAAACTAAAAGTTTTCCCTGTGAAAAAGGCAGCTTAGTGGCTCTATTACTACAGAGGCTTATTGAAGTAATACTAACGACAGCGGTTACAAGACTCAAGAATACTTTTTCTTGCTCTGCTAACATGATTTTTCCCAGCTTGCTTTACTGAGACAACAAGACAAAATATTGGTACAGGATTACTTTGAAAAGACAGAGATTGTTGTGTAATTAAATACTGTGGTCTTGTCAACATCACTTCTGGCTCAATGCTTTCATGCAATTACCTACCCTCTTCTACTGTTGAATCCAGCTGGGTAACTTTGACAGCAAGGCGATCAATTCTGTCTTGAAGGGAATTTGCTCTGATGTAAAAGCTGTTGGCCTCATTAAACAATTCACCAAATATGTCTTCAGCATGTTTGCCTGCATAAGAAAACAGACAGGGAAATCCCTTTGCTAGTGGCTTACAAAACACAAGACAAAAGGCTTCAACATCATGAAGTTATAATAGAAAGTAGCTATAGGACTATAACAGCACAGTTTGTCATACAGTAAAATTTTGGCCAACAGATTTGTACAAAAATTTCAAAATACAGCATAAATGAGGCCTGAAGTCTATTCTCCTGGACACCCTGGTTAGTCTTCTACTTAAAAAAAAAAAAAGAGAAACTTACAAATTTTAATCCTTATGCAGCTGAACTACTGCCAACTGTCAGAAAACTGATCATTAAAACCTGCCTTTGGGATGAAAAGTCCCAAACTTACTGCTGTCCATAAAAGCTTCTGAAGTAAATTTTGAAATTAAAATCTTGCAATCCATAGTCATTAAGATTTAATTATAAGCACAAGCCAACATCAAAATGAAGGCTGAGCAGATAAAAACCAGGATCCTCCTGCAGGGCAGCCCACTTACCTCTACAAATGCTCACTGCATACATGTTGCTGTCCCAGGAGTCATTTGAGATAGAAAGATGGCACTGACATTTACCTACAGCCACACTGGAATTGATGCACCACTAAAGTGGAGTTTACAACCTTTCTGTCCTCCCTTTCAGGTACTGTATGCTCTCAATCATTATGAGAGTGGATAGTCCAGTCCAGATCTGCAGCTTCAGGCCCTAACCTAAAAGTGCTACCAGTGGACAGGAGGTGCCTTATGATAAGCCCAATGCTCCTTGGGCAACAGATCGTTGTGCATGCCCATTCCTTTCCTAGACCTTCCAAAGTACTAGGCATCCTCATATACAGTTTGACTGTCTTCATCCCCAACCCAAAGTTCTCCACCATTCTGGAGTGGTTACGGATCCCCAATTTAATACCTCCTGCCCCAGAACTTACCCTACAAATTTCAGCTTCCATCTAAATTTATTGCCCTCACTGAAGTACAGTCCCTCCTACACAGATACAGCTGCTTCCCTTTAAGATCCCCCCTCTACAATTTCTGTAGCCAAAACCCCTCAAGACATCTCCACTCCATCAGTTCTCCTTGCAGAAAGGAAAATCCTGTCTCCTGCACTTAACCATGCTTTTTAAATAAAAATACATTTTAAAACCCTACATCTGAATTAATTATGACCTGCATCGAGAAGAGTCCAAAGAGCAGAAATGGAAGGGAGGGGGAAAGAGAAACCTTGTCTAATATTTGGAACAACATAGAATATGTATTAACCAGCTAAATGACAGTGGCTTCCAAAAGAACAGCAACTATTGACATTTTAAGTTGAGTCCTATAACCAACCTTAATACTTCATAAAGAAAAGTACAAATATAATGAAAATTTTAATTCAGATCCCATCCTGTGAACATCATTGGAAAAAAAAATATAGTCACACTTAAGAATACAAGAGGATCTGCCCCTTTCTTGGATCATTCTCCCCCTTGGGGGGAAGGGAATGACAACTACACTAAAACAAGTTCAAAAACGCTGTTTGTGAATTACAGGGAAAAAAAAATTAATGTGATTGCCTTCAAATGAAGGACTTCACCAGTAATAGATTTCTTCACTAAATGTAAGATCAGCCAATAACTAACCCAAAACATTAGGTATTCTGGTGTATCCAAACTCTGCTTCATGTGCCTGTGGAAGGTGGATAGGCAAAAGGTGTGCTGTCTACCCGTTCCTAACCTCCTCCCCCCCTCAAAAACAGAGGTCACACAACCACAGCATAGTTGAAGCTGAAAATCTTCTAGCCCATTTCCCTGCTCAAAGTACGACTGGACAGAGCAGGTTGCCCAGGACTCTGACCAGCAGGGTTTGGAACACTTCTAAGAACGGAGGCTCCACACCTCCTCTGGACTACCTATGCCAGTGTTCAACCATCTTCACATTAAAAGTGTTCTCTTAAGTGCTTCCGAGCAGCTAGTTGAGATTCAATTATAATTCCCATTTGATTTAGTTGCTCCAAATGAAGATGTTATTCCAAGCTATGGAACAAATAAGCTTTTCAACTCTTCAGCTAAATAAAGCAGTTATTACATTCTTCAGCCACCAGTATTCAGAGCTCAATCAATTTTAATGGATGTTAGTTTATGTTAATATATTGAAATCAGCCTGCTGAGGGAGGACTGCTGCATTCTAGGATTAAACACATCACCTCTAGAGAAGTTGAGGAGATGGGTGCTTATCAGTTCTTTTTCAGAAACCAAAGTAGGAACATACTTCAGTTAATATTTAATTTTTTTTCAACACTTATTACCCTAAAACACTTGAAAGACACGTTGTCAACCTGTGAAAACAGTGACATGGTAAAGCAATATTAGACATGCTGTCCTGATTATCATGATGCAGTAAATTTTAGAAATAGAAAACACTTGAGAAGTATTACTTTATGTTACTATCTTTTAAATTAGATTTTTAACAAAACAGAAACAAGCAGGGAAAAAACCCCAACCTATCTGAAACAGAATCATGTATCTTTTAACTTTAGAGCTGATTTTTGAACTACAAGACAGTGGTTTAAAAACATTAAATATATAATAATTTAAAAATTCACCAAAGAAATTATGCAGTCTTTCTTTCTAAGATGCCCTCCAGCCACTGAAGTAGTTGCAGGAAAATTTAGTCATGATTCTGCCTCAGCAAATCCCTGCTTTCCATAGTTTTTTATGTCAATTAACCAAAGTACCTCTTTCTGGGACTTTCACAGGTCATCTTCATAGAGTTGTATATTTCATTGTTCACAAAATAAATTTCCAAGCTTTATGAGACATTTCTGCAGATCAGTATTTCACAAATAATTTAAATAATACTCTCTATTCAACTTCTACAGTAATTACATGAAACATCATCTTGCCAAACCAGTATATAACATCTCTAGCAGAGACTAAACATCACCTGAATTACAACTGATTTTCAAATACTGCATTAAAAAAGTGTGCAGTAACACATTGAACACATTGCCCCAAAGGTATCTTTTGTCAACAGTCAAAATGCTCAGTGCTGTACCGTAAGAGGAATTCAACAATGATGCTGGCTTGTCTGAAAACTGGAAACCCAATGTGTTTATTACTCTATCTAGTTTCCATTCACATAATTTGAGTCTGAAAAGTACAGCTTTCCTTTGCATTCCTTGCTCTACAACACAAGTACCGGGGACAACACACTCAAGAGAAAGACTTTGAGTGCATTAGAAAGGTTACCATTTTTCACGCCATGAACATGCATTATGAAAGCAAAAAGGTAATTTCACTTTGCATTCTGGTGTCCAGAGGCATTTAAGGAAAGACTGGATGTGGCACTTAGTGCCATGGTCTAGTTGACACAGCAGTGTTTGGTCACAGGCTGGACTCAATCTCAAAGGTTTTTTCCAGCCTAACTGATTCTGGAATAAAGATGACACTAAGGCTGCTCAAAAAGGAGCCAGCACTGCACTACTGCTCTCCTCAGGGTCCTAGGTAAGGACTGAAATGTCCCACAGAACTATGTGCTGTTCCGTAAACTGGATTTCATCCAGGATATGCTCATTTTATCACAATATGGAGCAGAAGACAGTGATTCCACCCACCCATTTGTAACAGGATTAATTAGAAATGTTAGACTCATGCTTTCCCCCTACCCCTTTTTTAAATGAGCAGAAGTGGTAGGCTGTTACTGACTAGGTCTTGATTCTCATTTGCTTTCTCACAGTACCTCTAGCATGACAATAAATGGCAAAAAAGCTAACTTTCCAACCCAGCCTGATTCAGCAGTAGTGAAGAGCAGAGTGACACAAAGCTGGATGCAGTGTGCTCAGGCCTGCATGAAAACCAATGAAACTCTGAGCCAACGGCCAATCTACCCAAGAAAATACTAGGAGGCAAGCTGGCTGATATTGTTCTCTGAGTGAAAGAAAAAGTCTTCCAAGTCTCTGCAGATGACACTTCCTCCATTTTATGTTGTACAGCAAAAACCGTTTGGTATCATTTGCATATGGGTCAAAGAAAGTAGCTCTGTACCTATGTTCAGATGATTTATATCCATGTAGGTAAGATTTCAACCTGACAGGTAGTATCTGGATGAACAGAGAAGCCAGAAACATGAAAAATACAAAATATTTCAAGACTCACAGAAAGGAATTATTTCAAGTGGTAATGCAACTTGAAACACAGTGAGTATTGTTAATGTACGGACTGCAGTCTAATTAAGTTTAATGAAGGAGGGCATACAGTTTTTAATATTTAATCTTCAACAACAATCAGATGCTATTTATTATTTCTTCCCCATATATACACATACGTAAAACTCAGGAACAAAACCATTCTGCAAGAGATCCTGTTGCAGAAAGCAGCCTTTTCACTGGCTGAAGTCCTGCAGTCATCAGACCAAACTCCACTGCCAAAAGCACGGCAGTATTTTGTGGAAGCATCCAAGTCTTTGCTCCGCGATTATGTTTAATAGATAAAGCATCACAGTACTTACAGGTACAGGCTGCAAATGCTCCCAGTCCTCCCCACAGCAGTAGATTCTCTCCTCCCAAGTGGAGGTGAGTCCCCAGACAACATTTTGCCTTATACAAAAGTGCACAGTTTAATACAGAATGCTGCTCACTCTGTCTGCGCTCCAAGCCAGCTGGCTGGAAATGAACCCTAATCTGAAAACATAATAGAAAAAAAGCTCTCCTGAGAGCACATTCCCATTGGATAGGAACTTGTTCATGTCTCCTGAAAAGAGCAGAGGCAGAAGTAAGCCAAATTTGTATGCAACAGCACAGACCTGCCAGTTTTTAAAATCCACACTGAACTCACAGTGCAACACTAAAAAAAACAGTGTGACTGTGAGATAGACCTGTACTTGCTCTCTCTATGCCTCAAGCTGTGGGAACACCAACAAGCTCTGATGCTGTCAGCAGGACATACTGCTTCAGCTCCAGCACAGCTTTTTTCTATGATCATTTCCTTGCTCCCACTTGCCCTGAAACACAGGCAAAACAAACACTGCCTGCAGAAAAAACTGCAAACATGACAGATTTTAGACTGCGGATGAGGCTGGTGGTACTTTTCACTCATTAAATACCATGTACTCATCTGTTAAAACAAAGGACATATAATTTATTTGCATAGATCTTTAACTCAACACTAATAGAACTTTAGGGGCTATCTACAAAGACTTCTGATGACCCAAAAGATCCAGTAAGGGAAAATTTCAGAATATGGATATAAGTAGCCAGGTCCTCAACAACAATCATAAGAGGATCTGAACACGCAATGTAACAGACAGATTAGGCCCAAAATCAAATCTGGATAAATGAAAGCTAGACATTCCTAGCAAGTCAGACGTGTATTATCCACACTTGGGCAATCATTGTGCAGTACCAAAATGAGGTCTTATCAGGTATCCTTTAATGTAATTAAGAGCAGTAGCCATTCTTCTCACTTTTCTGAAACATATGGATGTCAACACCAAGCAACTGCCTAAGAAAACAGTAAATGAATCAATGGTAATGCAAACACAAATTAACTATAAATAACATTAGCCACTAAATTGGCAGCTACTGCTCAAGAAAGATCAGAGAATCACTTGGAAACTCCACTGAAAATTACAATGTTTAGCAACAATCAAAATTGTATAAATTCTTAGGGAAATCACGATAAAACATAAAAAGTCTGTTTTGAATATGATCTGAAGTCCTCAACGCTCCACCTTAAAAAACCCACAACATACCCTAACTTACATATCCAAAGCAGAAATAACAATGATCAGCAATACAAAATAGTTTCTATGCAAAAAGAGTACTAACAGATCAGGACACTCCGAACTGGAAAGGCTATCACTAGGAGAATATGATAAAGAATTAATAAAATCACAAATTATTATGGAAATACACAAGATGAAATCACCTTTCATTATTTTTTATTTTACCAGAATAAGAAGGTATCAAAAGAAAGAAACAGATCAACTTCTACTGTGGGACATTCTGTCACAGGTCATCGGACAAGAAAAAAGCGCAATCCCTATTTCAACAACTCCAAGCAATGCCACAGATGATACTTTTACAAATGCTTATTACATAGGATGATTCAGATGGACCTCCAGCTCAAAAAAATCCCTAAATCACTGACTACTGGAAACAGGAAATGCTGTGTTTCTTGTTCTCTTTCCCTAAGCATAGGCTTTTTCCTATCCTCATAAACTGAACACCAGACTTAGTGGCACCCATAGTCTAAGCTCCATGCAGACTCTTATATTCTTAAACCACTTCCATTTACAAACTGAAGCAACTGATGAAGCAGTAATTTCTTTTCAAGAACCAGACTTATTAGCACAAACAACAGCTGCTGATTGTTAAACACACTCTAAAAAAAAATCTCTTCTCTCTTTCATTAAAAATATTGTTCATCCTGCAAACACTCCAGTCATGCTTCTAGAATTGCTAGAGCTGGTGTCACCTGACAGGTGTAGTGTGTAGGCTCCTCTGTATGCAGCTAATGCTAGCTTGCCTCAACAGGAGCCTACAGGCTTGTTCAGCAAATGCCATTTTTTCAATGTGTTTAATTTCATTCATATGAATTGAGCAGACATATATAAAAGAGAAGGCTTAAGAAATATAAGCACATTAAGAAAAACTAAAATTTCAGTCAAATGTGTCATTTAATGCCAAGAAGCAGAAGAGTTTGCTGGTTTCATCTTTCAGAATCAAATGCTAGTCTTGTTTTTTGCACTAATTTCTCTTAGCTTAGAAAAATTTCTGATTTTCTATGCTGCAGGTTTTTGTTCGTTTGGGTTTGTTTTGGTTACCTCCTCCCCCACAGTGTTTTTTTGCTTGTTTGGTTTTTGGAACGTTTTTCTGGAGGAGAGGGTTGGGTTTTTCTCTTCTTTAATAAACTTCAAAATATATAATAATGAAATAGAATATTATTACAATACACTAGTGGTAATGTCCTGTATTGCAATTTTTCTATTTAAAACAAGCCATCTTAAAGCCTTTCATCTCTTCAGTTTTTCATCAGGAATCAAATACTTGCAGGAAGTTACAGATACTTACTTAAGCTGCTTAGCTGGCGTATGATAGCAGCAAGGGTACTATTCGTTACGCATTCCAGTTCACTTGTAATTCCCTCTGGCAGAGCTCCTCGGCAGAGATGCCGCGGTTCAATGTTCCTTTTCACCAAAGGCATGGCTCACAACCTGGAATTTACAAACAAATATGTATGATATTTACAAAAATGAAATTAAGAGCTATGAATCAATGTAGCATGCATTCAGGCTTTTTCTACAAAAAATACTCACCTTTCTTCTTTTAATGCACTTGCCTCAGCCTTCCTATGGAATTCCTACCAAGGGACTGGAGTTGTGCACTCAAGCCAGAACATGCTAAGAGCGCTGCAGATCAGCAGAGGATACAGGCCACATGGATAATGTATGTTTTCTGCCTTAGACTTGGTGTAAGATTTACTGTACACACAGACTTGTGCTGCAGTACAAGAATAACTGGACTTCAGGGCACATTTGCATTTATAAAAAACTGGCAGTCTCCACAGGACGAGCAGGAAAGGTTGCTGTCTGGAGCAAGCTGGCTTGCTGCCTGGGCAAGCTGGCCACCAACGGACTGACTGTGCATTACAGCCTCCTGACTACGTCAGACCCTGACCCACCCCTGCTCAGACAGTGTTCAGTAAAAATGATAAATTCATCTGACACATAAAGGCAAGTGTCTCTCAAAATTAGGCTGGGTGAGAACAAGAAAGAAGATGCAACACAAGGAAGAAGCTGGTTTTCCACAGGTGGTGCTGAATGACACTCTGAATGGGGTACGGGCACACTGAACAGCTTTTGGGAACATGCCAGATGCAGAAAGACATATATGCTAGATAACTAAGGTTGTCAGAACTTTCTTGGGGAAAAAAACAAAGACTAGGAACGGGGAAGACAAGTACAAAAAGAGATATGAAAGCATCACAAAAGGGCACAATGGCATGGAAAACATTATCCTGCAGAGAGCAGCTTTGACAGCAAGGATGCCCAAGCGGGACAGAATTCCCCAAAAAGGGAAGCATATGCTACAAAAATGTCTAAACCAGTTTTCTTTAAAATGACATTAACACAATTATGAGTCAATTTGACTACTTTTTTTTTTTAACACCAACAACTCAATGTCCCATGTACTTCCTATGAATAATATTCTGTTTAAAGACCATATGGCACCAAAATTTTATGGAACGAGAAGTTACAGTGTTACCAAGGACATAAGGTCATTTGGAAAAGACTTAATTGAAAATTTCTTTTTTACTGAACTAAAGCAACTAAAGTAGCCTTTCAATTTCTCTAATTAAAATCACATTACTAAATTAAAAAGATCTTCTTGCTTTTCAAATGTTGCATAGTAATTTTTGTAATGACTTCACCCCAAAGGTTTAAAATATTTTATTCTCAAGAACATTTCTAAAAGCTTAACAACTTCAATGAACAAAAAGCAAATTATTTAAGTGTAAGACTATTTCATAACAGGTCAGGAAGGAAAAAGGTCATGACTTCTAAGCAGTAGTGTTGCATTGTATTTTACATCTCTTGATATGAGACAGTTTATTTGAGTTCATCAGAATTAAGGCCAGCTGAGTTTGCTAAATTTTAAACAATACATCAGAGGTAAGGGAGGAACAATTTTATATTTGACAAAAAAAAAAAAAAATCTTTCTCTTTTATGATTTTGTATTCCTCTACAAACAGATGCATTTCAAAATACTACTTAATATCCAACATAGACACATTTCAGAACTTGAACAAAAATAGATCAAAACTGGAAAGTCACTATTACTGAAGAGCAACATCTAGCAGCATCACACTGCAAACAGGCTAGTGGACTGTAACAACGAAATAAAAATCACTAGGAGGAATTCTCTCACTCTTACATTTCACATAAAGCATAATTGGTAAGAAATAAATTAATAGGAGCATAAATTAGCACTAAAGCAGCCAATTCCAAATCTTAGTCTTATTTCAACTCACAAGCTACAAATTTTTGCTTTCTCTGTAACATGAACAACACTGTCATATAAATTAAAGGTGTAAAAGACTCCCTACAAGCAAGACAATAGAATTCCTGAAATACTGGTGGGTGATTTGACATCTCAAAAATTATCTTTATTTGAACTAATATTGATATGCAATTCATCAGTAAAATTCTCTGGAGAACAAGGCAACCATTCTACTAGGTTTGGGGTTCGTGGGGGTTTAGTTTTGTAAGAGAACTACTGGGAATATGTTTTACTACATTTTTCATACTCTCATTTTTTAACCCATTTTACTTAAATTTTTATACAAGAAGGCCACCAGACTAAAGCCAGGTTTCCCCCATGGCTTTCTGTCTAGCATTCTCAGAGCTGGCCCCACTCCTACCTTTTGCAGTTCACCCACCTTTTCCCCACTAACCCACGCAACACCCTGGGCCCAGTCGGAAGCTGGCTGCACAGTGCCCAGCTAATTGCTTGCTACCTCTCAAAACATGTACCACACTGAGTACAACCAGAATGCCTTTCACCAGGAGCTCTAATTTAAGTCCCTTCTCCACATAATGTTCTTCCTTGCCTATAAAAGCTAATTTGAAGAAAACATACAACCACTGTTTGATCTTCTCATTTTCTCATCAATTCTTTATGAAATGGTCCAGTAGGTTCAAGAGCTACCAGGGGAAGTGACAGACCAACCCAAGACATCTCATTTCTTTACAAAGCAGGCTAAACCACACAGCTAGGCTGACGGTAGCAGGAAATAAACAACTCTCATATTTGAATGCATGATTTAAATTACTATGTAGCTACCTCATTTCAGTATGAGGTTTAATTCCAAAAGGTAAACTGAACACTGATGAGTAAATATATGCAAATTAAGCAATCCATTACATGTTCCTGATCAGAGGAAAAGAAAAAAACCTCTGCAATTGCAGTAAGTTTCTTCTAATTTAAAATCTTTACCTGTCTGAATCAAGCACTTACAGACCTATTCAGACACTAACCCATCAGTAAGTAAAAAGCTTGTGCCCTTGTGCTAAAAAGCACTACCACCCTTTTCTTCACCACATACAACCAATGAACTTAATCTTTCTTAATGAAAAATTCATGAGAAGTGAGGCTAAATTTATTTCAAAACCTATGCAACAAGAGTTTAAACAAGAAATCAAGACAAAATAAGACATTGAATTACAGGGTCTTCATGAGGCTCAGCCAGGCAGAGGAGAGTATGTTACTAGGTGCAGAAAACAAGAATTTGCAATGGCAGTTCCACTGCCTTCCACATTCATCTTCCACCTATTTCAAGTCACATTCAGTCACAGTTTATTACTAGACAAGATTTGCATTGTGATGTGTATTAAACACATTGGGATTCAGCAAATTATATACAATTTTACAACACAGAGGTTAGTAACTTCCCTTCTGTCATGGTTTAACCCTAGCCAGCAACCAAGGCCCACACAGCCGCTCACTCACTCCCCCACCAGCTGGATCACAGAGAGAATCAAAAAGATAGAAAACTCATGGGTTGGAATGAAGGCAAAGCAAAAGCCACACACACAAGCAAAACAAGGAATTAATTCACTGCTCCCCACGGTCAGGCAGGTGTTCAGCCATCTCCAGGACAGCAGGGTCTCATCATGCATAATGGTGACTTAGGAAGACAAACACCATCACGGCAAACATCCGCCTTTCCTCCTCCTTCCCTTAGCTTTATATATTGAGCATGAGGTCATCTGGTCTGGAATACTATGGCTTTATTAATATAATAAATAATAAACCCACATAGACCCAGCTGGTTGGGGGTCCATCAACCAAATCCATTTATTGGAAGCAAACAACGCCTTTTATAGGCACTTCAAAGCAACGCGTGACTCCCCTGACCAATCATCATGGGGTATCTCACTGCCCATGTGCGTGGGAGTACATTCGGGACTTCATTTCCCAGGATGCCTCATCCAGAATCCCTAAAACACGCCTCCTACAGAATACTCCTTTGGTCAGCTGAGGTCACCTGTCCCCGCTGTGTCTCCTCCCAACCTCCCCATACACCCCCAACTTCCTCACCAGCATGGCAGTACAAAAAGTAGAAAAGGCCTTGGATCTGTGTAAGCCCTGCTCAGCAATATATTATCAACCCTCTGTTCAGCACAAATCCAAAACAGAGTCCCGTACTAGCCATTGTGAAGAAAATTAACTCTACCCCAACCAAAACCAGCACACCTTCCATCCACAAATAAATTAAAAATCTAAGGCAAAAAAGTTATTATTTTCAAAAATTGTGTCAGTTCAGAAGATTGGTCCCAAACATAAGTTTATAATTATTTTCTTTTACACATTTTTGCCCAGCTAAGCACACAATGAAGCCAGAGACTTACAACTGGGATAAATAGGTCCAACTCCACTCCCTGTGCGGAGCCACCCATGTCTGACAACTGGCTTTTAACCAGCAGCTGCTTCTGGCACAAGAGATGAAGGATCTAGAAAGATGCTATATTGCATACTTACAACTGGCTGCAGTAGAAATGTATGAGACATTAGCATCAGACCATAAAAATGGGAGGAGTCAAAAGGAGAAAGAAGAAAACTAAGAGGGTGAAATGTCGCTTAACATCTCACTAAATCCATGCGTGCCTCATTGGACATGGATTGGATGCGACATCTAGCTGGACTAAACTCTGACTTGAGTACAAATGGACACTGCTCTCCAAACCCTACAGGCATCAGCAACTCTACTTCCACACACATTCTGAAAGGAAAGGGCATCAGAAGCTTCAATTAGCTTAGATCGACCCATTAAAATTCAGATTTTACACAGTCTCTCAGTATTCTCATCTTCCTTTTTCTTCTCCCCCCCCCCCAAGAACTACTTGCATAACTGCCTTTTGTCTTAAAATTAGAAGGCACTTATCCCAGTAGTTATTGCTGTAGAGGCAAGTGTGGTACAGAAAGACTTAATCAAAACATTTTTGCTTTTCTTTCCCTGCAGTCATAGGAATACTCACAGGGTCAAGTCAGACCACCTTCCTCTGGACAACAGTTGTTAAACAGCATGCAAGAAATCTGACATTGCCTTGGCAGGTCAGATTTTTAAAAAATCATGTAGAAAGCAGTTGTACAGTAACAAACATGAAAGATGACAAACACAACGTACAGTCTTTCCAAACAACAGCAGAGCATGGCTATTGTAAGAGACAAGCTGGGTTTTTCAAGTATTTGAGCAACTGGCAAAAAATTCAAAGCACCAGCTGTTCCCCAAACCTGCCTTTTGTCCTATCACATCCCCAAAAAGGTACTGCAATTTACACTAGTGCTAAAAACGTGTAGCTGAATTTCATGGTTCTTTATATATTCACTAATACCACAAAACAAATGCCAATTCATTAAACAGACCCTCTACTTGCGAATGTTTACTTATTACATTTTCTCAAAGACACTGTTCAATCCATTTTTTAAGCTCTTCCGAGATTTCTTCTTATATCCTCCAGTAAAATACCACAAAGCTAAACATTTTACCATGAAAAAGAGCTTTCTTTACATGAATCCAAATTTCTCCCTGAATACATTCTATTATTTCAGAGAGCTTTAAAGCTTTTCATTTTTGAATCTCACAGACCTCTACAGAAAGAGAACATACCACAATTCTCCTTCTACGGAGAAGAAAAACAAGAGATAGATTGAATATGCAGCTTGTTATAAGTAATGTACCAGACGGGATTCCATTCAAACTTAAGCACCTAAATTTGTATAACTACATATATTTGAGCTCAGCAAAAGCCCAAAGAGCAACTAAATCACTGCATCTCTTGATAGATACAAGAATGACACAGCGAGCTCAAACACCTCATGTGTAAGCTCTGCTATGCACACACCTTAATTTCAGTGTGTGAATCTAGAACTGCATTTCACCTCATAAAATACTGCCAGTTTCCTCACCTGAAGCCACACAATCAAGTTTCAAGTTACTACATCCTAATCACAGTCTCCATGTCTAGGGCATTTCAACACTTTAAATGTTTGCAGACAGTTAAGTTTTCCTATACCTAATGTCCTAAAACTCAATTCAACACACAATTTCCATTTCTGAATGGCACCCAATTTGGTATTATTGCTCATTTTCCCATTCAAGTTCATAATTCTGGATAGCCTACCATCATCCACCTTCAAAATTCATGTATGTGCTAAATAGGAATAGAAGGAAAAGCAGGAAGATGAAAGATCCCAAGCACTGGGTTTGGAGATGCTCTTCATCCCCGTTTTCCAACACCCCCCAGAGTCACCATTATCTCACATCTCCCTGTCCTCCAAAGGCTCTTCATTCTTCTCAAGACACAAAAGGCTACAGGGATAGCAAACACTTCTATCCTTGTTATCATAAGAGAAGAAAAGGAATGAATATGCCTTTAACGTATGTCCCCTTCAGTTTTTCCTTGTCCTAAATGACTGGGAACCTGATGTTTGTGAACCTTTCCTACTTGCCATCAAGTACTGTCACTTACTACCTTATCAGTAATGACAAGTTAAAACCAAATAAACTGGAACTAGCATATAAACTGGAAGTTACTGAATTCAGGATCTAAAAGTGCAGATGAATGACATTAGACAGAAGTTTTGTGGGGTTTTTTTGAACTGGCTTCATTCTAACAAGAATTTGAATCCACATTTTGCGTCCTGCAAAAAAACATACAATAACTGATGGCTAAATATTTTATAACAGTGCTCCAATGACCCAGAATTATTTTATATTTATCAAAAGGCATCTAAACAAGAGTGATTTTTAATAGCATCTTCTAGTTATTTTAGTTCTATCAGGTATGCAATTCCTCTCTCAGCCACATTACTATGTAACAAATACCAAAACAAAAGAATGCTTTAACAATTATGCCTCAAGTACCAACAACTTTACTTTTATTAGAGCTATCCCAATCTAAAGGACAGTGTATTTTTTAGTTCATATACAAGTTCTTCCAAGTTTTACATAATTTTTATGCAACTCTTCCGATTTTTATATGAGTTTGCTGACGCAAGGGCAGACTTTTGATACAAGTACGCACAAAGTCTAAGAGAATGCTATTTCCTGAGGATAACTAAAAATCAAGAACATTTCTTATCCACAACAAACCACATCTTTCAACAAAACATGTAAAGTGAAACGCCTAGAAAATGTGCACCCCACTAAAATTTAATGTATAGCCAATTCTATTAACGCCATTTTCACAGATCTCCCTTCTGATTGCCAGATCTACATGAAAGGAATGAGTCAAGGCTGAAATGAAAGCAGGGTTTTTTTTCTTTTTAGCATCAGACCACCACTTCTGATCTTCCCTCTCATCATACCAACTTAAGTATTAGCAATGATGAAATGAGCACAGAAATCCCTAAAGCTATTTTGTTTCTTTAATAGAGCTTTTTAATGTCTGTTGCAATGAGCTATTTCTGAAGGTTCACCAAGTTGGGCGGTTGTTTTGTTTTCTTTATTTGGTGGAGGTTTTGTCTGTGCTAAGATCCGCAGGGCAGATTTTATGGTCCAATGATGTTATGAAGGAAATCAAGACATTAAGCAATGGCAAGAGAAAGGACAACAGGGGAAGGGAGATGTTTTTTAGTTTTATTTATTTACAACCTAAATAAACTTTATGGATATATATTTCCTAGTCAACCCTCTACACCTTCAAAAACCATGTAAAAGGCAGAACAACAGCTACCTCTTAACACAGTGGGCCTGCATCACAAAAGTTTGCAGATTCATTAAAAGGTGAAGGCATTAATTCAGAAATTCCACTAATTAAAAAGCTGGGAGAGAAAAAAGCAAATTGATCTTCACAGTATTGAACATTTACAGGTACCTTAAATTTAGTTCCCATCAATATTTCACATTAACTCTAAACAAGCATAGAAGAGAGAACATTCACTAATATAGGAAAAAAGAGGCCCTGAGAATGATTTAACCTGAAATTAAGTAGCTGTTCTTTCCCTGAGAGTGCAGACTGTAATATAAGAGGTTTTCAAATACTATCAGAAACTATGAAGTCAGAAATCTGCCTTGTTTTCTCCAAAACTTCCAGGATGGGTGTTTTGGGCGGCTTTTTACCTTCGTTTTACAACCCCATCTTCACATTGACTGTAGCTCAAGATTATCTCTGTGCACCTGCCATTCTGTAATAGTGTCAAAGGTCTCATTAAGTTCTATTTAAGTACTTGTATCTACAGTTCACTGCCAAACAAGAGTGTCTCAGTAAACAAAACTGAGGGACCACTTCAAAGTTACTACACTAACTTTTTCATCTCAACAGAAATTAAATATTACAAAGCTACAATCCCAAGAGTAACTTTTCCCCTTCACAGTATGTTTCCCAGCAGCTTCTAAGGAAATAAAAATCTTATCATTATGAAGTGCAGACAGATTGTGAAGTTTCATCTCCTGCTCCAAATAAGGGATCATATACATGTCATCCAATCAATGGTTTCATCATTGTTAAAGGGAGAAATAAAGGTATTTCTCACTCTCTGCTAATGAAGACAGTAACTGAAGTTACTGCACTGGTTTATCTCCATTTCCAGGTTACAACTTTTCAGGCCCAACCACAACATACCTAGGGAATACAGAAAGAATTTCCTGTATTAAGTTTTCTCACTGTCCAAATTAATGGATTCTATAATTTATACTCACAGAATTTCTTCCACTGCCCAATATGCAAAAATCTTTGCCAGTAAATTACATTGGACCTTTTTACCTGTCATTTAAATCTTCATACTTTTTAAAGATGCTTTATGATTTTATAAAAATACAGGAAAACATATACACAGTATATTTTTCATGTTGATGTACTTTTTTTTAAAACACTAATATTTCTTTATTTCACCACTCTATTTCTTCACAGGATAAGCTTTCCTCAGAACACCTATAAATATCCCTCACCTAGTTTTAAAGTCTCTTCTTTTTCTCATGCTTATCCTTCTCTGAAAACTGAGATCTGAAAGCTGGAGATCTTGAGTTTTGTCACTTTCCTCTGATTACTTTCTCACTCAGAATAACTTAAAGCACTACAGTAGTAGTAGTTTCAGGCTTTAAGTATCTCATTTTCAAATAGCCTTCCTGAATCTAATTTCAGATTTCCATTTCTTAAAACTCTCTTCATTGAAAGAAACACAAAACAATGGAAGAAAAACACTGTGGCCCCACTGAACCTGTGTGTTAAGCTTTTAAATACAATTTCTCCTTCAGAAACACATTTTAATCTTCCTTGATACACTTAATGTTACTAAGATACCTATTTAAAAAGCGAGTTGCTTACCTGAAATCTACTGGAATTTCACAGATTGCACAATACAATAGCTTGCTGTACTGAATCCAATCACTTTGCCAGCATCGGATCCACCCACCCTTTTCTACTCATTCTGTATCAGAATACAGATGATCCAGGGCACCTTCACACATGACTAGAGTCTCTCATTTCTAGTCCATAAGCTGTCCTTTCTCTAACCAAAATTTTGTTCATTAAGCCAAAACACTAATTTACGCTTTCTCTCAAAACATATAAGGCTAAAGGACACTAAAGAAATCCAACTGAGTAAACTGAAAGACATCCACACGTGGTATACTTGTTGCTGTAAAAAAAAAATCAGGGTAAAAAAACAAAGTACATGAAGAGCATGGACTGAAGAACTCTGGAAAAATACATACAGAAGTGTTTTCACAAATAAGTATATCTGAATCTATTTTCTCTTCTGCCTTTTTTCCATATCCACACGAATAATCTAAGCACACACACAGTAATGAGACCTCACATTGTTTCTTTCTGCTGAACAAACAGTGACCAGTTTAAAGTATCAACAAAAGATGCCGACACGTTAATCTTGTTCTTAGCATGATGGCTGCTCATAGTCCCTTCCAGATGGCTCGGTGTGAAAGGGATGGTGGGATGGGGAAGAAGGAATATTCCATGCTGTTCTGAACATCTGTTCCACTGCGTTCATACATTTGAAAAAACCAACAAAAACCTTACTGCCATTACCAATTTTACTATTTCAACCTAATATTACTATGCTAACACCAAATACAGTGTAAATGATATGCATGCACAGTGGAAAGGAAAAAAATGTCTTTTCAAGCCATATAAGAGCATTTGTTTAGTTTTTACTATTTTAAGAATGGACTTGTTTCAACCAGGAAGTACTTCTGCTGCACTGAAAACAGTTTTCTTTCATATGAACTTTCTTGAAATCTGTATTATACTCCAAGAATTTATTATCGTCCTTTCTCCTATTCAAGCAAACAGAAATTAACTGAGTCACCACTTGTTTCCCTTTAGTTTTATTTGTCTGTACTGAAAAGATACACAGTATGCATTTGGTGGAGCTTGTTTAAATTTTATTTGACCAGTTTTGCACAGCAACTCAAAAGTATTTTCCTTGTGCATATGAAGAAATAGTGGCAGCCTTTGTTTTTTAAGCAGAGTTGAAAGAAATGAAAATATAAATACCTTAATACAGCATACAGTCTACCTCTCAAGAAACATTTACCCTTTAGAAATGCCACCTCTTGAAAAGAAGCACTCAGCCAGAACTAGAAGAAACTCGTCACAGAGTTAAGAGGAAGAAGCAGAGGAAGAAGCAGTGCTTTGTCCTACAGCACAGGAAAAAAGACTTAGATTGATCATCCCCCTCCTTTGTATCATCTTGACATGTGCAAACCATACAGCTGCTGAATTATTCAGCTCTTTGTACTTTGAATAACCAATGATTACATATATGAAATTTTAGAAGTACTGAAACATTGACTGGAAAAGCAGCAGATTGTAAAATCTAATTTTGTTTTAACCTTTAGTACCCTAAATGGTAACATTCAGTGAGGAGTATAAACCAGATGAAGTCAAAAGGAACAAAATCACCAAGCAGCAGAGAGCTAGTTATAACACCAAGCTAATTAGGTCAGGAACAGCCCTCCACTAGCAGGTCAAAATGTTTCCAGATGTCATCTGGAAACAGGCTTGGATCTTAATCAGATGTGAGCAGAGTTCCTTATGTAGACAGAGCCACACAGTTCTCACTCTCCACAGCAAAACTCAGCAGCCCAGAGAGTTGAGAAAATGTCTACAAGCTACTATTTCAAAACCCAGAAGTATTCTAACATAGTAAGACCACAGGGCAATAAATAAAAAAATAATAATTTGAAAAAAAAAAAAAAGAGAACTGCTATTAAATAAGCACTGTTACTTAATTAACAAATCAACCATATCAGGACATTTCCCACCTGAAGGAAATTTCTTTCTTGTTCTCCACCCACCCATTCTAGGATTTTTGGACTGCAGTCCACAATGCAACATTACAAACACAAATCCCTTCTTCATCTGTTTGACAATTAAAATAAGAAGGCAAAAAGTGGCTTTTCATTTCCCAATTTACAATAAACCACTGAGAAACTATTTTAAGTGTGACTCTTTCAATACAGTCTCTTGAATGATGGCATTAAACATCTTGCAGTGCTTGCTTTAAATCTGTTTGGGCTATTTGATGCACAGTTTTCTATGAGTTTAGTTTGGTTATGGAAAGCTACATTTTATGGAAAGTCACATTTTATCTACACTGCAGAAATGGAAAAAATCTGTAACAAAAGAATCATTACCATATAATTTTTTACACTACTTCAGACAATGCTGGAACAAATCACAACAGAATATGGAAAGTCTGCAATTATAAACAAGCTTTTTCTTAACATTTTAAACTACAATAATGCACAAGAGCTCCCGAAGACCATTTAAACTGTATTTGTCCCAGCCTTCCTCCTTCACAAACAGTAAGTATTACCAGAAGCAAATGCCTTGATTATATAAAGAAAACCTAAGTTGCAGCTAGGCTTGCTGACTTATATTGATCCCATTTAACAGAGCCTTACTGGATTTGAAGTGCTCGAAATAACTGTCTGGGTCACAGTCCATGTGACAAAGGCCACCTGGTAAGGCCTCAGGAGCCCTCCTGCAGGGAGAACATGCCATTCAGATCCTCAAATGACCTCAAGCTAAACCAGAAGGAAATTCAGTAATTTGTTTCTCAGAACTTCAATTAACCCTAAATTGGAGGGGAAAGTACAAAGGGGATAAAGGATCCCTTCATGTCCAATAATATCCATTTTATGGCAACACAGTGTTCCTTATTTCCCATATTTACCATTAAAATCCTTTTAGAACAGCAATTTTTAGATAAAAAAATTGATCTGTTCTTAAAACTCTTTTACTCTATAGCAGGTAATCTAAAATGTCACAGGGAAGTGTTAGGTTTTCTTATGCTTCTTTTCCACACAAGAAATCCTCCAGATATCATACATGTATATACACACAAGTACAGTTCATGTACATATATTTTATCTATGCACATACACACACAGTTTATACACATTTTATAGAGAGCAATAATGTAGGTCAAACAGCAAAGGGAAAGGACTTCATATCATGACAATTCAACATCAATCTTTCCCCACCTTAACTCCTAACATGCCTCCTCCACTCTCGGTTCTCACCAGGCAGGAGAGACTTTCCCGCTGGGAAACAACTGCAATGATGCTTTATCAGGCTATCGCACTGTATCACAATCCTTAAAATACCCTGCAGTCAAGCAACTTCAATGTCCACCTAAACAACCACACAGCAACAGCAGAAATTTCCTGGCATGTGTCAGGAAACACACGGACAGCCCCTAAAGACTTAAATTATTACAAAATAAAGCAACATCCCTAGATTTCCTCAAGGTAAAGCTTCACACCCACACCATGAAATTTCAGCAGAAAACAGGATTTCCCAAATTTTCCTAGTTATGACACTACCACCAACACTTTGCTCCCCTTATATATCAGAAATCTGGAAATAGCAATTTGTCTATATGGGGGAAAAAACAGATTTATTTTGGGTGATTTTATGGAAAAATGGAACTAAATATTTTGTGAATCAACATTAAAAATTTCCAACTATTTTCATCCTGAGCCAAGTGCACCATCTGTTCCCATGAAGTCCATCTTTTGGTAGCTACCATAGCTACAGAACTAAGTGCCATGCAATCAAGGATTGATGTACAAATCAAGAAAGATACTATGAGTGACAGAGAGCAACACTCAAGAGAGCAGTAAAAATTTAAAAAGTAAAAGAAAACACATAAAACCAAACCACCACACAAAAAGTCATCACAAAGCACAAACAGCCCTATTAAGCCCCTCCCCTTCCCCCCCCATTAATGCAATTTTTCGTGTTGTGGTTATTTCGCTCTGGGGCCTAAGGAGGGACAAGCTCTGGTCAGAGGTTTTCCCAGGGTGGGGGATGCATTTCATAGCTTTCCTACATGTATCTGCCTGTACATGGTAACCTGAGCACTAGTGATGCTATTTCCCTCTTCCAGGTAATCTTCCTTGTTGTATTCCATACAGTTAAGACTTTCAAGTAAATCACAGAAACCATTCCTGTTTGATGCATAAGAAATTAGCAGTGTGTTATTTTTCAGTTCATAAAATAAAATAGCAGCAGTTACAGATGGCACAGCAGAACATCCAGTTACCAGAAGTACAGGAGCTCCCTATACCCCAACAACTGAACCACGAGCACATAACAAGTAGGGTCCAGCACAAATCAAGATGGATCATACTCCTTTTCCTGGCCTTATCAATACTGAAGACATTTTTTTAAAACTAACTTACATGGGCAGTTATCCATTTATACCTTTCACCAAGAACAGAATCCAATAGAAATGAAACTGCAGTAAAAAAATAAATCAAATAAATCTGAACACACTTGATACACATGTTACTAATATATGAGCACAATCAGACTGTAAGCAGCTACATCTCCCCAAACAAAAAACATAACCTTCTTTTGTGACAGATCCTCTTTCTTACTAGCAACACAAATTCAGATATCCAAATTCTGGCCACCATTAACTTCCTAATAATTCAACATACCAGCCTGGTCTTAGATTGGTCTTTTTCCCATTGTTTTGTTTTAGAGTTTTGGTATTGTTTTGAGTTGGGCTTTTTTGGGTTTTTTTGTTTGTTTGTATTTTTGTTTGGTTTGGTTTTGGTTGGGTTGGGGTTTTTTTTTTGTTTCATTGGGGGGTTTTTTTGGGGGGTGGGGATGTTAAATAAAGCTAAAATCAACGTCCAGCAGTAGTACAAGTAACATGCTTTGATACAGTAACATTGGCTTACAAAACCTTATTTGCAGCATTAAAGAGATTTCCTCGTTACACATACAGTAACTCCCATTGTGAGACGAATAAGCTACTATAAAACCATAGTGAGTCTCAGATAGAATTCAGCAGTTAGTCTGCTGTAAAAATCCCCTTTCAAGACTTGAAGGCTGGAAAGTTGTGTTCCATGAAATTTGGCGTTGTATCAACACATCTCCATGGAGCTGACCAGGCAGAAGTGCTCCAGAAACCAGCTTCAAGGAAAAAAGCATTCTTACCATGCATAAAAAAAATCACTAAGAAGAGGCTTAAGCAACTTTTTCTCCTAGCTAAAATTATCAAAACTTAGCTGAGATTACCTGGGAATGCAGAGGTTACCAATGACAATACTAAATAATTTTTAAAGTCTGCTTCATTCCAGCATTTTAAATCCATGCATTTAAATATCCTCTGTGGAACCTTTTGTAAACCAAGGCTTTCTGTTTTTCTTCAAGACATACATGTATATACATCTTGAAAATGTAAAATTAGCTTTTTAAGTCTATGAAATTTCAGAACCTAACACTGAATGTTTGAAAGCATCATATTGATTTACACCTATGTCTATAACTCTCCTCTTGCAGTCAGTGCCAAGTGAGGGTGAATGCCAAGTGTGAGTTGGGAGGAAAATAGTATTACATATAATAAAAGCACAATTGATCAAAACATATGGAGTCCACAAGAAAGAGCAGCACCATCCATCAGAGGTTTTTCACTTGTGAACGCCTGGAGATGTTCAAAGACTTCAAAATGAGTCAGGGAAACAGTAACTAAGACTGCATTAGCAAGTTGTGTGGTACAACAGGAGCAGACACCTGCAGAGCAGAATAGCTGCTGATGATGATCCTGTGTCCATCTTGTATACATTTTTTTCATAAGGAAGCAGGAATACTTGTTCCAAACTAGCATTCTCCCAGTCTCATGGCCCATCAGATGCTGAACACCATCACATATGCTCCTAGAGAGAACCTTTTGGTTTTAGACTCATCAGAAAGGAAAAGAGTTCACATATTCCACATCTGGGGAATCTGCATCATAAATATAATCCCAGATCCAAGCCAAACCTATAGCATAATGCATCCTAAAATGCCTGTTGTTTCAGCATGTTTGAATTCACTATGTAAAGACTGAAAAAGAACAGTTTTATTTTCATTTTAATTTTATGAGGACAAGGTGGAAGAGGCAAATACTGCTTAAAAAACCCCCAATCATCTAAGGCTGAAAACCTGACACACAGTATTTTTTAATTATGGCTCCCTCCAATATTTACCAGTGATGGCTCCATGGGAAAGGAGGGAATAAAACAACGCTATGTATAAGAGTCTTAGTTTCACTGGTCCTCTCGCTCCCTATAATGCACTCAGCCACCCAACACTTGCGGAAAGATTTCATCTTCCTCACTAGCTGGCAGTCAAACACATACCAAATTCCTGGCAATACAGCCAGCTAACACCCACTGAAAGAGGAACAGACTGCCTAAACCTAGCAAGGCTGTAACTGCCAAGTAGCATCAGAAAGCTTATTACAGTAAGGTTACCTAATACCTGTGTTCCTATAATATATGTAAGGCTAGACATTAAATTTACTCTCCAAACCCAAGAAAGGCAAGAAATAGCATTCCCAATAATAGGGCGGAGAGGCACAAAGCTACTTGATGATGGTGACCAGCACACAAGGTCTGTAGAAGGATCGGAAGTTGGACCTAGATCATATCAATACTTAGCAACAAATGCTTCAACCACAAAATGAGTTATGTTTCTGTCTCAGACACAAACCCCAGTCATTGCCTTAGGACCCGCACCCCCTGAAGTTGTGCTTTTTAAGACAGCTGTAAGCCAACCACTCCTTGATTTAATTAAATAGATTCCTTCCCCCATTCCCTGTTTCAACCTCTGTGCTATTATTGCTGCTGCTCCTGCCTGAGCTGGTTCTAGTGCTGGAATCAGACTGGAAGTCAGCAGAAACTTAATCCAGAGGAAAGAAGTCAAAGCAGTTTATGGAATTACTGCCGTTATATCTGAGAGCACACAAGTGATAGTGAGAGCACTCAATCTGCTTCAGCACAAAGAAAAAAACAACAACAAAGCAATTCAAGCTAAACTCCCACTTCATACCGAAACATGACAGAGGCATGCAAAACACCAATTACAATGTTTAGTTGGGTAGGTGAACAGCAAGCTAAGCACAAGTGACTAGATAACAAGACCTGAAAGTGTAATTAAACTGCTTCCTACAAGAAATGGCATCAATATTGTCATATTAAAAGAATTTTAGTCCAGTCATATAATATCCTGAGTTGGAAGGGACCCATGAGGATAGCCAAATCCAATTCCTAACTCCACACAGGGTGAACCAAAAGTTAAACCAGATACTTAAGAGTTGTCCAAATGCTTCTTGAACTTTGAAATACTTGGGGTCACGACCACTTCCCTGTGGAACTTGTTCCAAGTGCTTGACCACCACTCTCAGTGAAGAACTTTTTCAAAATATCCATTCTCAATTTCCCCTGATGCAGTTTTACGTCATTTCCTTGCACCTTGTCACTGGACACCAGACACAGACAAGATCAGCACCTCCCTCACAAGGAAGTTGTAGACAGCAGTAAGGTCACCCCTCAGTACCTCCTCCAAGCTTAAATCTAGTATGGCCAGCTGCTCCTCATAAAGTCATGCCCTCCAGTCCTCGTCCATCTTACTGGTAGGAACACAAACCTATGACACCAAAGATCTCAGAGCTCTTGCAATTTTCTGTCACCTTCTGCTGCCACATTTCCCAAAATCATGTAGAAGTCCCAGCAAACTCTGAGAAGGTCAACAAAAAATTCACTGAGTAGAAGAAAACAGATATTTCTTATACATTTATTCCTCAGGCTCAGAGAGGCATCTGTCATGTCCCAAGGACTTTACTACGACATTCCGTGAATGCATTACAGATTCTGCTTACCTTGTTAGACACCTAAGTAGTTTATGGCTCCATCATTTCCATCTCTTCCTGAAAAACATCCTTTTAGCAAATGCTAACCTGGTATACATTGATTTCTGGGGTTTGTTTACAAAAAGAAAAAAGCAGCATATACCCATAAATATTTAAGGCCAAATTTATTTTAAAAGCATGAAATATTAAATATATATACGTTCTATAAATATACAGTACTCTGAAATAGGAGGATGGATAGAAGACAAAGACAAAAATTGGTATTCTCGTCTCAGGAACAAGAAGTCACCAATCTGATGAAAAGTGCCATCAAGAAAAGCAGGTCCTTTCCTCCTCATAAATTGTGAAGATCCCTTTCTTCTTTTGCAGGAGAGTAAGATGGAATCAAGGACAAGCCATTAAAAAAATTTAAGGAACCACTCTCTATATTTTTTGGATCTAAAAAAATCTTAATTCTTACTATTTGTAGAGAACAGAACATTTCTTTACTTGTTTACCATTACTTTAATCAGCAATCATAAAATAGTATGCAAGTAGATTACATGTCGAACTGATCAAATTCATATTTCTTAATTGCAGAGAGAAACACCCAACTATCAAAATTAGCCAAACACCTGAAAAGAAGTTGCTCAGTTTTATATTGAGAAGATGCCCTGTCCACATTTTAGAGATACAGGCCATTTTCTTCCTTTACAGAAGACCTACTGACAGTGCTTCATCTCCTCTTTCACTTCTAGCACACCACTCTCTACTCCAGTTGCCAATACAGCAAGGAAGACTTGTGTTTTTCCCACATCCTACAGCTGCTTTCCTCTACTAACTCAGACTCTGCTCTCCACACCTCACTTCTGGCAATGTCTATTACTTTACAAGTAGCCAGCTGGTCCAACAAGAGTTGGAGGCATTGGTAACGTAACTAAGAGGAGAGGAATAAACTAATGCTTCCAACTACCCTTTCTTGCCTGCAGTTTTACATTGAAACATTTGCCCAAAAGCCCTATTGGGTACAAAACATTTCTCTCTTTTTTTTTTAGTATTAGAAATGTTTATTAGTCATAGACAGATTCTAAAGACTTTCTTACTCTCAGAAGAAAGAGTCCAGTAACTAAAAGAATGGGACAGAGAAGTTGCTTCTCCCCCCTTCCCTATCCACTCTCCAGAGACATTCCGAACTCCCCTCCCACTGTCAGGGTAAAATATCTTGTTCAAAGGCTGTGTTCTTATTTGAATATGAGAACTCCTCCAATAGGCCCCATAACACATCAACTCTTTTAACAAGCCCTCAAAACTAACTGCAGCTTCTCCCCAAATAATAGGGAAAATGCACCTGGCTACCTAAATGCTGATGCTACAGATCAGGCAGCCATCCGTAAAGACTCGTTGCTTTATTTTTAAGTATCGTGGCTAGGCTTCGCGAACGAAGATTTGGGGAGGGCTCTACCCACGTTTGTTGCACGTGCGTTGGTGGCTAAAAAGGCCAATACGAGAGAGGCATGTCCGCTTGGAAAAGGCACAGCAGAAAGACTCCTTAGGAGATATATTCTGCAAGGCACGATTCTTTCTGCGTTGTCTTTTCTCCTCAAGGGTGATCCTGCGTGTGTTCTCAAAAACATCAGCAGCGTTATAGATGGTGTGTCTCCAGGCCTCCCGATTGGAGACCGGAGTAGACCAGTTATGTTGATCAATATGGCCGAGGTTGAGATGTTGTTTGAGAGAGTCCTTGTATCTTCTCTTTGGGGTTCCTCTCTTGCGGCAGCCGGTGGCAAGTTCACCATAAAGCAGGATCTTAGGGAGGCGGTGGTCCTTCATCCTGGAGACGTGCCCTGCCCAGCGCAGCTGTGTTCTCAGTAACATGGCCTCAATACTTGTGATTGCTGCTTGTGTTTTTAAGTATAAGGAGTCATTAATACCTTTTGTTAAACTGTTTCAATGCACAGCTGAGGCTGTGTTGTAGCTGCAACTAGATAATTTAATGTTTAATCCTAAAGGCTCTTCCTGGTGGTGTCAAGCAACAGGACAAGAGTCAACAAAGAGAAAGTCACACACAGAAGTTCCACCAAAATACAAGGAAGAACTTCTTTACTGTGTGAGTGACCGGGCACTGGAACAGATTTCCCAGAGAGGTTGTGGAGTCTCCCACACTGGGGATATTCAAGAACCATTTGGACACAATCCTGTGCCATGTGCTCTAGGATGCCCCTCCTTGAGCAAAGAGGTTGGACAAGATGACCCACTGTGGTCCTTCCAACCTGACCCATCCTGTGAAATATAAAAACTGCACACAAAAAATGAGGAAGCTTTAAAAGCTGATGTTTTATTTACAAGTAAAGGTATATGACTGCAATGACTATTGATAAATTATGCTTTAATTTTGTTCCTCAATTTAAAGAACCATAGAATCAGCTGAGTTGGAAGGGACCTCTGAGATCATCAAGTCCAACCCTTGACCCACTACTGCCGTGGTTGCTAGACCATGGCACTAAGTGCCACATCCAGTCTCATCTTAAAAACCTCCAGGGATGGAGAATCCACCACTTCCCTGGGCAGCCCATTCCAATGCCTGATTACCCTTTCTGTAAAGAATTTCTTCCTAATATCTAACCTAAACCTCCCCTGGCACAGTTTAAGACCAGGTCCTCTTGTCTTGCTGACAGTTGCATGGGACAAGAGACCAACCCCAACCTGGCTACAACCTCCTTTCAGGGAGTTGTAGAGAGTGATGAGGTCTCCCCTGAGCCTCCTCTTCTCCAGGCTAAACAACCCCAGCTCCCTCAGCCTCTCCTCATAGGGCCTGTGCTCCAGTCCCTTCACCAGCCTTATTGCTATTCTCTGGACCTGCTCCAGCACCTCAATATCCTTCCTGAACTGAGAGGCCCAGAACTGGACACAGGTGTGGCCTCACCATCTAGATCCCGATGATCACTCTTTTGAACTTAAAGAAAGCAGCTTGAAATTAATTACAGCACCTATTTACAAATTAAAAAACACGATCAATTATTTTTCCCAGTCCAGTTCCACAATGGTTAGACTGAACTTTGCCCTGAGTTTGAGTCTATATATTTAGCACACTGGACCAAAATACTTTCCATACTTTCCCTACCATTAAATTGCGTTGAACAAAACAGTTTCCTAGATGTTCATTCTTAACATTAGTTAGTAGATTTTGAACCTGAACATGTTGAAGTGAAAACAATGGGGAAAAAATTAAATCCTGGAATGTCCATGATGCTTTTGTTTTGCTTTAAATAAAGAAAGATGCAGAATTCTGAAGTGAACCTACTATAAACTTGCCTCCCTCCCAGCACTGCTGTTGCTGTTATACCGGCAATAAAAATCTTTTCCTGTGAAATGCAATTATTAGTTTAAAACTCATTGAGCTGATGAGGTCACACAATCCAAGAGGAACAGATTTCTTAACTGCAGCTGTAACCAGCTGGTTGCTGAGCAAAAAGACGGCTGCTATTGCCACCTCTGTGGTGAGGCTCCAGGAGGCAATACTGTGGTTGTTGGCACCCTTCCTGAGCCTATTTGAGAACCGCATCAAAGCAAGCAAGACCTGCAGGACTACATCAGAGACCACAGCTTTTGTGATCTGATAGGGTAACAATAGGCACAAATGCATTGACTCCAACTCTCAAAGGCTGTCATTTAAAGTCATCTATGATTTCATGGATCTTCTACACACCTCGCTAACTTATGTAACAAACCTATCAATACTTACATTGCTCTTTAAGTTACATTACACTTCAAAACTGTCAGTGTAATCTACAGAGACTACAACCTGCATATATTAAAAAAAATCAAGCCGTTAGAGACTAATCTACACAGAGTTCAAGAAGAAATTTAACTACATCAGTTAAATTTAGAAACTGATTTAGTTAATCATTGCACAGGCAACCAAGATTTAAGCCTCATCTTAACACAGATCCCTACACACTAGCTGCATAATTCCGAAAGGAATTATGATGCCAATCATAGAAAAAGTTCAGAGAACAGGCTAATGACTGCATTTATTTGCAGTAATGAAGTAGTACTGAATATCCCAGTCTCAGACAGTGATAACAAAGAATATTTATATATGTGCTCATAACACTCCCTTGAAAACATGAGTGTGCTAAGGCTCTCACAGAACAGATGCCAGTTTTAATACACAAAAGAAGCAGCTTAGTAACATCAAACCTATTTTGCCAGGCTCCAATTTAAAATATAAAGCCCCTCAACTCCATGCAGTCCAGTCCAAAACCTAGAGTAAGTGCCTACTGAATAGGGTGACACCTAAGACAGGCAAAAGTTAAGCCCAAACATTCAGCCTCATGTAGTATCAGAATCAATCAGAAAACAAGCGCACAGAAAATGCTTGTACCTCAAGATCTGAATCTGTGATCACTTCTTTGTCATGTTTTTAGTCAGTTTCTCCCCAAACCAGTTATTTGGCTTTACCATCTGTAATGCAAGAATTCTGGGATATTTTCTCTTCTCTCATAGCCTTTTTTTTCTCCCCAGGAGACCATATGGAAAATTGTCCTACTACGCCCCCCCCATCCACTGTTATGTGATTAGTGATCTTCAGCTTTTGGCTGGCCAAGTAGTCCAAAAACCTTCCACAATTCTCCAGAGACTACTTCTCTCTCCTGCCCAACTTACTTTTCACACTCACTCTCCCATACTCCAGAAAGCTTCTTTCCTTCACAGAAATGGAGGTTACAGTCTTCTGAAGAAAATTCCTAAGAAACTTTTCCTAGTACCTTGTTTTAAATCAAGAATTTAAGTTCCTAAATCATTCTCTGATTTACCAGCCACAAAGGCTACAGGATACAGGTTACATAACTGAAAAGTCAGATAGCACAGGCAGAAGTCTTTGCAGGTAAATTTTGTTTAACCCTGACTAAAAATATTTAAGTTGCTTTTCCAATAAAAGTATTTCTAAAGACTGGAACAGTCTTATCCACACAGCAATCACAAACAATTTTAACATCTTCTACAAAACACATAACTGAATGTGTAACATTTTTATTTGCCAAACTAACTATAAAGGTGTATTTCTTAGAATTGCTTGCATGTGATGACAAAAGAATTCTTCCACCAGTTTAGTGAATTGATTATTGGGGCTGATAAGCATCAGGGTCTGTTTTCAAGCCCTACTTGAAAACCTGACTACACACTCTTTCTTTGTGAAAGACACTTGTGTACAGTAGTATTTTAGGTTTATAATGGAAGTTTAGAAAAGCCAGTGCATGCTACTCATGCAGGATGGCATGTTAAGCAATCAGAAGCTTTCATAAACATTTAATATAGTATTTTTAGCAACTTTAATATTTTAGGGGGCATTTATATTAGCAAAACACAGTAGGAAATTCAGAAAAGTGAGCAAAGACAAGGCACAATTACAATCCAAGCGATGAAATTAGTAACTTAATTTAAAATTAAAATGCCTTACTATGCATACTGAACAGGTGAACTAAGCCATTTAAATTTTTAATTATGACTTGTAAGTGAAATTCTTTGAAGCAGAAATTTAAAAAGAAAAAATACTACATTTCTGTACAAATCAACCCTTATTTTAAGTATAAGTTTCCCATTTTATTGACCAGGTAGAGTTTCCATATTTTATGTCCAATTAAAATGTCTGCGATACATGAATGATCAATGTTCAATCAAAAATTAGAATTTGTTTACTAAAATTAAGTTTCAATATTTAAAAAAAAAAATCAAAGGTTGATTATTTTCAAGTATGTTCAACATTGTCTTTAAATACCCTTCAGTTACATTAAACTTCAGACTGTTAAACACTAGACACTTCAATTAAACTCTACATGAAAGTTGTGCTTAACCTGCACAAAGAAACAGAAAATATTTGATAATACTACACTGAGTATAAACAGCAAATATCTCAAAACAATTTTTGAAGTTTTTTGAATAAATATAACCTAGGTAAAATATTCCAAAACCTAGGTTCTTATTCCTGTAATAACTAATTTCTACAGAATCTCACGAATAAAAGCAATGATGTTTCCATGCATCATGAAATGCAACTGAAATATAACAGTGATGTAACATTCACTGCTTCATTAAATAATAAGCAATATGTTAATCTAATAACCTAGTAGTGAGGCATATTTTCAGTCTTTATATCTGGTTTACCAATTTTTTTGCAGACTACTTTCCCTGATACACTTTCTCCATTTTTGAAATTTACAGTGGGTGACCTTTTTTCCAAACATTTCAATCTATAACCATCAAGTTACCTTACCGTTTAATGGGGAATGCGAGAGGGGTAAAGGGGGAAAGAATGGGGGTTTTTACATTCTTTTTCTTCAAAGGCTGTTGCCATAACTTTCACATTTCTATATGCACCAACCATATTGCTTACTGATCCCTTCATTTCTCCAAGGAAAGTTTACTACTTGACACTGTGAATGCATGCATTTTCCAGAATTCTTCTTTTTCGCAACTTGAAATGCAATGTCTTTCAGAACATATATGCTGATAAGCACTTGAATATCATCAAGCATATAATCAGAACTCAAAATTAAAATAAGCATATGCAAATTTCAGCTCAAGGGACAAAGTGTGGCAAAGGATCATAGCCAGGATTACAGACAGAGTCAGCTCTCCAGGCAAAGCCAACAGTATCCTAAAGCACTGTTGCACACTTTGTTGTTATTCACAGACCTTGAAGCAAGGCTGGCAGTGGTTTCTGCCAAAGGCAGCACTGTGGTGTGCAATGCAGGAAAAAAAACAGTCTCTCCTACAAGTAGATAATATTACTTTTAACTTCACCCTCACAGAAGCAAGAACAAACCTGGTCTCCAGCTTCTTCCATTGTTCAAAAGGTTTCTCTTTCCCACTGCAGAAACCAACACGCTGCAGCCCCCAGAATAAATATACACATATATATATATGCTTATCAGTTTTACTTATTCTAACAAAATTGTCTGCACTTTGGCAGCAGTCCTTCATTAGCACCTCCCAGCGTGTCCCACGTCTTATGTCACACAGTGACCAACACAACAGATCATCATCATGGCTAGGTTTCGCGAACGAAGATTTGGGGAGGGCTCTACCCACGTTTGTTGCACATGCGTTGGTGGCTAAAAAGGCCAATACGAGAGAGGCATGTCCGCTTGCAAAAGGCACAGCAGAAAGACTCCTTAGGAGATATATTCTGCAAGGCACGATTCTTTCTGCGTTGTCTTTTCTCCTCAAGGGTGATCCTGCGTGTGTTCTCAAAAACATCAGCAGCGTTATAGATGGTGTGTCTCCAGGCCTCCCGATTGGAGGCCAGAGTAGACCAGTTATGTTGATCAATATGGCCAAGGCTGAGATGTTGTTTGAGAGAGTCCTTGTATCTTCTCTTCGGGGCTCCTCTCTTGCAGCAGCCAGTGGCAAGTTCACCATAAAGCAGGATCTTAGGGAGGCGGTGGTCCTTCATCCTGGAGACGTGCCCTGCCCAACACAGCTGTGTAACACAACAGATATTCCTCACCTAAATGTCTACGGTGTTGAGTGTGGCAGCTGAGACAGACTGAGGGAGGGGGATATTTCCCCACAAAGCTAGTTTAATATCAATAAATATAAATCTTTTATTATCCGTTGCACTTTGAGGCAAACAAATATTTAACCTCAGCAGATTTAGTTTAAATCTCTTAGACAATACATCAACAAAGTACAGATTATACAGGGTAAAAGTAATTAACAGATGTACATTTATAAATCCAGTATCTCATGAACAACCACGAAAAGTAAATTTATTTCTGTTTTCTACACAATAAGATTAGTATTTAACTGCTACTAGCCTCCTGACCTAGCAATGCTTATGACATTTGTTTCAGGGCCTAATACAGCACATCTTCAACATCACAAAAATATAGACCTCCTTCCCAAGGTTAACTCAAAACTTTCTGAACAGTTTCCAAAATTCATCATGGTCTTCAGTTCAAGGGACTTACCACAGTCTTCAAAGCTATTTGTAATAGATTCACACAAACGCAAAGGAAGTGACAAGGAATGTTCAGTAAGAGGTCTCTTGAACAACTTACCATTTAAAAAGGAATACACAGAATATCTTCACTGTTTACACGTTTTAGGAGACAGCTGTTCTGTAACTTGCTAGCCCACTCAGGTGGCTTTCTCTGCAAACAAAGACAAATTTGAACTTAGTCTTCCAGTAATAGAATAATAAAAGGTATGCATTAAAAATGGATTTCAGTTCAGCGATCAGATAAAAAAAACTTAGTAAAACATGCATGAGCATAATCTAGAAAATTTTAACTGTTTTGTGCTAAACATGTCATGTTACAGCTTAATTTTTTTCAAGGTAAGAAAATAGCTTGCTATTTTATAATCAATGCCATTTATTTAACTGGAAATATCTGCAGAGGAGGTAACATTTACCCACGTGAAGACTATGGAGATGGAAAAATGAGATAATGGTCTATAGTAAAGCACAATAAAACAGCAGGTTTGAGTCCCTCTGAGATATTTCACAGCAAATTAAATATAACTAAACACAAACCCACTAAAACGAACAGACTAAAAAAGCAATGAGAATCTCTTGCAAAAATTAAGTATTGAGAGGTTTCCATGAAACTATTACAGTTCCTAGCATCAAGAGAATATTCTGAATTATAGATTAACATTTATTCATACACGAAATTCTTATAAATTAAAGTTTTTTGTGGTTAAGATATAAATGCCCTTTCTAAAAGAACTGCACAAAAGCAATCTTTAAACTAGATCACTTGCTCATAGGAGACTAATACTACAGCCATATTTTTAAAGGTTTCTGCTATGCATTTCTTGATGAACTTGCTTAAATATTTTAGACAATTAAAATTTACAAGAGAAAAAAGTTTTGAAGAACACAATTATAAAACAGGATTTATAAGAAAGCCAAAGCATCTAAAAAAGCAAAATATTAGAGCTTTAGCATCATGGTACCCAAAAACTCAATTCCAGTAAGCGTTGGTGCAATAACCACCTATTCCAGATATCATATTGCCCTCTAGTTAACTTGCTAACAAAATCTACCAGTTGGCCAAGATCTTGATCCTCACTTAAACATTTATGTGCTTAGAGAAAGAACTGTTCTGAAGTTACACATTATAAAAGACTCACGTACATGTAAGTAATTCTCATTACCAGGATAGGTGTACTATAAGGGGAAAAAGTGCTTCCAAACACGGCTTCACAATCCCAACTACATTTACATCAGACAGGATCCTATTAACCTAAGGTAACATTAGATGAACATGGACCTACTGAAGGGATTCCAGAAGGGTCACAATGATTATAAGAGGGGCTGGAGCACCTCTCCTATGAAGATGGGAGCCTGGAGAAGAGAAGGCTCTGGGGAGACCTCATAGCACCTTCTAGTCACTAAAGGAGGTCAATAAGAAAGCTAGAGAAGGAGTTTTTGCAAGGGCACATAGTGATAGGACAAGGGGGAATGGCTTTAAACTGAAAGAGGGTAAGTTTAGATTACATATGAGATAATTCTCCACTGTGAGAATGGTGAGACACTGGAACAGGCTGCCCAGAGAAGTTATGGAAGTGTTCAAGGCGAGGTTGGATGGGGCTTTGAGCAGCCTGGCCTAGTGCAAGGTGTTCCTGCCCACAGCATCTAGTTGGAACTAGATGTTCTTTAAAAGTCTCTTCCAACCCACTCCGTTCTATGATTCTGTGACTTCAACCAACAGTGATATACCTGTGGTTCAGAAAACAGTAAATCTGCTTTAGAGCTATTAGCACTAGATTAAAAACACTACAGAACAGACATCATAGAGCACTTGTAGGACAAGGTGACCGAAACTTTATATAGAACTTAAACCCTCTAGTACTATCAGGGTGACTGAGAACATACTTAAACATTGCATTAGCCTCAGCAGCAAAAGCACCTTACGAAGTTCTCAGTTGCACACATCAGCTACACGACCCTGTGTGCATGTTGCAGTTTACCACTGCCACCAGTTACATCAGCACACCATCTGCACTGCTGCACTACACAAACAGGATCACTGAATCCATCCTGTGATAAAAGAACTCCTCACTCAAGTCAACAATATGTGTGACCTATGCAGGGATAAGAAGGCTGAGAATTACCACCCAAAAGTGAGGATGAGACAGCTTTCACAGCGAAATGAAAGCAAATCAACTATTCTGACATATATTCCAGAGGTTGGTACAAATCCTTACATGGTTAAATAAAGACATCAAGGTATAGCCAATGTTTAGCAGTTTTAGATTTTTTTTTTAAATCAGATTTTTGTTTTTTTTTTTTCTTTTCAAGTAGAACATTGAAAAAGATCCACGGTAAGCCAGAGAAGAAATGTTGGACTCTCTCACTATGTATTCTTCATTTAATAATAAATAATAATGGCCCATCTTCGCGAACGAAGATTTGGGGAAAGGTCTTTTTACCTTTCCAGCCTGCGCAATGGATTTTTTAGGTGAGACACAGCCTGCGCTGAACTGAGCCCACCCTTTAATCCTAAGGTTCAGCTGCCAGGGCCAAGCAAGCTTGGACAATGGCAGTGAGGTCCTCAGGACGTAGGTTTGTTTAGAGTGTCCTTCTCATAGATGGATGGCCTCACAGGGCTAACGACCTCCATCAGGCCAGGAGACCGGGGACTAGAACCCGTGGTCGCAGCAGTGAAAGTCCTGCACGCTAACCACTAGGCCACCAGGGGTCTCATTCTTCATTTAAGGCACATAGTTATGACCAAAAAATGTGTCAAATGTACACAACATGAGATACAGAAAGGAAAATATATTTTGGTACACCACTAACAGTCCAGCAATATCTATCCACTGCCACAATTACAAAAATACACACACTCCCTTTTGAACAGACTCCTTCTTCCCACAAAACCCTCAAGAGGGAAAAAACCCCCAATGAAAGCCATTATAAAAAGATTCTTACTCATTACCGAGTACATCACTGACTCCTCTGCCAAGTGCCCCATTTCACTCATTCACTGACTAAATTACAGAAAGTACTAAACAGAAAGTTTCAATGGGATAAGAATATATAGATGCCAAATGTGTAACACAAAATTCTGATCAGAAATTTATATCCAGCTGAATTTTGTTTAAAATCAATGAACATTTTAAAGCTTTCTAAACAGGACTCCTCGAAATGAAGAGATTGTAGATAAGCAATTTGAAGAACAAGCTATATGGTACACAGAGGATTACTTCAAAAATCCACAGGGGAAAAAAAAAACCAGAAAGGATTTAATGCAAGACATAACTTTTACACAGATTGAGGATTAAAAGTATCCAAATGGCAGGTCATCATCAAAATGCTGAAAAAAGGATTTTATTTTAAAGTCTGCTTTCTGGGGTGGGGGGAGGGTTTTAAAAGATGCTGTCATATATGGAGATCCAAAGCTTACTATTCCAGTTTGAATTAAAGTAACTGCTTTATCAGTGTATACACTCAAAAAAGGAAGTGATTTAAATCTTCAGTACTGGTTTGGCTTGTTAACTTCCTGTGTGAATTCAATCTTAAAAGCATGAAGCAATCTTGGAAACTACTGTAACTCTGCAACAGACATTTGGAAAACCCTGACAGGTTCTGAAGTCTTCAAAGAGTAAAACCACATATCAATTAGCAGTTAGGTGCCACTCGGTCTTAAGTGCTTCTACAGTGGGATGGGGAGCTTTTCTGTAAAGAGCCATACAATCCATTACTTAGAACTAAGGGCCTCTCAGTGGCCCATCGTAAGCGGTTTTCATGAGATTGATCCAGAGAACTCAAACATTTCTTATTTTTAAACTAAGCTTCATCCAGATCCCACTCTTAAATTTGGGCACAGAACAGGAGCAGCATAAAGACACAGCAGCTTATGTTTTCCAGTGGTCTTTAATTTAAGATTCACTTGCTGTTATCTAGCCTGAACTCTGAACTCTGAGTCTCCACAAACATCCAGAAATGCAGAATTATTTGGGACATACACTGTACTTGGAGTGTGGAGAGCAATCTGCCCCCTGACAAGACTTCAAGGGATGGTTTCATACTCAGCATCTTTCTGAGAAGCACTTTGATGGTTAGACTTGGTCACAGTACCCAGTGTGTCCTTTACCACTGATTCCTTCCAAACACATTCAAGCTCTTGAAGTTTTTCTTTCAGCAGGCAGATAAACTAAAAATATCTGACCTGTGTGGAGTACCTGGTATCTTTTATTTCTTTTCACTCACTGGATTATGGTACAAATATTCACTGCTTGACTGAGTATAGCAGTCCTTCAGCACTGGGCAGAGGAGATTCATCTAAACTGCAGGCTCAAAAAATCCTAAACATCTTGTGGAATTTATCTGAAGTTAAACACTTGATCTTCAGAGATTTTACAATCTACAAAAGACAGCCTGTCAAGCCTATGAGCCAGCCAGTAACAGCACTGGTTTATCACACATTCTTGGCTAATAAGAAGCATTGACCAGCCCCCACACCTATCACCTCTTCGGTACCTCAACAGCAAGAGGCTTGCCCAGAACTACACTCTCTTCTTAGTGATCAGCAGTGACTCTTTACTGCAAGTTAAGCCAAACAAAGATTATACCACAAATTACTAGTACCAACCACAACAGACAGGAAGTAGCTCTCTCATCTTTGATCCAAAAAAGAAAGGGTTCTCCCATCACCAGCAAAGAAAAATGTCCAATAGTTTTGAGAAGGAACAAATTTCAGATGGGATGTCAGTATTAAAATGTTTTCAAACACTTGAAAAGGTTTGTTGGCACCATTTACCATGTTTAAATCTTCACAGGTAACAAACCTAATCTCACTGTACAAGTCTTCTGTACTACCAGCCTGCTCCTTCTCCCAGTATAGTCCCGCACTTTTGTTCGGGGTCTACATCTTTACAGAATGGCAAAGAGCTCCCTCCCAGCTCCACTCCCAGTGTCCAGAGATATCTCCCTAATGCTTTACATAAAGCAATACTGAAGCCTTTACTCAAGTGGATCCCCATTTTGATGTAACAACACTAAAAATGGGTCATCCTCAGCAGGCTGAGGTTCTGTAATTTCATTTGTTATCCACCCAGCATTATATAGCACGGTTTTTCAGTTACAAGGATTTAAGAACATGTTTCTTAAAAAAAAGTCCCTTAAATTCTGTTTTCATTCAACCTCATTTATTGTGGTGAGCAGACAATGCTAAAAAGCGTGAACACCTAGACATGCTTTGTATAAGTACCTCAGACAGATAACCTGTGAGGGTTCATTAAAGGGATTAGTCCAAGGCTAGATGATGGGAAAGACAGAGGTAAAAGCTTTCAAGTTAAATGCTTTACTGAGACTGAATATGGTGATATGAGCAGTAGAAAAACATTGTCAAATAGTTAACAGTCAACATTCAAAGCAAAAAGCAGACTTCACCTTGTCCTGAACAAAAGTTAAGATTTTCTTTAGCTAATACTTCTCCATAAATAGTAGAGGGTCACCCAGTTTGTACCCTACTGTTTCATGACATTAGAGAGAAGTGGCAGAATTAGGGAAGCATGAATCAGTACAGGACACAGAACCCTACTGAAAAGTGTTAGTCAAAAATATCACATGTACACATACAAACCACTAAAATGAAACACCTAACTATTAAGACGGATAAATGAAATCTAGTAGGCTTCGGAATGTCCAAGAACAAAAGACAAACTAAACAGAACTGACATAATTTTTAAAAAGGGGAAAAAAATATCATATCTATAAAGTGCAAGAGAGAAGGAGGCAGCAACAAGGTCATACTAAACAATCCAGCACTGCAATAGCTGACAGCCAGCTTCAATTCCATGGAATTAGAATTATGCAGATAGTCACAGGCTGGATCAAGTAAGCAGCTGCTCTACCACACCCCATTTAGGGGCAAGGCATATTTTTACATCTAGATCTAGCTGAAAGCAACCACTCACATCACTCCATGGCTAATTCCCCTATATCTTGGTGTTGAAAGAGAAATAAAAAAGTGTAAGAGCATTCAGATTTAATGTTTGAGAATAGAAGGCACATCCTTCACCCTAGCATAGAGGGTGGTATAGAGCTGAGCACATGGAAAAATTTCACCTTCCCAGTAATTATGTCCTCCAGGGAGGCCACATCCTTTGTTCAAAACCCCATCTGAGATATGAAGCTTGCTTCCTTTGTGAAATGCTTTACAATCCCTTAAAAGGCTTTTTAAAGTAGATGAATAGCAAGAGGAGGTCTAAAGAAAACATTGGACTGATATTTGTTGAAGATAGTCATGTGACTAAAAGGGGCGAATTAAAAACAATGGCATTCAGTGCTTTTTTTCATAGAACTATATAATGTCTTGGGTTGGAAGGGACTTCAGTGATAACCTAGTTCCAACCCCCTTGCCATGGGCAGGGACACCTTCCACTTCCACTACACTAATAATTTGACAACCTCTTCTGATAAAGTCACACACCTAGTGGATGAAGGGAAGGCAGTGGATGGACTTTTTCTAGATTTTTGGTAAGATACTAAGTTAGTATCCTTGCAGCATCCTTCTGGACAAGTTGTCCAACTGCAGGATGAACGGGTTCACAATGCACTGGGTGATGAACTGTCTGAAAGGCAAAGCTCAAAGGGTTACAGTGAATAGGGCTACGTCCGTCTGGCAACTGGTCCCCAGTGGTGCTTCTCAGGGCTCAATTTTAGGGCCAGTCCTGTTCAATAAACTTATCAACAATCTGGATGCAGGAGTTCAGTGCACCATTACTGAGTTTGCTGGTGACACCAAACTGGGAGGTGTTTCTGGCTTTCTTGAGGAACAAGGAGCTTTGAAGAGGGATCTATGTACATTGGAACATCGAGCTATAATAAATGAGATAAAATTTACAAGTCCAAATACTGGATTCTGCACCCGGGACAGAGTAATACCAGACACTGGGAGAGGAGTGGCTGGAGAGCAGCCCTGCAGAGAGAGGGATCGAGGGGTGCTGGTGGGCAGCAGCTCAATGCAAGTCAGCCAGCAGTGAGTTCTGGCAGCCAGGAGGGAAAATCCTACCCCAGAGTGCATCAAACAGCATCATCAGCCAGGAAAAAGAGGGGACTGTCCTGCTGTATTCAGTGTTGGTATGGACTCACTTTGACCACTGTGTGCAGTTCTGGGCCCCACAATTTAAGAAGGTTGTGAAGGTCCTTTAATGTGTCCAAAGGAGGGCAACAAAGCTGGAGAAAGGGCTGGTAGGAAAGTCCTGTGAGGAGTGACTGAGGATTTGGGGTTTGTCTAGTTTGAAGAAACCGAGTCTGAGGGGAAACCTCATTGCTCTCCACAGCTTCCTGAAGAGGGGATGTGGAGAGGGAGGTGCTGAGCTGTTCTCCCTGGGATCTACTCACAGGATGGATACCTGGGAATTACTTAAAGCTGCACCAGGGGAGGTTCTGACTGGATAGCAGAAAGTATTTCTTTACTGAGGGGATGATCAAACATTGGAACAGGCTTCCTGGTGAGGTGGTGGATTCCCTAAGCCTATCAGCATTCAAGAGGCAGTCTGACAATGCTCTTAATAACATGCTTTAACTTTCGGTCGGCCCTGAAGCGGTCAGGAAGTTGGACTAGACAAACACCGTAGATCCCTTTCAACTAAAATTCTATTCTTATAAACAGCTCTCTCTCATATGTACATACTTAGGTAATTAATACTGCAGTTTAGCTCTCACTATTTATAAAGCCTTGTGTATCTATAGATACAGACATCTCCATATACATTAAACCAGTATATTTTACCAGTAGGACACAGACTGGAAGATATTTGTGAAAAGTGTGGGGTTTTCCCTCAATTTGAAAGTCTCAGAAAGCATATCAATTGTTTTTAGACAGATATAAGTATCAAAGATTAAAGAGCCACCATTCATAAAATTAAAACCCAAGGGAGTTAAATAGTTAGTGACTCCTTAGAGATGACCTACAGAGTTCAATTAAGGACACTAACAGGTAAAGAAATAAGGATAAGAAGGGAGGGAGAGAAATTACAGCATTTTAACAGGTGAAACTTATTATTTAATTATTCCATTTTACACCGCAGTTGGAAAGCTGCTCTTGAAAGAGACTGGCATACTTTAGTATTAACTACATGGTTCAAGTTTATCCCACTTTCTCAAGGTTATTTTTCCCCCCCTCCTCCTATTTTTAAAAGCCCAGATGAGACAGGCGGTTTTGTTTGTTTCTTCTGGGTCTTTTTTGTTATTAACATTTTTACTTATAAGCCAGTTAAACTAAAGCAGTTTTGTATGGATCTGTGACCTCAAATCTCGCTCAATGTAGAAGAGCTTAGCAGTTTAGGAAGATCAAACAAATCACAGAAATCCAAAAGTATGTGAAATAAAGTCCACTCTTTCTTTTGAAAAGAAGGTTAAAATGGCTTAAAATCATCATGTCTGCTGCTACCATTAGATTTTTATGGTTTTAATTAGGACCTGTTTTCATAAAAGGGAATTTTAAAACACTATTTAATATGGGTAATGAAAAGTATCAACATCATTATCCTAATCATGTAACCCATCCAGGTTATCTACTTCTTTACCATCAGATTCAACACCAAGCAGTTGATATTAACTGAAGAGAATCGATTTGCCTATTCCCACTAAATATTCTCAAATTCGACAAATCCTATTTTTCAGATTATTTCACTATGACTTTCACAGCCATGTTCAGTACTTTCTACTGGGGGAAGGAAGAAGAGGCAGTTAGCTGCCACAAATGTAGCATCTTACAAAGTAATTTCCATTAAGAGATTTTGAAACAATAACAAAGATCATGATCTGACCACAAAGTCTAAGAAAACCTAAATTACTTAATACGTACATACAACATACATCTCAGATCTCTCCTAACTGTCCATAATAATGTGATTGCAGGTATATGGTCCTACTCTGTACTGGTTTCTTGCCTGCATCCCTTCCTCAGTCTTCCAACAACCAGAAAATACCCATTTCAACTACATTGTCAAGTCCTGCTCCCTTTGCCTTCCTGTACATTTCAAAAACTACAAATAATTTAGATTTCTAATAATTAAATATTTACATCATGTAAGATGAAAAGTAACTTGACTTTGGGGGAAAAAAAAAAATTAAATGTTCTGAAATAGTGGCATTTGATTGCTGAAAGGCAAGGGCCGCCAAGAAATTACAGGGTTTTTTTTCATTTGAAGAGCAACAGCTATTCTCTTTAACCCTATGTAGGCAGGAGTGGAGGCACAGAATGTACCACAGGAAAGGAGGCATGCCACATCCCAAGGCAATGCCATGCCTGCTCAGGCAGCAGCTGACAGCTCCAAAGCAATGTGCAGGTTACACTCGGAAACAGAAGCAACCAGGTATTTGGCTCTTACTGACCACTTTGCTCCAGGATGGGAAGAAAGAGAAGGGACAGCAGGGAACCCGGGACAGCAGGGAACCCGGGACAGCAGGGAACCCGGGACAGCAGGGAACCCGGGACAGCAGGGAACCCGGGACAGCAGGGCACCCGGGACAGCAGGGAACCCGGGACAGCAGGGAACCCGGGACAGCAGGGAACCCGGGACAGCAGGGAACCCGGGACAGCTTCAAATCCACCTCTTCCCACTTCCATATTAAAAAAGCAGAAGCCACACAATGCTTTGGGGCTCCAGCTCCACCTCCCAGAGGGCAGGGCTGCACAGCCGTGACACATGGCTTCCTCTTTCCCGCTTCGCTTAACAGCTGCTTGGGGATGGCAAAAGAGCAGTAGAGGAATAAAATATAACCAAAAAGAAAGGTTCAAAAAGAGAAGTTTGAGAACTTCTTATATTCAGTGCCTTCAGCTTTTGCTCACAGTACACCAGCACATGCACTGCAGATGCATTGAGGCTCACATGCAAAGCCACACCAGATCAAGAACTTGATGCCTTTACTCTTCTACCACATGTGACCTTGGTTTGAAATCCTCCTGTAACTCTTCAGACATGACCTCTAAGACCAACAAGTGGTGAGGTGGTAGAAGCACCACAATAATCTGAGCTAACCATTCAGGTTGTTAGAGGTTATTAAATCCCTGGCAAATTCTGCATCAAGTACAATGAACAGATCATCCAAAATGGCATGGAACCGTGTTTGTTTTGGGGATTGTTTTTGTTGGTGTTTGGGGTTTTCTTTTCAAAGTCTCCTTTATGAGGTAGCACTTAAAACTATCACCTGATCCCAAATAATATAATTTTTCTTTCTGCACAGCATAGACGCATACTGGCTTTCTTAGTTTAGAAACTCTTGCTGCAGATTACCATGGGAATCACCTTTTTTTTAAACAGGTTATTGCCCCCAACCCTTTTAAGATCCTATATTTTCACAACTATCTCATTTTCAAGTATCACAACAGTACAGAGATGCTTTGCCCTTGAGAGAGGCATTTATTTAGGAGTGGCCTGTTACCAGGTTAACATGTAAATAACTATGTTCTGCACCAAAAGTACTGTTTATGGGCCAGCTGTTCCATAGATCATGTTCTTTTATACTCAGAATCACCAAAAGCTGTTTCAAGCCTGCAGAAAAACATATTGCTCAAGCTTCTCACTTTTGCCAAGTTTATACTTCTTTAAATACCCAACAGGAAATCTGATTTAAATCAGCAAGCTCTGTATGCTTTGAAAAAGAAAAGAGGATCAACACTTCATTATACACCTGTAGAAATAAGAAAAAAAGTATGTAAGGTGTATTTTATAGAACACTACTAATATAATGCAAATTAAGTAATCCACAGTGGAATTCAATTATTTCTACAGTCTTATCTCCCTACAGTTACATTTATTTCAGTATTTTGTTCAAAATGGATTTAGAAAGCTCAAAAATACACTTCTGACAAAAGAACACTTGTCCTTCAAGCTTTGTATTTCAGACAGGCTTTTGTTCGATTGTTTCCTCCACATTTTAGTTCTAAAATATCAGGTTGAACATCTTAAAGAGAATATAACAACTCTCAGTAACTCTCAATTAAATTCACTGTTTTTATTGCCCTAGATTCAACACCCATACTTTCTACCCTCACAGTTAAATCTCCCTAATGTTTCCCACTCAGTGCTAAAGCACGTGATTTTTCTCCTTTTTTAGCCTATCCCTGAAGCATGAACCTAGACCAACTTCTTTGAGTAACTGTGACTGTTCTATGCCATGTTTATTGTTCTGCAATCAGGCAAAAAGAAAGTTATCTTTGACCAACAAATCAAAGCTGTTCACTGTTTAAACTGGCATCCCTTAGGTTAACAAAACATAATTTAATATATTTTCTAATGCTTCATATTCAAAGGCATTAACAGCCATAATTCCACCAAGATGAACAAGAGTAGGGATACTCAAACTACCAATTTACAGCCATAGATCTTCCAGTGAAACATCACCATTACCATAAGTATAAAATGAATCCGTATTTTTTATATACCTGAACCTCAACATTTATTTTAGCTTTACAAAACTTAATTATTACAGGCTCCTTATGAGCTTCTCTAACTTCCTCAGCTAACTTGGCTGAGGGAAACTTTTGTCAAGCTTTGATAAGCATTTAGCAGCTTCAGGGCTAACTGTGCTTGTTGTTTCAACCTTGAGAACCAACTGCACGGACACATTACTGTATTTAAGCTTCCAGAAGCATTTAACATTTGATTCAGCTGAAAATACAGTTCTACTACAAGTTTTCAAAATAAAACCACTTTTTCCTCTTTTAGAAATCCATGACGATGCCAAACATATGCTTATTTTCCAAACAACAACTGTTTAAAAGAAAGAATACTCTTTCTGATGTTCCTGCCAAAAATAACATTCTGTGGCTTCAAGAAATTTGATAGTAAGCAGTTCACTCAGTTAAGGGAGGAAGGATTTGCATTTGGCAAGGATTTACACTTCATGTGTTGCATCTACTTCCCTCCATTTTAAATTTCTTCAGGGATGGATGTGGCAGTAGGAAGGGTTTTCGTTGTGGTTTGGTTTTTTTACATCTCCAAGTATTTCACTCTCAAAAAAAAGGCATCTGTGGGTTTTACTAGAAATGACATGAAGCAGAAATTCAATGTTTCTCTTTTTTACAGGGAATACTAGGATATAGAAGACAGTTTCAAGGGGAAGTAAAAGAAGACTTCAGAAGAAATGCACTAGAGAGAGTTTGCAGCAGGAGGAAGTGGAACAGAAAAGGCAAATGAGGAAGTAGCACACAAAGAACATTAACGGCTTCATCTCAAAACATGGGATAGAGACAGAAAGCGATGGATTTGGGGTTTCAGCTGCTGTTGTCACAGGCAGCAATAATACTACCTGCCCAATAAAAGTAGTTATTTCACTGCTGCCTCAATAGTTTCAGATTAAAAGACAAGACAGGTAACAGAAACATATAAATTGGACTATATACTGCAAAAGACTTATTTCTGTACATTTCAGAAAGCCACAATTTTAAGACAAGGGTCCAATCTGCTACAATATTTGACTTTGTCCTTCTTTAATAACTCACAGAAATAGTAACTGGACCAATTTACTAAATAATGTAAAATGTTTAGTCCACTTAAAACATCTACAACAACAGAAGTTCTGAAATTTTCCCCAGTTGTGGAGTTTTATCTGCCATTTCCCAGTTTTTGCATGTAGAGTTATAAATCTCATTGCACAGAATCTTTCCATCACCCTCCAAGATACAGAAATTACTGAAGACTGCTAAACCTGCTCCAGCATCAAGCCAGCTGAGTGACCAAGTATGACAGCAAGCTGCAGATCCATACGAACTTCAAGGGCCTCAAATTTGTTAGTATGGCAACCAGAAAAACCTTTTACAAAGCATGTACCTTCTCCAGTAGAATAGCAAGTATTTTAGAAAAGTAGGATCAGAATCCCAATGATGTTACAGTAGTATTTCAGATGTAGCTAATTCAGGATAATAAAAATCCTTAAGGTTAAAAACTCAACAACTTATTAGTCCAGCAAAATGGAAGCTTTTCCTGTCATTAGCAGTGCAAATCCAGCACAAAAATTCAGTAGCTAGACATCAAGGCCTGTTTTTACAGCATTATTATCTTGAGCTATAACTAGGTGTTGCTCCTCACGTTATCCCTACGATTGTGTACAGTTACTCAACTTGAATCAAAAGATATTTGAAATTCCAAGATAGTCTACAAGAGTATGAGCAGTGTTTGATGACAGAGGCAAACGCTACAATAGCAACATTTCCTTTGAGGGCTGGAAGACTATACTCAGTGCATTCTCACACACTCCTCTTGAAGGCATTTGTACCTCATCAGTTCAACATTCAGGTATTTCATGCTTACCATGCACAAGTTCTACAACTCTTGACTTGCTATGAATACACAGCGATTGCTGCAGTGAAGATGTACAAGACCCGTAGGATTTGAAAAACAGAAAGCTTCAAGAGAAGCAAGCTGACTGAGCAGAAGCAGACAGGATCTCCTCCATCTAGGAAAAAAAAAAAAAAAAAAAAAGGTGCTCAAATGCTAGTTCCTGGTTCTTTCTGCCAAAAGAAGGGTGGATAGAAAGCACATGGCTTGCACATCTGCTTGTCGGCAATGTAAACAGCCTTCTCCTACTATTCAGTTAGATAACCTGAAACTCCAACCAAACTACTTGTATAACTGTAGCAAGACATCCTCTTTAAACACAACTTAAGATAAAACTGCAGCCCCACTCCAGCTCCTGAATTGGCATGCAGAGGTTAGAGGAAACTTCAATATTCCAACTGTGTGCAAAAAACATTGATACACATACAAAAGTGTCTTCAAATTCAGCATAAAATCAAAGGCTTCATTTGAAGTGATGTATTCTTGTCCATGTTTGCAGCTGTTTAAGCATTCAAAGCAGCAGCCAAGCTTTAAAAAGAAAAACATTACTTTCCCAGGAAATAACTCTACAGTAAACCTGTGTTGATATAAGTTCCAGAGAATTTCAGCATTCTATAGAAAATTCAATGGCAAGTTCTAACCACTGCAGAAAAACAAACTAAAAAGCCACATTTCCACTAAAGCCCCCCTTCTAATTCAGAAGTTCAAACTTCATTTCTTCATTCACATTTAATGAGGCAGAAGAACTTCTCAAAGAAGTGTTTCCAAAGGCTGCCTGAAGTTTCAAAGTAAAACAAGCTTCACAGGCCTCGTCTTTTAGCACTTTATCCCCACAGCTGCCTGTTGCTCTGTTAGGACAAAACCAAGTCCACAGCAGATGAATGGTTTTCCTCAGCATCACTGGATATTGACCTTTTCAACTATGGGATTTCAAAACAAACATCAAGATATCAATTCCAACATTCACTGGATACTATTAACATGTTTTGGTGTATTATGTCTATCACCAATTATACACACAAGCTCTCCAACTATTACTTATTATGAGCAAAGTGATTGCCACTGTGAAGATGCACAAGAAACCTGGGATCCATCAGCTGAAGTATTAAGGTCTTTGGCTATGAGGAAAGTCCATGTTCTAATGCCATTTCATCTTTCAAGTCACTGGCGTGCAGAAAATCTGTTTACACCTTTACCAACCTTTTTTTATGAAGTGATACATAGACCCAAGGGTTATATACTCCTCACTTGCTCTAACCAGCCTCTCCACTCAGATACACAACAGTGACCCAAACACCACTATCCTTACCTTACAGGACACCAGAAGCACAACAGAAAAGACAAAGAGGAAGGCTCTGCAACAAGAACAGCAATGCTAGGTGTAAGAAAAAGCTGCTGGAGAGAGAGGAGTGGGCAACAGCTGCATACATCAGCTATCACTGCATATATTTATAAACCCTCAAATACGAGAATACTCAGACTAAGATGGCCATTACAGTCCTCAGCACTGAAACAAACTTCATCTCCAGATTTAATTTGAACCCCAGATCCTACCAAAAGCTCTGTCAACTGTATCACACTCCACTGGTTAAACAATCCATGGAAGAAAGTCCTGATGGTCACATTTTGTATAATGTTCTCCATTTATAAATAGGGCAGAGTTCCAGTAATTCACAACTTATACTCACTGTCCTTTACACACAGCCTTAACATTATGTTCTCTTGGCCCTGGCAACCACATTTGAATAAAACACTTTTTATGAGATTATACATGCTTTTCAGTCTTCACTGATGAGGTGTTTTTTCACTTTTAGTTTCTATGAGTGTATCAAGAGCAAAAGGAAATATTTTTTCACACGCTATTTTCTAAACAGTCAGTGAAAACTCTAAAATACTATTACATTATACCTTTTATCTATTATAGAATTATAGATTATCCTGAGTTGGAAGAGACCCATGACTATCATCAAGTTCAACTCCTGACTCCACATAAGGCAACCTAAAGGTTAAGCCAGGTACTTAAGAAACTAGTCTGAATGCTTCTCAAACCATGACAGGTTTGGGGTCAGAACCACTTCCCTGTGTTTTACCAACACTCTTGGTGAAGAACTTTTTTCCTAATACCCAACCTGAACTTCCTCTGCTTTTATACCAGCGTCTCATTTGAACTTCAAGGTAATAAATATTTTTACTTTATGTAAATTTATTTGTGCATGCTGCTGGGTAAATGAACATTGCTTGATAAGAGTTTTAGCTCAAGAAATTTTTCTATAGTTTCTGCAACAGGCATATTGCCACAACAGGGATGTAGAAAAAAAGGTCATGACAAAGAAACAGTAAAATAGATTTTTGATCTATGGAACTAGAGAGAAAAAAAGCCAGCCTGTAATTCTGTGCACAACATTTTAAAATTTCAGGTGTTTTCTTCTCCTGAAGAAAAATACATTTAAGTCAACCTAAAACTCACTTTTAACAAATTAATGGAAGGTACAACTGCCTTAGCATAGGCTACTTCTATTTATATCAATTATGATGGCTGTAAAACATGAATTCTGAACAGATACTGACACTCCATTAGAATAAAGACATTATATTCATCACTAACAGGTAGGAAGGAGCTCCAAGAATCTTGAAAAGGAGTAACTAAAATACTGCTAAACAGAGAGGTCCACCAAAAAAACCCCCAAACATTCTGCATCAATTCTAAACCCAGAAATTAACATCAGCTTAATGGCAGAATATTTCAGTATGTGAAAGGAAAAATAATTCACAAGGTGTTGAAATTCAAGACACCTATAAATCCTCAACACAAAGTCAGATTTTTTCAAAAAAGAACCAAGCAAAGCCAACAAATGTTCACCATACTAACAAGCCTTCAACTATCTCACCTGCCAAAAATAAAGAAATCAAACAAGATGAACTCCAAGTTTACAGCCTAAATCAGAACAAATACTTCCATTTTAAGCTCCAGCTGTTTCTACAAACAAATTTCTTAATTTCTTCCCAGTTATTTTGTTTCCCCTTTTGGCAGAAGAAGAAATTACACTGAAGAATAATTGAAAATATTTCAATTATTCAAGTTTTCAAAAGAGGGGTGAAAAACAACAGCACTTTTCCAGGTAAAAAACCCACACCCCAGTGCAACATTTCAACAGCTTTTACCACAGGTTGGCTTCTGAACACTTAGATCTAATTAACAGTTAAATGTGAAGGAAAGCACTTGGTTAAAGTTGAACAAATAAACCTGGAATAGCTTCAGGTTATTTTCATTATTACCTCTAAAGGCAGACTAAATTCTCAGGAGAGAATGTAAGTACTAAGGCTCAAGATGCCTCAATTTAATTCTTAGTCGAGACACTGATTTTTCTTAGATTACAGGTATTCTGTATGCAAGTATTCCATATGTAGAAGTTATCATTCCCCCTGTACCTTTTTATCTTTTAAGAGAATAAGCAGTCAGCCTGCGACCCATCATATGTACAGGGGAGCTTCTGAAGGCAAAGTACAGTTATATACAACAGTGGAAGACATTAGTAATCTGATCCTACCAATGATCTCCATATACTGAAGGGCATTAACGTTAGAGAACTAAGAAATGAGCTTGAAAAAACCAATTGCTCCCCATCAGTACTGTATACTACTATCTTTCCATTACTGAGGTAATTAGCAAAGCTTCATATCATAACTCACTGGACACACATAGCCTGTTCAGTAACTTACACCAGTAGTGTAATTCACGATACACAGCCTGTAGCTCAGTATCCAATGCAAGCAAAAATAAAATAAAAATAAGTCACAGTGACGACTACAAGTCCAAAAATTTTAATTGGAGCCACACATGAATCAGGAAGATAACACATCACATTTGAATTAAAAAGTCCAAAAAGGGCTGCATTATACAACCTGTATCAGATTCAAGCTCAATTACAAGACAACATTAAATACACACCAACTAAAGACAGGCCTGCAAGAGCAGACTGCAATTAACCGCAACAGTATTTCTTGCTCCTTCCTCAGGAAAAGCAGTCAAGAGAGCTCTGGAAGGCTGCTGAAAAGAACAAAGAGTCCACTAAGATGTGACTATCCATGCAGGAAGTTTAATCAAAAAAGGAAGACTTGCAAAGGCATGAAAGCTAATTCACTGTCCAGGTGAGACTGATACAGTGACTGAAACACTCAGCTACCATTAGCTCTTCTAGAATTCTTCACCAAAGTATCTGCTCTTGTTTGGTTAGATTCTCAGAAACCCTGTCCTTCTAATCGCTGTATGAGAAACTTCAAAATAGTATTCCTATCATCTGTCACACTATGGCTTTTCTTCCTCTTTCCTCCATACAGGAATATTGCCCACAAACACTATTATTTTTATTTCAGAAAAATATATGGCATGTACCTTCTCACTGAAGAATAATGTAAATAAACCTAAGCTGAAGTAGGGATACCAAAGAGCAGCTGATCCTTAAGGAGTTTATATTGCTACTCCTAAAATCATAATCCTTTGAGGCATGTTGTACAGACAAGGCATACACTGAAAAACAAAGCAGGTTTATGCTGTTATTAACTACCAAATATCATGCATTGTACCATCTAAATCAAACAAGAAGCGTCAATAACTTATTCCTGCTATGAAAATACCTTTTTTAAGCACAACTGATTCTATTTCTGACATGTAAACTCATTTTTTAATACTTGCACGGACAAATGGGAAGATTAACAAAGACCATTCAATTTCAGTAACTATTCAGTAACTATTGTGTATAATCAAAACTATTGTTTCAGTATCTGATTAAAAAAATGTTTTCTATTTTCTCTTTATTTGAAGAAAATAGCCATGGAAAATGAGAAGAGCACTGGCTCAATTATATATTATTTCATGTACAACAAAACCTCTGTGTTCACTGCCTAATAACTCCATTCATACTGCTGCTAGCTATATAAACACAAGAGCAATCTTCCAGCAAGGGACAGAAAAAGTTTGCTTTGCACAACTCATCCCCAAAATTCAGCTGGAAACAAATCAAGTTCCCACATCATTCAAGGGAACATAGTCTGGTCCTGGTCTCAGTTGAAGAGCTGCAGATAAAGCATCCTAATTCTTTCTGAAGGACTTAGCAAAAGCCGCATTCTTACTGAGTAAGAATGACTTAGGGCTTGTGAGCAGATAACTGTCCTTCCATCTTAGCATATTTTCTTCTGATGAGAACTTAAAGGCAAAAAGCTGTAACATAACAACAAAACTCAATTCTGTGGCTCAAATACAGGGTTGAATCTTGAATCCTTTAAGTTTGCAAGCACTCTAAACTGTAACTTCAATCTAACATGTTTCCAAATTGAGAACTAGTCTAATATAATTATTCCATATCACGTCAGCCTCCATATATTGGAGGCCAATAATTTACCACCTGAACTACAGATCACTGTGGTGTGGCACAGCATGCTGGAGAATAAGAACTGCAGTCTTATTCCATTACTTCATTCCTTTCTTCAAGTACACTCATTAGCTTATGGAAAATACTGTATCAGGCAAAGTCAAAACAACAGTCTGTCTGCTATAAATGTAACATTTTTTGATTCCTTATGTAAAGTTTTAAAAAGAAGAACCAAAAAAAAATGGGCTAGTCTTGCACACTAGGCAAGACAAAACAAACCTCCTCATCTCCAGATTTAAAGTCTCTTCAAGTTCCTGGCTGCTTTCACAATTTGCTCCCATCTTTTTCTAACAGGAATATGTTCCCCTTATTCCCTGTAGTAAACAAAAGAGGCAAAAGAACCACAGCTAGACAGCATTTTCCCATTCCTGCACAAGCAGCACACAAATTAAACCATTTGTGCTTTGAAGTGTTTTCTATCAAGGAACCTCACGACTGCATCCAATAACCCATCACTCAACTACTGGCCCCACTTCACAGACTGCTGCTCAACCTAAAACTATCAGCCTTTCTCCTGTTAAGTTATCTGCAGCGATTACTGAACTGAATCAGAAACGAGAAGAAAAAGAATAAATAAAGCATTTCTTAACTGCTTTTAGGTCAGTGTTAGACATTCAGCCGAGATAAATCCCTGTCTTCACATGCCTGCACTCACTCAGACTCCTAGCTTCTTCTCAGCGACACATTTACTTCAGAAGCAAGTAGAAAAAACAATTAACCCACAAAAAACCACCAGGGGTGGGAGGGGAAGGGTTTAAAAGTTCCCGAGCTGTCAAGGACTCCCAGCGCCCTTCAAAGCCAAAGACGATTATTTTTAAGCACTTGAAGACCGCTGGACATCAGAAAGCCCTGCCGGTGTCACGGGGCCACTTGTGGGGGGCGAACACGAGCGGGGAATGAGCCCCCGGCTGGCGGCTCCCGGGAATGGGCGCCGTGATCCCGCTCCAGCCCGGCCGGAGCGCCCCGAGACTGCGGGGCACAGTCCGGGGGGCCTGTCCCCGGCCCCACGCACAGGGGGCTCCCCAGCCTCCACCCCGACCGGCGGGGGAAGGGGGACGCGCCCCGCGGCTCCGGCGAGGGGCTGAGGCCGGCGGGAGGGCTCGAACAAAGCTGAGGCGGGAGGGCCCCAGGACGGGCAGCCCAGCCCGGCCAGCGGAGCACAGCCTGCAGCCCCGGAGCGACCCACCGCCGCCCCCGCCGCGGCCGGCAGAAGAAAGGGGTTTCCCGCAGGGCAGCGCCGGGATTATCCCCGCGGGCGGGAGACCGCTAAAAAGCGGCTGCTCCCCGTCCGCGCCCCTCCCGGGCGGGGAGAAGACCCTCCGAAAGCCGCCAGCTGCCCTTCCTTCCTTCCTTCCTTCCTCCCTCCCTCCCTCCGCGGCGGCCGCGGGAGCAGAGCCCCGCACCCACCTGGCGCCGCGCTCCGTCCCGTCCCATCCCGATCCCGCTCCAGCCGCCGCCGTTCCGCCGCGCCGGCCGCCACCGCCTTCGCGGGCTAAGCCGCCGCCGCTCCGCCCCCCCGGCCCGGGCCCCGCCCCCTCACAGCCCTTATGGCCCGTGCCACGAGGGGCGGGGCGAGACCCGCCAATGGGAACCAGGACTCGGCCGTGCCGCTCGCTGATTGACGTGAAGAATGTCCAATGGGAACGCCGGGAGGGCGGGGACAGCTGTCAATCAGTGACCCCTACCTGGGGCTCGCGAGCGGCCGAGCGCGGGGGAGGGCAGTTCGCTCCTGCCCTCATTCCTCTCTCCCGCTGGCCGGCTCGGCCGTGCTCGTCGTTCCCTCCCCTCCAGCCCAGTCCAGCGCTGGCCTGGCTCTCGCCGCTCGGTGGCCCAAGACGCCAGTGTGCGGGGGCTGTCCTCGGGCTCCTCTCGGGAGCAGCCGCCTCTTTCGCCGGCACCACAGCTGCCCCTTACCCGCCCGGCCCCGGCGGCAGTACAGCGGTGCCCGGTCCCGCGCAGCCCCCAGGGCCATCTGGCGTCTCCCCCACGTTGCTGGTGGGGTCTGTGCTCTCACCCACCCACCTCCCCGGCCCCTTTTCTGCTCGCAAGAAGAGGCACCTCTACCCTCATTCCACAGGCATCCACCCCCGCTGCCCTTTGCTTGCCCTTGCGACCCAATTCCTGCTGAATCCAACTCCTGGTCATCCAGGCCCCCGAGAAATTCACGTTTATACCGACAGGCACCCTACCGCAGGGCAGGTGCCTGGTGATGGATGCAGCTGCTGACCCGGCCCCAACAATGTGCCCTTTCCTGCTTTGCGCGGGTTCGCATCCTTTGTGGTTATCCCCATGGCGGGGGCTTTTGTTATTTGCTGCAAAGCCTTTAGAAAAAAAAGTAAGTGAGACTTTATCATGTGAATGAGATTTTGGAGGGGCAGGGTGGGTAGAACAATTGCCAAGCGAACTTTAATGGCTCAGGGTGCTCCAATAAATAATGATAACAAACGCAGTATACCCAAATCCAGCAAGTTCACAGAGATCATGACCAGCTGCCCTACCCAGGTCAGCAGGCTGTCCAGATCAATGGAGGCTTGCTTGGCCTCTATTTGGAACAGACAGCTCAGGAGCTCCACAGTGATCATGACTTGAAATGATGCTCTAGAGAAGAGCACTAGGTAGTAGAGCCCATTGTGATGACAAGCAACCAATCTAACCAGCTCAGCAGCTTGTCCATATCCTCAGAGGCTCAGGCTGCTCCACTCCAGACACTTGGACCCTCACGGGTGGTGGGGCAGTGGTGTCTGGAGCTGTGAAATAATATTGAATAAATATCATTTAGTCAATAGATAATCACAGCTGAAAGTAGAGGTTATTGAACACCATCTCAAGTCAATCATCTTTGGCAACCAAACATTTACTGAACTCACTACCCAGTTTTACTACTACCACTACCCAATTATCCACATTTTGCCTTACAGCAAAGTTGCGGGTTCAGGAGCACCTCCTTTTCACAGAAATAATATACAGTATTGCTGTAATTTTCAGAAAAATTATTTGTATTTAAGATACTGATATCAGTCGTGGTAAGAAGGAACAGCTAAGAACCACGGCTGTAATCACTCAAGGTTTGTGGCAAAAAGCAGCAAGCCAGCTTTGAAGTGCAGATGGTGACAGCTTTATGATCACTAGCAAAGCAAACAGAAAAGAAGTCATTAAGCAACATAACCCTAAAAGAAGGAAGCAACAGGCTTTTTACTCAGCATACAGGCTTAGTGTGACAAAAATCCTAAGAGGAAAATAGTCTCTAGGCTTTGAGAAAAAGTTGTTCTCTATTCAAATTGAGAGTATTTTCTCTAAAACACGTATGCAGCAAGAGAGTCTCTTCAGAGACTATAAAATAAAAGAGAAGGGAAAGGACCTGGTATTGTTAAAATACAGCTGCATTCATACTCATTCAGTGGTGCTCTTTTTATGCTGAAAATGGGATCTTGAGCTTGAAAAATATTAGTTTCAAACAGACCTATCTCTACCAGTACTTTTTTTTCTGCTCCATCTATACAAGTAAGTAGCCTGTGTGATGCAAGGTATTAATTAACATTTATTTAATTCCAGCTGCTTCCCAGGCTCCTGGATTCATTTTTAGCTTTCATTTTTCTCCTCTGTATTCATGACATTTTTAATGCTATTTTTAATAATATCTACATCTCGTAAAAAAAGGAACTCAGGCACAGCTTTATTACTGCTGTTTTGACCTTGCCTTTGAATTTGCAAATAAAGCAAATCTGCCAAACAATTTGCATTGAATCCATACTGAGTTTTCATTAAAAGAAAAAAAAAAAAAAGGTGGTTAAATTAAATGCAAGGAATAATGGAATCAACTTTTTTCTGAACCAATATTACTTTTGAGTTACATCATGCTTCAGAAAAGCCCTCTGAAGGCAGTAGATACAGGTTTGGACTGGCATACCAAGAGATGTCCAGGATTGATCTTCTATTAGTTTCACTTGGAGGAAGAATCAGACTTCAGAGAGTAATGAAAAGGGAGGGTTATTGGAGACCGAAGCCAAGATGACTTACTAGAAGTGAGCATGACATTTTCTTAGTCTCTGCTTATAATATCACTTGTTTAGATCAAATTTATAAGGACCTCCTTTTCTTGAATAGTTAATTTCACCCAAAAAAAAAGGTACAGCATAAGAAGAAATAATATTTTGAAAGGCTGTTATACAGCTTGTTGGTTCCTGCTGAGGAGCATATTTCATGATAAGGAAACCTTTTTGTCTTTCAGGAAACACAAAATTGCTGAATAATGCTAAAATAAATAGTGTTACACAAATGATTTACAATGCAAGCAATAATCATTACAGCATCTCTGATTATTAATGGTACATTGATGGGCCCCTGCAGAGTTTCTTGCTGAATCAGCTTTTGAAATAAATTGCTTTCCCTCCAGTCACAGCCACACCTCAGAGAAAGGGGAACCACGTTTTGGCTGAGGTGACTGGTTTAGGACAGCTAGCAGATACAGGCATTGCACAACCTCAGATGTTTTTTGCATTTCTTCATCTTTGTTAATAGAGTTTATTTTCCATTATCACAAAACTATTTAGCCTAAATAAGGCTGTGCACGTGCTTCTCATACTATTCATATTTTCAGTGTTATTGATATTACCATACTACTCATATTTTTCAGGAATATTTTCCTGAGACTATTAACTATTTTGTGTTTTCTTTATTGTTTTCCTCTAATACACCCGGATTGCTGGAATACTGAAAGACTAGCAAAAAATATGAAACCAAGATGCAAGTAGATCCTCAAAGGAAACATTCAATACAAGTTCTGTCTCACTGTGTAATCAATCTCAAGAAAAAAAAAATGCAGGGAACCAAGAACAAAAGGAAGCCTAATAACTTTTCAAGACAGCTACTTTCATCAACTAAACAGGAGTTGTAATTCTGCCAATTAATAGTAAGGTCCATTAACTGTAAGTCATAAAAGCTATTTGCTATGCAAAGTGCTTGTTTTTGTTTGCTGGCTCTGACATTTTGGGAGGGCAGTGTAGCAGGACATCCTATGAAGCAAGGACTGATGATCTATAGCAGGAGTGGACATAGTCGCTTAATGATTTTACAGCATTGCCAGTTGAACAAGCTCCCTTTATAAAAATAAACACAGAAAAGACATGATTTCAAGTTCCAGGAGAGATTAAAAAATTATATACAGAAAGCTGTAGTTAGTTATACACTGTTAATTCAGTACAGTGCAGGATACAGCTAGGACTAATGGGATCAAGCTAAGAATCAAGAGCCAGAGGTGAGGGCAGGGGAGGGGAGGGGAGGATAGTTGGGTTTCTGCAAACAGGACTGTGTGAAATGTTTCAAAGCATACCATACCAAAAGTTTTGCCATCAGCTAAGAATGAGCTGAATTTTATTTCTACTGTCTGGATTCACTGCAACCATATGCTTTCTACAGACCCAGCAGTCCTTTCCTAAACTTCTGAGCCTCATTGTATTATGACCATCAATCATAGCAGAGGTATAACATCAAGGGAAAAAAATCTCTTATATAGGTAAAAACAGGCTTTCCTGGATAAAAATAAAAAGGTAAGGAATAGCAACATGTTGTTCAGTGCCTGAGGATTTATGCAGCTGAGTTCTGGGAAGTCCCTAGCTGCTGTCTCACTCTACTGAGCCCATAAACAGACATGGATGTTGAAAGATTCATGATAACTACGTTGGATTGCTCCCAGCCTGATGTCCAATAGTTATTGGTAGACTCACTCCACCTGAATTGTCTGTCTCTCTTGTAGTATCAAGTGTAAAGTTTACCAACACAGATTGCAACCATCCATTTGCCACTGACTTTCAGCTAGAGGCTATCATCTAGCTCCCTTATGTCCCTTTAGAAATCTCTCTTCTCATCAATAGAAAAGGGAGAGTGCCTCAGTGTTGTACTCCATTAACATCTCCTGCTTTGGGAAAAGCAGGGGAACAGTTAGACACAACCAGAGCGTGAAGGTAAGCTATCAGACCAACATGTGACTTTGGCTTATATTTGAACCTCTGTGATTTGCCTTAGATATGAAGGTACTTTGAATGACACATGGATGTGCAAAACTTCAAACCCAACCTTGTTGAAGATCTTGGAATGTCCCAGCAGCATCCCACCTCTTTGAACAGACATTAGCTGCAGTGGGAGATGTAATGTAGGGTAAGGGAAAGAGATGGCTCTGATGAAAGGGTTAGTTACATTAAATTATTTTTCTTCTTTTTATTCAGTTATAAAAATCATAGTGGGTGTCAATAAAAAATATGCTCCTGGAATTGTAAGGAGGAATATCACATGGCAAACAAACATGGGGCATACAGTAAAAAATTAAGAAAAATATAAAAAATATGAAAGTATCCTACTCTTCCAACCATGCAGGTATGCATATCTCATCAGAATAAAGCTGTCATGGGAACATCTTGATTACTGACTTTAGTGTCTGCCTCACTGAAATCAATTTCTCTGCACAGCCATTTAGATGGCAGGGACCAAATGTGTGTACAGGTTTGCACAACAATGAGCACAAAGTGCTTCTGAACTTTCCCTGGCCCATTGTACAAGGCTTTCCCTTAGGAGTCCTGTGACAAGTGCACTGTTATATCCTGTTATATGGCTGGAGAGTGGCACAAGGCCAGTGAGACCATCTCCTTTCAGTAGCTGGACAAAGAAGCCTATTTTCCAGTTGAGATGCCCCTCTCCAACATCCTGACCCCCACTGCTAAACACAGCTGGATCACCAGTTAGGCTTACCCAATGGACTTGGCATCTGATGTCCCAGAGTGGAAGAAGCTGAGATTAAGGTCTGGAGATAAAGGTTGTAAAGCACCAGAAGAAAATTTAATGCATGAATCTCAGAGGTGAGATGGATTTTTATTGAAACCAGCTTTCAAAAATATGTGTAAACTGACTGCAAATAGAAAAGTTCGCACTAAAATTAAATTGGGATAGTAGTGATAGAGACATGGAAAATGGGAACAAAATGACACCAAGTGATATCTTAATCCACCCTTCTGTGTGAAGTCTGCATAAATGAGAGAGATATGGTTATGGACTGATGTCTGCTTGATTATTTTAAGGTATTTAATCTAAAGCAGAGAATTTCACAATTTTCTCCTGCATTCTTGCCTAGTGTCTATTGTCATAAACTTTTTACTAATGTCTAATGTAACTCTTCCATGACGTAAATTTAGCACATTCTTTTCTCTTGGTATCCACAATGGACGTGGAGAACAGATTACAACCTGTGATTATTTGAAAGCTTCTCAAGTCTCTCCAGTGATTCATTCAATAAATTAAACCCCTAGCTCTTTCATTCTTGCCTCATCAGACATGTTTTCTAATTCTCTGGTCATTTTCCTTTTCTTCTTTTGAATTGCCTCCATATTTGCTGAAATTCACTGCACAGAACTAGACACACAGCACTCGATAGGAAAGCTGCATGTTTGCTTTTACTGTAATAGTATGACATTGTTGATACATATCCCACTTGTGAGTCACTGTAACCTCAACATCTTTTTCAGCAAAACTTCTGCCTAGTCAGCTGTTTCCCATTCTGTGTTAATGCACTTGATTTTTATAGATTAAGTGCAGACCTTGCATTCTCCTCTTTGAAGTAAGTTCATCCTATTTTTTTTGGCCAGCTGTCCCATTTGTCAGGATCACTTTGATTGCTACTCCACCAGGTTTGAGACATCTGCAGATGGTCTAAACATACTTTCTACTTCATCATCCAGGTCACTGAAGTGAATACAAAACATTGCCAAACTCAAGACACATCCCTGGAGAACCTCATCCAATCGTTTTTCATTGTAGTAGTGAACCTTTGATAACTATTATCTGATTACTGCTTTGCAAGCAATCTTCTTCTCCTTCTTAAAAGAACATCATAGCAATGTTAAAAACCTCTATCTATACCGAGGCAGCTGAAGTTAAACATTTCCTTAAAACTCATGTTTATATTAAATTTGATTACTTATCTCTTGTATCAAGTATGGAACACTTATATTTGCACAAGAGACACAAATTTATATTTCAGAATTGACAGTGAAAGCTGGGCATTTTGGATACCAGGCAGGCAAAATTTGGATGTTCACTCATAGAACATCCTCAGATTTTGAGCATCAGTAAAAAATTTGAATTTGAGTATTTGCTTACATGACTGAGGGTCAACATCACTTTGATTGACCTTGAAAATTACAATCTTCTTTGTAATGAAGTTTGAGAGTGCTATATCTATTGGATTACTTTTTTGATACTTACTCTTTATTGTCCTTAACAACATAGCTTCAGCATGCAAGTTGTCTAGCTTTTATTCTTTTTGGCTAGAGCTAATACAGTTTAGCTACGTTTTAGATTCAAAAGCAAGAGAAATCATGCTCTTCCTCAAAGCACAATGCTCATGTCATTATGCAAAGTTGAAGAGCAATCACCGTGATAGGTTTCCATCTTGTACACTGTATCCTAAGCTTCCTGTTGTCTCCAATTAGACTTGTGTACCCATGAAGCATGAAGCACAAGTCCCTTCAAATATCAGTCATGAGCTCAGTCCCGCAAAGCTCCCTTGCCCTTGCGTTATGAAGGACCTTTTTGCTGAGCTACATGGGGGTTTAAAAGTTTCACCTCTACTTTCTGGATCAGCACGCTCATTTCTTTGCAGGATGAAACCTTACATGAAAAGAGCATGAAAAGTATCATTTTCTGTGTGTCTTAAGTCTGCCTGAAAGCTGCATGGATGCCTACAGTCTTCAGGGGAGATGCCTACAGTCTGCATTCTCATATACAATTCATATACATGTGCCCCAATGCACAATCAAATCTTATCCATGTGCATGCAAACTGGAATAGGCAAGAGGCATTGCACTGCACTCTGAGTACTCGCTGTGTCAAAAGGAACAGGAGTGCTAACTCCCAGTGGTAATTAAACCTTGCTGGGAAATCGACCGTATGTCATATAGAATAGGCTCACTCTTCTGTTTTCTTCCACTCCCTCCCCCCACCTCAACACCATTTTGGATGAGAAGGAACCAAAAAATAGAATGAGGGGGAGATTTTAAGTAAATCTTAGCAGTAGCTTTTCAGTTGTTTGAAAATCTGTTGTTTGAATAACAGCATTAGAAGAGAAATTCTTGACTGATACTGGAGGGAAATAACAACAATCACACCAAGAAAAAACAGAAACCTGTCAGAATTAAGAAATCTTGGTCAACTCACAGAAAGGGCTATTGGGAGGCTCTGTGGGAGAAAGAGAGTGGCAAAGCCTCCATACAATGTAGATGCTCAGAGAGGCAAGGCAGAAAGAAGAAATAAAGGCTATTTACTCATTTGGTTTTAGCTGGAATGGGAGATGGCTGTCTTTCCTATCATACATCAAACTGAGCTCCAGAGCTCCGGGACAAAAACAGTTCAATACAGACTGTCTGCAGCTATGTCTTTTTTATTCTTCTTATTCAACCAATGCTGCATGGAAAACCACATCTCACACACAGTCCCCCAGCCAGAAAAGAAAAAAAAAAGTCAGTTTAGAAACAACTGTCATTACATAGCATATTAAGGCATTATTACATAGCATTATAAGGCACTTAAAGAACAAGAAAAAGCCATCTGCTGTAACTTGGCTGCCCTTTCCATTTTAGGTTAATCCACATTTCTGGCTTTTTCATTCTCATTCCTAATTAAATCTCTCTCAAAAAATAAAATCAACGGTTTTACAATTTGTATTTAAACATTCTGATTAAATTCCAGTTCTTTTGGAAGAACATCTGACAAAATATCCTATCTCATAGAAAATATTTCTACTTAAACTCTTAACATATAATTGATCTTCCGTTTTTAGGCTGATCTTTGGGGAAAAGGACTTCAAGCTTCTGTGTGACTAATAGTTCCAGTTTTGTGCTGAATGCTGAAGTACAATGCATCGTAGCATACGTTGAGTTTTAAGTACTTCCTTGTACAGAGCTCTTGTGTTGAGTCTTCTGTTCACTTCCACTTTACATTTCTAGGAGGCTACTAGAAGAAGCTGTTTTATTGTGCTTTGTACAGTCACAGAATTGCACCATGTCCTGTCTCTTGGGGAGATGTTTGATTTTTGTTCTGTCTAGTTCTATCTGTTGTTCCCTAATCTAATAGAAAAGTATCTGTGTGGAGAGCAGAATGATGGGAAATGCTTGCCCTGGAGTTCTGATGCTGTCTCTCCTATTTCAGTCTAGTTAATGAACACAAAACAAAACAACAAACGGACAAGTCTGAGCTTCTCTTAGATATCACAGCAGGCAAATGGAATGGCTTCTCCCAGGCATACCGATCACTTTTACCACATTTACAGTGCTCTAATAAATACTGCTTGGAGCCGCTCCAGGCAATTGTAATTAATTCTCAGTGGGATGCTCATAGTGGTCACCCCAGATCAGAAAGGTCAGGACTTTGTCTGTGCCTTTACAACATCAGTAAAAATTAAATACCCACTTTCCCCAAAGGTCATCACAAGCCAAATACATGAAACAATCAATCTCAATTAGTTTCCCATTCCCTGCTGTTTCTCGTTATTTCTGTAGTTATCCTAAAAATTAAAAGTAAACACATAAACAAATCAAAGCAGAAGGTGTTTTCAGTCTTGTACTAATGCTCTCTCCTATGCAAGGACCTGAAGACACAACCAGGAAAAGTGAGAGAATCCCTTGAGCGCGCCGGAGAGCCGATTCACCTATGGGGACCCTGGCTTTAATTAATTAATCTCCCTGCCTTCTTAGGGTGGCTAAAAAAGGAAAATCCAGGCTGGTAAACATCTGTTGGACTGCGGGGGCAGCAGCAACTCAAGGGAGAAGTCTAGGGAACCTGAAGGAAAAATGCTTCCCCTGCGGCTGCGCGGGCAAGGGACGAGGAGAGAAGGCCGCCGCCGCTCAGCACCATGGACAGGGCGCGCTGGGAGGGCAGGGAGGGAGCTGGACAGGCAGTCCGGGAAAGGGACTGGCAGGCCGGGAGCGGGGCTGCCCGCCTGGCGGACCCCCGAGATTGCCTCCCCCGTCCCCGCGGAGCTCGCCCGGCAGCCGTCTAGGAGGGGCAGCAGGCTTGGCGAGACATGTCTTTCCTTGCTGCATGCGTTTATCGCCAGCACGCCACTGTATTTTCCATAACTTGTCATGCCCTTTTGAAAAGGGCAATGTGAAATTGGTTGTCAGTTTTCTTTTTGTTTTAGTTTGGTTGGTTTTTTGTTTGGGTTTTTGGGTTTTTTTACTGCATATCTCAGAGCCTGGCAGTTTCGCAAAGGAGGAGGAGGAGGGAGGAGACCTCAGCACAGGTGGAGCGCAAAAATAAGGTAGAGAAATAGAGCAGTGTGGGCTTCAGTCAAGAGAGGAAGCATTGGCCAAAGTCATGCACAAAATAAAACTGGTTCTGGACTGTTCTAACCACACAGTTGCTCAAAACTACAGTCTTCCCGAGGGAGAGAACATCAGTCAAATTTTCCTCAGTGATGCTGGTGTAAATCCAGGTGCTTCTTTCAATATAGCTGTTTTCTCTTTTCAGTGCCAGAGAGGTCAAATTTGACCTTGGAGATTTTATACAAAAATATTAATTTTACAGTAAAATTTTTCCTGCTTCTTCTACTGTATATTTCCTTTATGTGACAAATATTATTTTCTTTCACTGGCATGGTGGAAATCACTTCTTTCAGAAACCATGTAATTTTGCTTGTAAATGTCAAGTCCCATTGTTCAGCATGGGAAGTGCCAGCTTCAGGGCCAAGGCAGCTGGATTGGCTTAAACAAGTGCAAGAAACAGTCTTCAAAGGCTATCAGACACTCTGTTAATTTCCCTTGGGACACTCAATCTCTGCTCATAGGCTTCTCACAATCCCCTGCAAAGTCTCACTCTCCTTATATCAATCTCTACTTCCCTCTCCTTCACCATAACCTCACTTTTGTACATCATCTCTCTCACTTTGTTTTTTTTTTAGTCATTGTGCACCACCATTAAACCAGCCAAGGAACAGAAAATGTTCCAGCCTCACTGCCTTTTCCTCACTGCCCTACTTCCTTCAAAAAACCAGGGAGCCAAACTAAGGGGGATACCATCACATCATACATGATGTTTTCAGGGGCTCTCTCTTATATTTTACTTATCTTGATTGCAAATTATTGGGCAGACAAACTCTGAATAGTACAATCTCAGTTGATTTTTGGCTGCTGCTGACGTACAAATGAGAAGAAATTATCTGCCTTCAACTTGTACACAAGATAATTTCATTTTCCATCAAATAGTGTGTCTTGGAAGAGATGCAGACAGATGATGGACTCTGGCTGGTGTTTATTATATGAAGTGCAACAACTGCTATGATGCAGCCCTCCCTTTCTGCTCTATCTATTGATTCCTATCACATAATTAAATTGTGAACTCTGAAAGAGAAAGCCATCTTTCATTTCAAGTACTGCTCAGTGTCTAGCCTACCAGGCTCTGAGCCCTTATGAGATCTCTGGTAACACTGCAATGCAAATAATAAGGGAGCTGCATCTGCCTGTTCACCAGCAAGACTCCATGCTTGCCTAATGCAGGGGTCCTATATAGCCAATAACACAACAGCTGGAGTGACAGATCATTACAGTGCTATTGTGCCAGAAGTGTTGTTATGAGTATAAAGGATTGAGCCGGTTATTAATCATCTCAAAGCGCTTTACATGGGCACAAACATAAATCACAGCACTCCATCCAGTTGGGTAATTACATTCTGCCATAATAAATTCCTTCTAAAATTTCTACCAATAATACTATTTTTCACTTCCAGTCGTACACTTTGTGCTTTGTTCCTTTACACCAATAAATAGCTGATGTGTTTCTCTTCTGAGATGATCAATTGCCTTCTGTGGAAATTCAGAAGTCCACAGAGCTGCACTATATTCTTTATGCAGCTGTCAGAGAAGTTTATAAAGCCATTTCTTCACATTAAATGATGTATAAATGCACAATTTTCTTACAATAAAGAAAATGCATTAATGACGTTTAGCAACAGAGTTCCTTAAGCAGCCTTTTTGAATGCCAGAAGAATAAACATGGATTCCCAAATCATATTTATCCCATGATGTCATCAAATCTAAAATCAACCAGAAAAGAGAGAAAATAGTCTAATCTCCTCTTAATGCACCTTTCAAAGTCTCCACACAATTTGGACAGTTCTTAATATAAAATGTCAACATCATTTGCAACTGGCTATTTATTATTTAGTATACAGGCTATATAGCTGTGCATTCCTTTATAATACATGAAGGCAGCTTTTAATTAGTAAAGCAGGGAAGATTTGGCCCTTTTAGACGGCCACGCTTGAGGGCATTTGAGAAGCCTTGCTGAATCTCAATTTCTGAAGGCTTGCAGTGCTGTTCGTAGTTACCACTTAGGATTTGTTTCTCAGAAAAAGCAGTTCCCCCTGAACACAGTAAAGTGTTTGTGTACAAATGAAAATTACATACTGGAGCATGCTGTGCTGGTGACAGTGCAGGTCATTTCCTTTATTAAAAAAATGAAATATAAATCACTTGCCCGTTGCTTTACATAAGTCCCAATGTACTCTTTCAGTTTCCAAAGAGAAGATAAATGGACCATCTTTTCAAAACAATGTCTTGAAATTATGTATAACACCTGATATCATCGGTTTTGCAGCTATCTTTGGAAGCTTCTCTGGTTTAGCAGCAAACTAAAGAGATAAGCAAACACATACTAGGATCTGCATCGTTGCTTGGAAACAATCAGTTTGGGAATGGCATAATCCTATTAGTCTGAAGAAGACCAAAATTTTAATAGACTTCATGCAATTCAGATGCAAACTCTTCCTCTCAAATCGAATTTTACTACACATATAACAGCTTTCCTCTTTTTTTTTCTCTCCCCACTAAAGGGCGTACATAAATGCCTCATGGCATCGCAACAATGAATAATGATGTGCTAAACCTTTATTGATTTGCTTGGCATTCTCACAGACTCCCCACTCCCAAAACATATGCACTGAATTACACACTCATGTTTGCAGTATTAAAAATACAGTACATTCAAAAGAGAAGATTGGAGAGCTTAAAGGACTGCTAATGGAATATAGAGGTCTGGATTACTCAAACTGGGCTTGGCACAAGAGCACACGTGGGTGCGCAGGAGGAATGCTGACACCACAGTTTTAGGCAACTCAGTCAGTCAGCATGTCTGATTAGGGTCCTGCTATTGGGAATGGAGAAACACCAGCACCCCCTGTGACTGAGCCAGAGCAGAGGTCTGACTTAGTCCTGCTCCTTCTCCACTGAGTACAGAAGGAGCCTAGCTACCTAAAAAGATCACTGAAGTTGAGCAGAGCCTCAGGCCTACTCCAATATATTTTCAGCTGTCTCAGGAGTCAAGTCGATACCCTGGGACTGCTGCAGTACAGGGAAGCCCTGTGCTCATGCTGCAGTGCCAGCGTGGAGGGTGCTAGAGCATGACTCTCTTCCTCAGCTCTGGGATGAAGATAGTCCTAGTGGTGACTCATGAAGACAACTTTCCAAATTCTAAGTGATGCAAAGCATCAAGAAATAAATAGAGAATGAAGTCTCTAGTCTTCTATAGCTAGATTTCCATTTTCAGAAGTACTGAACTAGGCACTGAAATCCATCTTTATTCAAAGGAGCTCTCGTTAGCATGCTGAACTCCCATCTGCTTCGGTGGAGCAGAAACTTGTGTAAAGGGTACCATACACACAATGCTTTCCCAGTGAAAAGATTTGTCCCCTCATGGTCGTGGCTGTGGCTTCAACCCAACTAAGAAGGACAGTTATCTAACCTTACTGTATCAGTGTGAAATTCACTTGTTGGCCACGGGCAGCTCCTTCTCAACAGATATCGCATTCAGAGCCGCTACAACAACACAGATTCATTTCATAGCTGTCAGCAGCAATGCCAAGGGCGGGAACAGCCTTATGAACAGACCTGCTTTTTCACCCCAAGACACTTCTCTCCGAGGAAGGGATGACACTTGCAGGGTAGCAATAGATGTTGCCTGGTCCATTATCTCGGGCTGTCAAGCAAACCTGCGCTTTCAACATTAAAAGCATGAATTGTAAAAGTACAAATGAAAGATGATTCTCAGAAGGCATTTTTATAGCCAGCAGAAAGCTTCATACCAATTGCTTAAAAATGGCTTTGAAAGTTTTCCAAGACAGCACAGCATAGGCCCAGATCACTTCTACCAGCTTAGCTTCATAATTACCTTCTCTTTCAATACTTATTTTTGTCTTCAGCAGAGTGCCTCCCTCCCTGCTCAAGTCCCCTTTCACTGCCAGTGTCCTTCAGAAAGGGCTGAATAGAGCTTCCCTTCCCACCCCACAAACATGACCTGGCTGTTCCACAGGTAGCCATGGACAGAAGCACAAGGTGCACTTAATCAGCTGTGCCCAAATATTTCCAGCATTCCCAGCATGAACTATTAGAAAGTCCAGCTCTCAGGCACAGCGCAGCTGACTGCCAACTCCTGAAACCTGGAGTGATCCCACAGAATTTGGCAATTTCTGCTTTGCCAACACAACACTTTCAAAGCTTTACCTATTCTGTCACCAAGAATTACGTGAGCAGCTGAGAAGGGGAAATATTTGTGTTTCAGCTAGCACCTCTGAGTGTTGGGTTTTACTGAGACAGGTTTCTGCAAGTAACTTGAATAAAAGATCATATTCCAAGCTCTAACACGTATTGCCAGAGGTTCCCAGAAGCCTTTTTTTCACCTGCATAATGTCTGTCCTCAGCCAGTGCTAAAGGTCTCATGAATTTTTAAATGCAGTATTTGGATCAGAATTTTTTTAACCTCCTTTGCTGCCATTTCTGTACCCATTCCAGAAGAGTTAGTCTGACCTGAGCTGAGACTGTCCTAGAGGCCTTTACTTCTTTATTATCTCTTCTACTGTTGTCTAGACCTCCTGGGCACCTGTATTTCCACCTCAAGATCTCCAGTGGTGCTGTCCTCACTCCTACATTCAAACACTGAGAAAATTTTGAGCTAGATGCTTTAGAAATGCAAACCAATGGATGAGAAGATAATAACCTTTTCTCATTTGTGTTCCTTAACTACATTTTCTGCTAGTAAAAAATCTGCTTTTTTTCTTGTCTTTTCTACACCTTCGGCACTTTAATGATTAGTCTACTTCTTATTCCTTCCTCTTTGGATTTTTTTTATATTGCTAACACATTTTTATCTTGAGAAGATTTCCTGGGTTCTTCAGTGTATAACCATAAGATTCTTAATATATTATTGTTAGCTAGCTGTTATTATATATATGTGTGGGATACAGCTGTTTGTGCAGCTGACTGGTCCTGATGGTCAGCTTTTGCTGGAAAAAGGCCAACACAGAGTGAGAGTGATGGTGTCAAAGTAGCTCAACCCCCATTTTTGTTATTTTTATTTTCTTCTCTAACTTTTCCTAGCCACAATTTGCAAGGGCCTTTCTACTCTGAAGTTGTAGCCCCCTCTTCCAGTCCCCACCCCATTTGTCTGCAAGGAGTAGGGAGGTCTTTCCACTCCACATGTGAGCTGAGCTCTTTTTACTGTGCTTTGCCTCCAAGGAGCCTCAGTTGGGGATGGCTGTGGGTGGAGTTCACATGGAAATGCCTACATTGATCACAGCACATACTTTGGGGTCCCAGATGCCACCACAGGGAGCAGAGGCTGACATTAGCGAGGAGAGATAGGTGAGCCAGTGTCATGGAACCAGCCAGGTGAAAAGGGGAACAGCCAAGGAAGTGAGTCTGGTATTAACCACAAGAATAATTGTCTTTCCAGTAAGGCTGGAGGCAGCAGATCATGGCAAAAAACAAGTGTCCACATGCTAAAGAGTTAAGAGCTTGACCATTTGTCACAAAGCACCATCCAGCTGAGGATGAGGAATGAGTCACAAGTGTTAAGCTTTCCTGAGAGGCTTAAACATTTCAAGTACCAGCACCCATGGCCCTATAACCAGGGCACTGCCACAGTTCATAATGGGCCCTTATATAAGATGCTGTGTTGCAAGGTCTCAGAGCTGAGGTTCATCAGGCTTTTTCTTGTCTGAACTTTTCTTTATCTGCCTAGAGCTTTGTTTTAAGCATGGATAGCTGTATCTGCATTTTTTTATCCTAATAACCAGGTGGCTATGCTTGATTAGTTTTCCTTTTGCTTGTTTCTGCTGGCTATAACTATAATGTTTACATTGACAGTAGCAACAAAGAGCTCTTCCATGCAGAATGAAGCCTTCATGTCTACACAATGAGGTGGTGCAGAGGAAGGCAGGTTGGGCATGATAGCAGAGGCCTTGAACGTCGAGGCACAGGACATAGCATACAGGCACAGGATGATAAGAAAAAGGGTAGAGCCCAGGGCTGGAAATGACTCATCCATGGTCAGTTAAAAAGATGAAGATCTGAGAGCTGCACAAAGCACATTTCAGGGGTAGCAAACAGAGCAAAGAACAAGTATCTAACAAAAGTAAAAGTTTCTGTATATGTAGATTTAGTTGCCATGCAGAGTGGCAAATCAAGGTGTGAACCAAACTGGCAAACTTATACAAATTATCCCAATTGGTTTCTATGGGGGAAAGAAGAAACCACCAATCTGGCAAGGTACTCAGGGGTGCTGTTGCCCCCCCCATCTGCTGGTCTGTAGACATCAATCTAAGCACCCAGAAGGGCAGTGGAAGGGGTTGGAAAACACTGGAAGAAGGGCCATAAACTAGGAGTGGATATAACGATTTTAGCTGTATTGTTGTTATTGAGAATTTTTCTGTAGTAGTATTCTTTGCTTTTTTTTCCTTCCTTTTCTGTAATAATTAGATCTGGATTAATAAGAATTCTTTGATTTAGATCATTTAGATTTCAATTATGCTAACAGTAGATTCTTAGCTCTACACAGTGCGTTTCATTTTTGTCCATAACAAGATTTTGAGCTTAACACGTCCAATAAAGCCCAAATACTTTGGGGACTTAAGCTGATTTCTCTCTCTGTTAACAGCTACACACATCAGGCACCTGAAGGCACTAACATTCTCACCATTTTCCCAGAGCAATGTGAGTAAGAGTGGGAAAGAGGTGCTCAGCAGTTGCAGAGCACCCCTTACAGTCACTCAGCCAGCATAGCAGCTTCTCTGAGGCCCTACATAACTGCCCTAGTATAAAGGATTTCTCATTCCTGTAAGAAACCTTGCTTTTCCCATGACTCTGCAGTGTGTGCAGATAATTCCCACCAGCTCCTAGCAGCTCTGTGCTATGTGTTTTAATGTGCTTTTCTGAGTAGGACAGAATGAGGTCCTGGAAACCATGAGATCATCCCCAGCACTTTTATTTTTGCACTGCAGAAAAGGGGCTGTAGAGCTGTATTAAGATGGTCTTTAGCCAAGCATCACAGAGCAGAAGAAAGCCCCAGCTGATATGGGACATGTAGGATCCATTATGCCTATTTCTTGCCCACAGAGGCAGAGTCAGCTCTTAACTATTCTGGTTTTATGGTCATTTTGCCTGAGGAGAGCAATTTAAAGCAGGTGCAGCATCATGGAGAAATGAGGCCAGTGACCTGGAGTGTCAAAGGGATTTGAGCATCTAGATAGAAGTACAGCCTTGCTGAAACTACCCCACACACTCTTTGGGATACTCTTTCCTCTACTACTGAGTATTTGGAGCAGTTTTTCCCCTGGTTATTTCAGTGCTTCCAACATTTGCTCAGAAATTTCCAGATCTCTGCTGAAATCAATGAATTTAGGAGACAAAATGCCAGCATTTCCTTCTATTATCACTGAGATAATCCACTGAATTTCCAAAGCTCCTTCCTGCAAATCTCACTCAGTATCAGCAGCTCTAGTGGGAATTCAATGCCTCTGAAAGTCCAACAAAGAACGAAACCTCAGGCCACAGACAAACAGGAGAGGGTATTGGTGAAAGAAATGCAAGAATAACTCTCTGAGAGATGTGGTATTCCCTGGAGAAAAGGCTGTCCTATCTGGCTGCTGCATAGATTTTTAGGTTCTTTAGAAAAAAAAATTTATTTATGAATATATAAAAAAAAAGTTTTCATTGGCAGATTAGCACCTAAATCCTTTGCAGAAGAAGTGAATTAAAGAGGAATTTGAGTGGGGAAAGTACAGCGCTGGGGACAGGAGACTAATCTCCTATACACAGTGTATATGCCTTTATGATATACATTTCCTTGTGTTTCCCAACTTTCTTTCTGCCCTTTAATTTAAGGTTGCATATTCTGATGGCAAATGTCTCACAGCTGCAGAAAGGAAGTCACAGACAGCCTGTAATCTACTGCCAAGCATCACTGAAGAAGTTTGCAATTTATGATAATGGTATTGTTCCTTCAGTTTTGTTCTTGTAGCTCATCCTTCATTACATGCAGTGCTTTACAAAGCTTTCTGTGTTTAGCAGCATTAGCCCCTCAAGCAATAGATTACAGTAAGAATATTTAAAATTTTATTACTGTAGCTTTTTTTTTAAGTCCCTAGTAGCAGTAAGTACAAGGTATGAGTGGGTGGTGCCAGGAAAAATCATTCTTGTTTGTGTCAGGCAACAAATAAACCCCACATGTCTAATACCACTTGACATAATAAACCATCAGTGCAATTAGCCCTTAGATTAATAGTTTTTATAATTCAGCTGTCCAGCAATGACTCAAACCTGTTGTTTGCCATCTTTCAAATAATAATATAAATAGCTTTAGCAAGCAAAATAGAGACCTGCAATTTATTGCTTCAAAATGCACTTTTTCGTTCCACATTTCTGATCTTTTTCCTGATAAAGCTGAAGATTATTTGAATTAAATGGATGGGCTTTACCCAAAGCAGTCTGAGGCTCAGCTAGGAGTGTATAATCTGTGTTAGCCCTGAATGGACTTGGGAGGTGCACACTTACCCAACAATACGCCATTTCTCTGGTAAAGAATTTGCACTTTACTGCTTTACCAGGCAAGATACACATCGTCTCTTACCTCTAAGGAGGGAGATGAGGGGGTGCACTGAGAGTCACTGTGCAGAATCATGCAGGCAGGATTCAAAGCAAACAGATTTGCAGTTTCTTTAGTGTAAAGGCTGAGATCTGCTTTTAATTATGATACTGGTCAAATCCACACAGGATTTAGATTTGTGAAACCCAAATTTACTTTGACTTGTGATATTGGTCTTATTGAGTTTTCCCATCAATGACTCCCTCCAGAAACATTTGTTAGTGTCACCAACGGCCTTCTGAGGAAGGGGGAGCGCTCAACTCTGCTGCAGAGCTGTTATTCACAGACCACATGCAATTGCTCAGGATCTATGGCACTGCACTTGGCTCACAGATTGTTCCTGCATTTCTGCATTTTATCAGTACCCAGTTCATCCTCTTTAGTGCTATAAGTTAAATAGTTAAGCTTTTCCTCTTCTGTGTTCCAGTATGATTGTTTCTTTTCTCCAGCTGGGTTACATCTATCCTCTAGAGAAATAATACCCAGTGCCTTTTGAAGACTCTCTGTTTCACGCAGTTTATAAATGCACTTTATATTATAGCCCAAACCTTATATCCCATGTCTTTCTTCTCACCTTAGTATGATGAGATAGAGGGAGCCTTGCAGGCTAGATCCTCATCTACTTCATGAAGAACTGACCCAAAACATGGCCTCTCCTCAGCTGAGAAAAGGTTCTCTAACTCTGGTAATATATATCAAAAGAAAACAGAAACAGGAATATGAATGATCCATCTTCTTCATACCAATCATTAGCTATATTTAATTGAACACCAGGTCAATAAAGGCTGGTGATCTGATAATTTATTTAAAGTGGAATGAACTTAGACTAGGGAGTCAAGCTGATATGGTATTTGTGAGTTTGGATATATTTTTCAACAGCAATTTTTGCAAAGTTTTGTAAAGCTAATGTGACCCTCATGGTGTTAAATAGAGAGGTGATATAATTAGTAGGTAGTTCATAGTTAATCAATATTATAAAATTCTCCAAATGCTTTGGTAGATAGATCATAATATATGGTTTTAAATAAAAATACAAGTAAGATTGGTTGAAAAAAGTCATATTTTCAGAGCAATTCTTTGGATTTTTTTTTTTTCAAAATACTTTGCAATTGGTAATTTTTGTGTGATTTGTCAGGATTAAATGTAGCAGAGGTTTTACCCAGGCCCTATCTCATTGCAACGTAACAGAAGTAAGAAGTGGTCCTCTGTGTGATTTTTTTTTCCTTTTTTAGTATTAGTATTTACAAATTAAGTAATTTCTTAAGTACAATATACTTTATTGTACTTCTAGCATATTTAAAATAGAACTTTTACTTTGATTTCTTCAGGAAGTGGTATCTGTGATTTTTAGGGATTTGTGGCAAATGCAGCCATGTAGGTATGAGGCATCTTTGGGCAGCAAAGTCTGTTTTGGCAGCCCTTATATTCTAGGTACTGCCCAGCTTTCCTCAGTTAGCAAAGAGCTCCACAGCAGCAGGGAGCCCCAGAAGACATCATGGAACCCCTGTGAACAACATATTAAACACCAGTTGCAGAATAATTAGTGTTTACTTTCATCTTTGCATGATTGGTCACATGCAGTCTGGCCAGTAAGCCATGACTTCCATTTCCCATGTGAATTCAGACTGCAGCTCTAACATGAGACACGAGCGCTCAGCGGAACACAAACTGCCTCCAGAATGGCACCGGGCACATTTCTGAAATTGGGCTGCATGTGGGAGAGTTTTTGGAAGACCTTGCTTCATAGGGCTGCTGGCTTGTGGGAACGCGACCGAGAACATGGGGTGACATGATTAGATGGGGTGATACTTCAGGTTTGCTGTTAACAATGGGAGACATTTCAGCTACTAGTCCCTAGAGAAGAGGTTGCTTGCTGAGGACAGGCTACCACCAGAACTCAGCATTAGGAGATAGCATCGCCTTTTTCAGATGTTTTGTGAGTCCTTAGGGACCTGATTGTATCTCAGGGTGAAGGCTCACTCACATCTCTCCTCTCTTTGTTCAGTGTTTGTGATACGTGCACATTACCATCTCACCCTCATGTTACCAGGCTCCTCTGAGCCCACCTCAAGAGTAAACACAGGCATTGCTTGTAAGACAAAGCCCCACTTACCCACCAAGAGATAAGTTCAGGTTTCTTTTAGAACATTGCAAACTAAATTGCCAGCAAAGCCTTAATACAGTTTTAATTTCAGCCCTGCAACACAATATGTCTGTTTGCTTAAGCTCTCTTACCTAAGACATATATCTCTGCTCTCAGAAGAAAGGGCTGAAGGCACCATTCCACCATCATGGTGTCAACCTCTGCAGTCCAGAAACAGAGACCTCTTCCCCATTGTGGAGCTGGTTTATAGACCTTAGGACTGGAGTTCAGAGATAAAAAAGCAAATGCTGAGGAAAGTATTTAGGAGTCAGACTGGAAATTAGAACCCCCTAAATATCTACAGACTGTATTTTCCTTGGTCTCTGGACAAGATAATGTAATACATTGTTGTGATATACTTTTCCTGTAGTTGATCACAGAAAAAAAATAAATATGAAACTCATAACTCTGCCTACTTGCAGCCCAGATGCCCATTTAAATATTGCCTTATTTCTGTCCTACCACCAGCAAATGTCACAGTCAGCACAGCAGAGCGTCTGAAGGACTTGTTTTCCTTCCTGATAACATGAAGCAACCCAAATAATATCAATGGGCTGAGGCCAGAAAGCTTTACTGGGGAGGAAAATTAACCCAGCTGAATAAACATGGGTCAGCTTTGGCTATCGCCTCAGGTGAAATGTCTAGGTCACTTTGGCTGAAAATGATGGAATGAAATGGGTTAGACACCCAGGCCTTGGCTCCCCATTTGCCAGGCTCAGTTAGTCTTCACAGGCAAAACAAGCAGGGAATGTTTTCCTGCTGATCCACTGGGGTTAATGGGCTCTGGGAGGGCACAGAAGAGTGATGGAGCCTGAGGAAGGAAGGATAGAGATGGTCCATCCTCGGGGAGGACAGAGAGGAGGCAGAAAGGGAGCAGAGTGTTGTTGCAGCAGCAATGAGTTACTGCAGCACCATGCAACTGCGCCCCAATTCTCTGCACATTGGCAGAGAGGAATAATTGTGTTTTGAAAAGGCTAGTTTTAAAAGACACAATAAATTTCCTGACTGACACCTCCCTAATAAACGTGTATAAATTCCCTCGGATAACGTGCCACTCAGAGAATTACAGGCTGTGAGTGCCTGGGTAAGTTTTACTGCTTTGGTTTCAGTAGGCTGGCTAATGGCTGTGAAATTCCCTCCCAGCTCTTAGTTTGAGCACTGCATTCACAATTTAACAGCACTCAGATGTTTAGCTCCATGTTAGTGAAAAAAAGAGGCTACAGGGGCTCTGTGGTATGTTATACACCTTGATGGAGCTAGAGGGATGCCAGAAAGATCACTACATCGGCAAGACTGTAACCTTAAGTGAATAAATACATAGTACAGCTTCTCCAGCCAAAAAGCAGCTTTGAGCACCAGGAAGAATAAAGTCCTAATTCTGCAAAGATACTATCAGAAGGCACTGCAGCACCTATTGTTTCTATTCAAAAGCTCCTTCCCGTATCTTTGTCTCTTTTACTACATCAGTTTCAGGCTACTGAGAAATTCCTTGGTTCCCAAGTCAGGCTCAAGCCACTGTAACCCCTGGATGCACTTGAAAGCAGCTAATTCTGATTTGGTTTTTGTTCTATTATCTCACATTTCCTCCCTTGACCTCTTCAAGAGATACCATTCAAACACTCTGAAAAGAAGCTCTGACTTGCTAGTTACATAAACTTTCAAACAAAAGGCATGCATAATTAGATTGCCCAAATTTGTGCAGTAGCAGAAGCCTTGTTAACAGACAGCAGCCCTGGAAAGAAGCTTTCTCTTAACCAAAGCAAAACTACAGTGCTCTGAGGCTGAAATGCTGAGAACACTTGGACAGTACTTATCTACTACAGTCTTTAGATGACAAAATGCTGTTAATTAATGGACTCCAGAGAGTCTCCTTCATTTCTCTTTGTCTACAAGCAGATTTAAATAAAAACTTTTCTATCTCTGACCTGAACTCTCTTTTAGGGACCAATTCTGCATTGCATTTGCTATGGAGATGAACACCCAGCACATACATAGAATAAAATAGCCAGAGAGAAAAATAGGGTCATAGGGAATTCTTTCAGCACAGATCTACTCATTGTTCCTGTTTGTTATCCATGGCAGTGTATCACATGTCAGACAGCACTAGGTGTTGCACACATTTGCATAAAGCAAAACTAAAGCTCAGACAATGATGGGAATGCTCACTTGGTTGTTAGACAGCTTATGCTGCAGCTAAAGAGGCAAACACAAGCTCCAGGCAGATTATGGCTCCTCCAGACACATTCGTTGTTCAGTTCCTACAAAAGCCTGTGACCTGCTCCACAACGTGGGGCTACCCTGCTCACTGGGCTATGTGGCCATCATAGGGCGTGAGCAGCATCTCATGATGTTTCTTTGGGCACACAGATCATTTGTATCTTTCTGAATCTCTCCAAAGAGACATCAAGAGAAGCTGACACAATCCATGGGAGATAAGGACCTAGCTATTGTCTGATCACAGCTACAGTTTGGGATTGTGAAAGGCTCAAACAGCTTTGTTTAAAATCATGTCCTCTGCCATGAGAAATGAGGAGAATGGAAGAGAGAAAAATCATCCTGGAGAGCTCATCTCATCGGGAAGGACTCCAGTGGCCTTGCACAGGCACAGTGTGGTGTCTTCAGAGGGTTGAAGAGTGTGTTTGGTTCTGATCTTGCATCCCTCCAGGCACACAGCTTTGGTGTATTCTCTGTGAAAGCTGTGGGTGCACAAAGGAAGGAGTTGAAAGCACATCTGGGCCCAGGTGTGTGCAGGAACATAGAGGGGGTGTGTGTGTGTGTGTGTGTGTGTGTGCACAGAATGGTGGAGGAGCATGGCATCTGGGTGTTGCCCTGCAAGGATCCACCTGGAAGCAAGATGCCTACTCTGCCTCTATAGTCAAGGCAGTCTCTGGCTTTTGAGAATGATTATACAACTCTTAAATTAGACATTAGCTTAGCTACGTTGGATGCTTGGCAGTTGCAAAGGATGTGTCTACACTAATTTTCTGGTTTGGACCACAAGTGAGCTTTAGAAAAAGTGATTCTCCTGATCGGCTACGTGGAGCTTTCAATGGATCCATTCCTCCCAGCATCCTTCTCTGTATTTTAGGGGGAGTTTCAAGCAATCAAACAATTGTCAAATTTCAAAGCTTGACAAAGCAGCTGTTTGCCTCTCAGAAGGTAATACACTGTATTCTTCCTGAGGAACAGCCCTGAAGTCTAATTGATGAAGTCTGACCATGATAATAAAGGAGAATCTGGATCAGGGTGGCAGTGGCAGATGAAGTGAGGATGGATTTAGGCCCTCGTGCACTTCATGGCTTTTGAGCAGGTGCAGAGCTGACTGTTTCTCATGGAGATGCGATGAAGCCCAGGGTCACCAAAGCCCCAGTCCAGCTGACAGACTATTGAGCAGATCCCATCATTCCTTAACTGGGCCAAGGGCAGAGCTGGGAAGGAGAATTCGATTTGGACACTACAGACTGGTGAGGAATTATTGATTTCTCATTCTCTTTTATTTCTGGGTAGACATTTGTCACCCAGCCCTATTTTTTTGTTGGAAAAGAGGAATTTCAACAGATAATTCTCTGGAAGTTAAAAGAAAAATATTTTCATTTAAAAAAATTTCTTTGGGCTCAAAATATCACTGGAAATTAATCTACATTGAATAATAACTTCAATGTCAAAAGGCAATGGACGCTGAATTTTAGAATTTTTTTTTAAATCTGTGTGGGCTCCAGGCAAGTCCCCCTTCTTCTTTGTCAGAGGGAGGTGGTGCTGGAACTCTATATGAGTGCTCCACCTGTCTGCACCAAAGGATCGATCACCCTCTTGACCTCCATCAAAATGATTCGACTTTCTGCAAAAAGGCAAAGCAGGGCTTGCGCAAAGCAGGCTCCGCTGCCTCTCACTGAAGCATGCTGCTCTGGGCTCATCCTTTCTGGGGTTTGGATCAGAAATTCTATCTTGGCCACATGCCTTGGAAAACCATGTGTTTCTGGGAGAGAGATGTGGCATTGCTGACAGCTCCCAGACAGCCCTAGCCATGGTCCACATTCTCCTGGCTCTTCAGTGAGGCCGTCGTACACATACGTGTCATTGCTTTCGTCTACACTGACTACAAGCACCTAAGCAAAAGGGAGCAATCCTTCATTTGATATCAAATGGCATTTAACACAATGAGGTTTAGGGCAGCTTGCTTTGGGAAACGAAATTGTGCTCTGGTAAAGTGTGTAACAAAAAGGAGATCTGACCTAGGCAGGTTCTCACTAGAGGAACAGGGTGAACTCTGACTCCCTAGCCATAAAGGGAAGTAAAGTCCATGCCTTTTCTTTCTTGGTTTGTTCCCAGCATGATGATGTAGAAACTTCTCGTGGCCTAGTGAGACTCCTGCAGGGAGATGAAAACCATTTGGAGAGCAATTTGAGGAATGGAAGTGATTAACAGAACGTTTTGTGAAGGACATGAGAGTGTCCTCGTGAGCTTCTTCTCTTCGAGAGTCTTTGAAAGATCCCCCCTAGAATCCCATGTTTTGGCAAAATAAAGCTACAGTTCCTGTTCCCTTGTCCTGCTCGGAGATAGAGCCAGGGGAAACTGCCAGTCTCTCTTCTGCTGTTTTAGATATCCCATCTGATATACTGCCTGGAGAGCAGTTGTTCCTGGGCCCATCCTAGAGCTGTTCTGTTCCTGATCTTGCAGAAGCAAGGGAGAAGGAAAAGCACTGGGGAACTGGTGTAAAAATCTCTCTTAACTGACAAGTCAATGATTACTGAACTACTTACTCTTCCCACTTCTGACAGGGGTCACCATGTCTGATAGCCAAAGAGATTGGGGAATACTTGTAGCTGATAGCTCTCACTCTTACCTCAGGGAAGGAGAAAGCTGTGGCCACATTGTCACCGCTGGTTATTTCCATCTGTCCAGCTGCTCCAGTCAGCCTCGTTTACTGCTTTCCTTCATTGTTCTTTTTTAAGGTGTAACAGCTGAGCTGTGGAATGCTGTGGGTGTCTCTGGGCTGCTGCCACTTCCACTACATCAGGTGGGACCTGCAGGGTTGCATGAAGCCCCTGAAAGAAATCTATGAGTTTGTTTTCACCTCCCTGAGCAAATTTGCTACCAGTTGTGGTGCAGCAATCTCCACTTGGTGCTTCGACATGATGCCCTCTGAGATCTGGGAGAGAGGGGATCCTTCCCTCTCCTGCCAGTGCTCTATGTTAAACTGGAGGGCTGCAACATTATCACTGCCTCATCTCTCTCTATCCAGGTTACTGCTCATGCTATTAACACTTGGGACAGGAATGTGGGGGAGACCAAACTTACCAGAGACCTGTTGCACTCTCTCCTCACAGTCCCACCCTCCACTGCTTCCCTGCTCCCATCTCTCTTACTGGAGACCAGCCCACAGGCCCTAGCCTGGCAAGAGACTTTCTTGCTTGGTGCCTGCCCATTGACTTTCTCTGGCACCTCTTGAGTCCCTGTTGCCTTTCTGCCTCCCTGCAAAGGCCTGGCAGCCCCAAACCCTTGGCTCATCCCCATCAGCAAAGATGCTGAGGGGATTCCACTGTAGCCTCTCATAACAGGCTGCTCTTCTTCCCTCTGCCTTCTCCCTAATGCCTTGGGAAGCCATACACACTCCGCAAAGCCAAGCAGCCAACAGCAACCTCAAGCAAGACTTTTTGTGGCTGAAAGTATTTGCTGGAAGTGCCAGGGCTTCTGTTGGACACTTCAGTCTGTTCTCAGGCTGTCACAGAAGCTTCTGAACTTGGCAAAGTTCAGGCCCTTTCCTGCTTCAAACAGTCTTGGCAAAAACAATGTCTGACACTCGGGAGATTGATGTGGACTGGAAGAAAAAGGAGCAGTTAATGTAATTCTGCTCCTTAACCTCCTGTGACAAGGCTTACAGAGAAGGAAGGAAAAAAAAAAAAGGTGTGACAGGAAGAAAAGGAGGAAGTGGGAAATAGTTCAGCACTCTAATGAAGACTTATCAAAATGGCTCACACCTAGTCCCTGAATTCAAATTTCCAGAAATGAACACCAAGGGGCATGGTGTTGTTGTTCAAGACAGCCGAGGTTTTAATGCAAGATACCCACACTGGTACGTTTTTTTTGGTTGATATGTTTTTTCTCTTCTTTCGTCAAAGTTCAAGAAGCATGGTTCAAAAGGTCATACTTAGACCTTTTGCACTTCAGACCTTGGGGAAAATGTTCCTTCCCCTGGAGGAGGAAGGCTGTTTTTGTGACAAAATTAATTTTTTCTTCTGTGTGTCTATTAGAAACTGACTTTACAGAGAATATTATTTAAAATAGTTTGTGTAGAAGAGATTGCAGCCCTTTTTGTATTGCAACACACTGGAATACCTGAAATTCTTCTTAGGGTGTAGCAGCCTTTCCAAGATCTACTGAAAACCTCCTGGGATAAACCCATGGAAAGAACATCACACTCTCCAAGATACTGAGATGTCGCCCTCTTGTTCTCTCTGTCAGAGCTCTGTGTCCACCATGGCCCACCTTTTCAACTGTCACCCACTACTCAGGACAGGCTATAGGTCCCCCAGAAAATCCACAGGGAATCATCTCCCTCTTATGGTGCGATCCCGTACTACACTTGGGTGCTCCTCTCCCAGCTCCCCAGTGGTTGCTGGAGCGGGCAGGGGGGCAGGTAGGAGACACGGCAACAAAACCATAGCAAGAATGATCTAACATGGGGATGGGCTGAAAGAGCGGAGGAAAATGAGGGCAGGAAGGTGATGACGAGGTTGTTCGGTTTATGACTGAAATGGGAGGAGGCAATTGCCTGCAGCTGCTGAGGACTGGAACCAGCGAAGCAGAGCTCCCAAACCGTCTTTTCCATACCAAATCTAAACATATTCCTTCACCCTGAAGCCGTGCTGGCTGTCGCTGTGCTGGGGCACGTGATCCCTTCTCACGGATAAGGGCAAGTGGCACAGGTCTGTTTGCCCATCAGACAGGTGAGCACTAACCTGGCAGGACTCAGTGCTAAGGCTGGAGGTGTTGCCATCGACACTTAGTCTAAACTCTCACAAATTCTATATACCTCTTCTCGGCAAAGTTGCTCTGTCTGACAGAACTTGCAAGGCTCTGCCTGGCAAGGGGGGCTGCAGCTGAGACCAGGGAGGGCAAGGGCCAGGCAGGTTGCTGTGCCCACTGTCCCAGCTTGCAGCCCTGCTCTACCCAGTCATGATCACTAAGGCAGACCTTGTAGATCTCCACCTGATGTCTGCTCAGGGAAGAAGTCAACTAAGCTTGCCAAAACAATCCTTATAGCTGCAGGGAATGTAGGGAAGGCTGGGTCAGCGCTGGCCTGTTGGTGCAATGCCCATGTTGCCCCAGGGAGACCCAATTGCCTGTCCAGGAAGCACGGCAGCTCCCTCCTGGCTGCTTTTCTCTGGGAAAGCAGCTCTCCTTCTGCAGCACCTGGAGGGAAGCTGGTGTGTGCCCAGGTCCTGCCTAGGGACCCTTGCCCAAAAGACAGGGCTGCCTGTGTGTTCTGATGGTGTGTGCCCAGAGCCTCCAGCACGACAGTCCCATACCAGTCTTGTGCAGAGTTGCAGATGGTTTTCATCATTCATTTGATACATGGGAAACCTTCATGGAGCAATTTCTGCTACATCCATGCATCAGTCTTCAAAGAGGAATGCAGGAGCTTCCCTTTGTTGAAGTGACTGTCCTGAAGAGTTCAGGGCAACTGAGGAGGCCTCACATCATGATGAATATTCAAAGAGAAAAGCCAACCTGGATTAACAAGAATTCATAGTGAAACTGGTGACATTAATTTAAACAACCAAACTCTCTCCTGTTTGCTCTTCACACTCTGTGATTTTTATAGACCTCTCCAGGGCTTGACTGATTACTTTTAAGCCAGACTATTTGTGTCCAGTTGACACAAGTAGCACACAAAAATGCGGTGCAAGTGCAGTGCTCAGCAGCAGTCTGGGGGCGAGTGCACATGCAGGTGCCAGGGCCTCACACGCGTGGGGTGCATCCCCATCGCAGCTCATGGCAGAGGCACTGCCCTTCCACAGAGCTCCTCTCTGCTTTCCACCTCCTAACTACATCTCTGGCAGCTCAGCTAATGTGACGCTAATTAAATACACTAATAGCCAGGTGTTTATCCTTTGAGATGGATCTGGGAGGTATCCAGGGGTTGCTTCTTCTTCCAAGCAGTGCTGCTGGCTGGGACTGGACTTCACTGTCAGTGCCCGGTCCTTGTCTGTGTCTGCCCCTGGATTAAATAATTTTATGCACTACAGCAGGAGTTAAGGGGAAAAACCAAATACAGTTGAAGCTTGGTTTATACTTTGGCTTTGCTCATCCCTTCACAATCCCAACCTGAAGAGTGGCCCAGTGTTCCAGTGCTGCTCATTTTGTTGGGTTACATCCCTAACAGTGTGAAGGCTCTTGACCTTGCTCAACAAATCAGCAATAAAGTAAATGAGTTCCAAAGGATATCCCAATACACATGAGATCTTCTATTTACAGGTTTCCCCTAAATATTTCCCTCTTTGTAAAAATGAAAGCTGCAGTTTTCATGTATGAATTTACAAGCTAGGAACAGTAGCCTAGCTTCCAACTTCCCACTAACAGAGAGAGTGGGTCAGGAATAACTGTCTTCCAAACAGCTCAGGTATCTTCCTTCTAGACCTGCCAGGAGACACTGCACATGCTGCTGCACCAGTTTTGCTGATCTCTAGGTGAAATTCTCAGACCTAGAGACTTGTTAATCCCCACAAAACCAAGGCAGAAAGCAGGAGAAAGGTGTCTGTAAATCCTGGCTCCTCATTTTCAAGGATTACTCCAGACTCCCACTCCTATTCAGTAAAACACCAGCATTCACCACAGCATGTCCCCCATAGGAGAAAGACCCCTTGCCGCCTACCATTCCCTGCCTGCCCTTCATGTTGGGCTTAAATAGGGACTCTCACTTAGTCTCTCGTCTATTTGGTTTAACAAGGTACATCTCTAATTACACTCAAATTATAGGGAAAATGGGAAAAAAAATCTGAGATTTTATTTGCTGTTCTGAAGTAAGAGCCCCTGAGTGATGCTACCTACCATTAAAATGGTTGAAAATAAAACAGAGATTATGGAATTGAATGGATAGTTGTGGTACAGCAAGCAGAGGTAGACGTGTTCTACTGAAGTTGTAATTTAACATGGAAAGTATAGAAGAAAAAAAGGCTTAACAGAAGAGCAAGAAGGATACCTACTGCTGGGGGAGGTGGTGATGGAGAGGGAAGAAAAATACCTGTAAAAAGATTTTTGAAAATCACCAAGTATTTTGTTCACACTCAATGTCCTGTCCATGCTTCCAGTCCATAGATGTACAGGAGGACTCTGTCCCACCTGGAAGGAGCATTAGGATCATATAAGGTTATTATAAGCCCCCTCCAAAGTGGGCTCTTAATGGGCTACAGTGATGGCAGCTGTGTGCAGCACACTGGGGGCTGTAAGTGGCAAACTGTGTCTCCCAGCACCGGCTGCTCTGGGCTGTGGCAGCAGCCACATGGCATTGCTTCTGGCCACTGACTGGGTGACATTTCATTCAGGATAAATTACAAATATTAGAACAGTTTGGAATTCACAGTGTCATAAATGGGAAGGCCGGGGGGCCACTGCCGTCAGCCGCTCAACCTCCTGTTTAACATTGGCCATAAAATGGCAGCTGGGAACTCCTGCAGCCAGCCCAGCAATTTATGCCTGAGCAGGAGTGAATCTGTGAGAAAGACACTCTGTCTTCATTAAAATCCTGATGTGACAGAGAACGCATAAATCCTGAGATCTTCTAAAGGCTAATTACTCTCACAAAATTCATACCTTATTCTCAGTTTGGGTTTGCTCCTCCCCACAGGGTTCCTTACCTGCATTATTCTCAAAGCTCCCCTCCAAAAACCAAACTGCGCATTTTGTTGTACTCACTGGTGTTTGACAGCCCTGAGGACCAATGTTTATGAACTAGATTCACAAATTACCCTGAGCAAACAAGTAGGGGCATAGAATCAACCACAGGTTTTGGAAATACCAAAATATTCAGGACCTTTATCAAATGTATTTTATACAAATGATTCACTGAGCCTTCATCTAAAAGAGGTCAGGGGGCACTTGTGCCCCCACTAAGGGCGCACAGGGAAAAACAAGAAGGAGAGGGTGAAATGAGTGAGAAGATTGACCCAGAGATGCTAAGGAGAAGACTGGTGACAGTGTGACAAGCCTCACTGGGGACTGAGGACAAAAAGACAAAAAAAAAGAAAAAAAAGGCACATTTTGGGAAGCATGAGTGTTGCATGAAAGATGAAGAAAAGGGGTTTGAAATACAGGTACCAATAGGTGACACCTATAGGTGGGGGGACGTCTGTGCCGGGAGCGGGGCTGGAGTGAAGGCCAGGAAGCTGCTCTCAGCCACCATGCTGGGAGCAGGCAGGTTAAGGAGGAGCTGCCAGCCAGCAAGGCACCAGAGAGCACCCGGAGGGCAGGGAACTGGCTAGTTTCTCCACCTTCACACCAGGCAGAGCCTGACCTCTCATTCCCACGGCAACCCTAACCCGGCTGCATCTCACCGAGGCAGATGAAGGCATTAATTTCACAGCAAAGTCAGCCATCTCAGACCCTCGGCACGCGCGATGCAGCCGGGTTCAGGTTGCTGGGGGAACCATAACTTTTTAATCACACTGCATTAAGGGTTTTATTACTCTGCATATTTGTAAGGGTTGGTTTATTCAGATCCAGAGAGAGAGAGAGCGGAACAGAGAGATTTGCTGGTTTTACTTTCAGATTACCCCAGGTTTTTCCCTACATGGATGCAGGGTGCAGGTGACTGGGGTACCACTGCTGAGGGCAGATGGGATGCAAAATAGTCACAGCACGTGCAAGCAACATAGCAACCAGAGGTGCTATAGAGAGAACTGTGAAGTATGTGAAGGAGGGAGTTCATAGAGGTGGCAGATCAGTGTCTAATATAATACATAATATTTCCATGGATTTTCAGTGAAAAGGCTGCTGGGACAAATTTTATTAGGGTGTTTTACATAAATTGCTGCTATAAACATTTCAACAACAGAAAAGAATGACAATTGAAGGAGAAAAAGGAAAGCTCAATGAGCTACTTTATGGAAATACTGGGGAACAAATGCAACCCAGAAGAGAAGTTTTTCTGCCCTTGAGGGCCTTTGCACACCCCTATTATTCTCCCTCCTGGCCTGTACAGCCTTGCTCAAAAACCTGTTTGGAGAGCTTTTGGAAAAACATCAACACTAGTCTGTGTTTGAATCAGCTGGAAAAAATGACCGTTCCAAAACATTTGGAAAAGCACAAAAATGACCTAAAGAAACTTCTTGGAGGTTGTCCTGGACTCAGAGCTCAGATAGATTTGTTCCCTCAGATTTAACTGCAGTGCTTTAATGTGTCCTTCCAAACTCTTACCCCATTGACTTCAGTATATTTGGGCTTCTTGCTGAGCTGCTTGGCCCATTGGACTAGCTGGAATGGGAGGTGTGGGATGCCAGAGCCAGGCATCTCCTCCTTCAGCCCTGGAGAGGTGCTGTGAGGCTGTGTACAGCCCACAAAGGGTGAGTGATTTGGCTGCCCCTGCCAAATCTTACAAACAGATGAGTTCATGCCAAGGAAAGTCCCCTCTGAAAGTAGCAGGAAAACTAAAAACTGTCAGCTTTGTGCCCCATGCTTTGGAAAATCCCTTCCAGCACTCTAGTCATCACAAGTTCCATCCCAGACAAGCTAAGCAGCTGGCTGTGCCTCAGCCCAGCTGCTGATGCCAGCCCCATCTGTGGTGATCATGCATCAGGATAGAAACCAAATCTATATAGCTCCCTTCCTGCACTGGCTGCTTTGAGAGGGCTGTGGGCACAGAAACACCAGAGCCTCCGCAGGGACTAAGAGCTGGTTTGTTTATTCCAGTGAAATAATTACTGGGAAGAGAAGTCAAGCCCAGGAGCTAGTAGCACGTGTACCACAGTGGGTTGCACAGATTGGGGTGCTCCCACTGCTCATGTTTGTCCTCTTCTCCATCTGCTCTCCTTTCTGTCTCTGCCAGCTATTCTACAGCTCCCCAGCCCCTTCCCACTCCCTCCAGCGATGCCCAAGCTCTTGGTCGTACCAGCAGCAGGAGCTGTGGTACCAGCAGCAAGTGCCCCAGGAGTTCCGGCACCGTTGCCTCTCTTGTCCCCTCTTCTAATGCTGCCAGCCCAGTATCTCCTCTCACTTTACCCCAGTGCTGATTTTTAATTTTTGAAGATTTTGGGCTTTGACCATCAGGGCAATGAACGGGCACATGATTTCACACCAAAAGGCTCCAGCTGTACTGGGCGAGCTGCCATGCAGCTGGACTGAGGGGGACGAGTGCAGCATGTTTGCCAGGCTGCAGCCGCAGAGTGACCTGCACATGGTGGCCCAGGGACAGCTGCCTCCCACTATGTGAGACAGCATGTTGTAGAAGAGCAGTCACTCTTGGTCAAACCAAATGTCCATCTGACCCCACAGCTTGTCCCTACAGGAGCAGATGCCATGGGAGGAGGGTGAGGACACAGTGAACCCATTGCAGCACCTTCCTAACCTCTCCTCCTCACCCCTGAGGATCCAAGGGACCTCCTGGGCCAGAGGCCTCTCTGTAGGCAATAGAATTTAAATTATTTTCCTTTCATGATTTTTTCCTGCCATGTTTTGAAGCTGTGACTGGCACTTGACAGGCTCCCATGGCAGACCCCCACTGTGTAATGACGTGGTGTGAAACCACCTCTCCATTTTAAAGCTGCTGCCTCCTGCTTTTGCTCCATGCCTTCAAAGTGTTGGCTGGGAAAAGGCAATGAACAGTCATGGCCTATTTGCCGTCCCCAGGCCTCTTCTATCACCTCTTCAATTGAGGAACACTACTTTTCCTGATACTGCAACTGCTCGACAACTTCAACTAGAAAAGCTTTCTGGCTGTATGGGGCAGGCTGTCACACTTGGCGCCCTTTCTACAGTCACTGTCAATGCTGTGATGCCTTTATTTTTTCAGTGTCCTTTTCCACACAGCTAGTAATTTAGAAGCACACAAGATATTTTTAGACCTAACTTAGAAGTGCTTCAGGTCTGCAATTGGGTGACTCAGCTGCCAGTGTTATTTACTTTAGTTTTACATTCAAACTGGGCAATTACAGCCCTGAGCAGCTATTTAGAGACCATATTTCCTTGTCATGCTGTCAGAGTTTGCATGCAGCATTGTCTGTAAAGCACTTTGCACACCCAGGTACATGTCTGAAGGTTTTCTAAAGCAGGTGGAGAATAAAGCCCTGGGCTGTCACATCTCTTTCCTCTATCTGCTTGTAAAACCACCTTCCTGTGCCCTTCGTGACACCGCCTTATTGCCAGATGATCCTGCACGGTCTGCTGGGGACGCTCTCCAAGATGACAGCTCGCGAAGGATTGCTGCAGGATTTGGGTCACGGTCGGAGCGTAAGGTGGCATTTTCTCCCTAATGAAAGTCTCTCTCACAGCTTTTTCCTTTCAGAGGAAGAAATCTCCACAGATCACAGAGCCATTTGTACTGGTTTAATGATGCTCAAGACATTTATCCTGGGGAAGAGTTCTGCCTGAGCTCCCTGTTTACTTCAAACCCACTTATTTATAACATCCTTTCCTTCAGTTCTTGAATCCTTCACCTGCACGAACATCTCCTCTAGATCATCTTTATTGAATACAGTTAAGTGTAGCTCATGGAGTTATTGAATTACAGGCATGAACTTACCAAAATGAGATAAATCACTCGCATATTAGCCTCTCTCTATTAAACACATCTCACCCCGAGGCATTTTTCCATAAAACAGATACCATATATCAAGTGTTTGAATATTTGAAGCAGTTAAGGCAGGCTTCTCCCAGCAAGAAGGCACACAACAGGAATGCAGCAGCCCTCTCTGAAGGAAGCTTTACTGCCTAAAATATTTATTAGAAATAACACCCTCTGTGTGAGGCTTGAAGGGTAAGAGCTTGAGATGGAGTCTGAGCTACATTTGCTCATATCAGTTTCTCTTCCATGCGGTGTACCACCACCCATCCCTGACATCTGCCTTTGCCCAGTCCCTGGCACAGGAGGGACAGTGCCCTTCCTGGGGTCACTCACCAATGTGCCCCTGCCAGGCACCAGCTTTGCCCCCACAAATCGCCAGTTTGAGAAAGATGTTTTGTCTTTGAGAGATAGTTGAGCTTGATTTGGGCAGAGGCAGCAATAGGAAATGTTCATGCCATTGGGGGTGGAAAAGGGACTTGGCTGTGTGCTCAGCCCCTGGCATGGGGGAAGCAGAGGTTCCTGTACTGCCCAGTACCAAACCACACCACCTCCTTGCATGTCCTGCAGCACACTCGGATTCACACCCCTCCCAAATATCTCCAGACCACTGGTTTGCCTTTTTCTCTAGGTAGTTTTCTTTCTGACACTCCTTTTAACTTCTCTCACCATGGTCTCACCTTTGGTATTTTTACAGTCAGTGTCATATCCACATATTTCCATCCCTGCCTTGTAGTTTGACAGGTCTCAGATTTTTGGTGGATTTTTCCCCCTCTTGCATCACCCTATCTCACTTGGAAGCCTGAAAGGCTTTGATGATGGCTTATTGGCAGGATCCTGAACCCAAACTGCATCTGCTCCAAGCCACTGATGCCGTAAGAATTTTCAGATAAAAAGATTCACTGAAATATCAAGAAGGGAAAAAGAGATATACATACATACAACAATCTGCCTGATACATCACCATGATCAGTAACCACTTAGGACACGCACATGCTCTGGATCCTTGCTACTTATGCACAGGATTTTTTTCTGAATAACTCTTGGATATTAATTAACATTTTATAAATAATTAGCATAATCAATATTTTAAATCCTGGCATTGTTAAGGATTACACAAGGATTGCTAAGGATCGACACAGGTGTATTTGTAACCTCAGGAAGTATAAACTACCCTGCTTAAGTACTACTATTTAAAGTGTAGTATTCAAGGCAAATAATTTTTACAATTAATTAATTAGGTTTCCAGACAGTTAAACCTAATTTTCAGTGTAGATGTTTAACTTTTTTCTCTGGAAATACCTTTAATTAAGGAATAAACTGCAAATTCAATAACAGGGATGACATCTATACATTCTAGAGTCCTCTGTCTGCAGAAGGGGCTTTCCTTCCCCATTTTGCAATATTCTGTTTCCACTGTGGTGGAAACAAAAGATGCACCATCCCTTTTCCTGCCTGTGGCCCTGCACTCTTCAGGACTCCTCTCAAAAACATGAAACCGCACAAGCAGCACTTCTGGCTGCAGCACCCCTGAGCCGTGCACAACACCCTCAGCCACTGCCCATGGGTGTGGGTGTACAATGTGCTGAAATCAAACTGGGGGGGAACTCCCCTTTTATGACCTTTTATTCAAACTGCAGGTTTATGACACATTATACCCACTTCGTCTTCCAAACCCAGATTCCAGCTTGGATTTTCTCCATTCCTTCAGGGTATGTGTACGTTCCTGGTTTACAGACACTGCATGGTGCAGCATAGGTTACTCCATTAAGACATAAACCTCTGTGATAGTGTTTCTTCTCATTGCCAGTGAATTGGATGTCACACTTTTTATTTTCTGCTAAAAAGAACCCAAATAGACAAATATGACAGACAAGCTTTCATGGTAACATTTTATGGTGATCAATTTTCTCTGTCTTCTTTCCTAGTGGAAGCTAAAATCACTCTCAGAGCCATTTCCCACTCTATAGCATCTTAACCAAAATGATCCATCTCCTATAAACACAACACAGCACGTGGTTTATCAGAGCAGCAGTTTGGCACCTGTGTCACCAGCTTCCCCCCATGACTTCACAATCACTGTACACACATTTGGGGTGTTGCACTCAACAGAATTTGGCAGTTGAGGGCACACAATAAATCCTGCTAAGAAAAGGATTGCAGCTCCCAGCAAACACTTAAAGTTCAGCACCGTGAGGAACCAGGTGCTGTGTGAGTCAGCTGGAGGCCATCAGCTGGTCTTCTCCTCCAGCCGCACTTTGGGCCATTAGATCTGCCTTGGAGCAGCCACACATTCTGCAACTTTTCAGTTGGAGAAAAGGTGGTTTTCCAGCAGACTGCCCCTTCTGATAGCGGGTCCCCGCAGTACCTCGAGCTATCGCCATCCTGCTGAGCCCCGAGGTGCAGACCAGCCAGCATGACTGAGCAGCACCTTGCTGCCTGCAGACACCACCTTTCCTCCTCCCCTCAGACCCAACCAGCAATGCCTGTGCCTCCTGGGGAGCCAGAGAAGTGTGTGATTGCAAATGACAGCTTCACCTCTTCACCCACTGAGCAAGGGCTGGATGAGATCTCATCAAGCAGCTGCTCATCAGCCCCAGGCACCAACTGCCCATCACTCAGGAGGCACATGCTGCTCTGTGTCACAAGTCCCCGTGGAGCTCTCCCAGCAGGGCCTCCAAGGAAACTGAGGGGATTTTCAAACCAGCTGGTTTTGTCTGGTGTGCAAGTGAATTGCGTGGCTATCTTAAATACCTGCATGGCTGGAAGTAGTGGAACATATATTAGGATACAGGGATTAATACAGGGATTTTCAAGTTCCTGAGTTGGGATGTCATACTCCTTTCAACTTTTCCTGATCTTCTGAAAGTAAGGTGGAGCAGAAAGCCAGGGCAAAGCCTGAAGCCTGTGCATAGAGGACATCAGGAGTGCCCGAGCTGTGTATGGGCTGTCTGCACTGAGGTGAGCACACCTCAAAGCACACACTCACCACAGCGATCATTCCTGGCATCCAAACACAGGATTTATCCCCAAAGAATCCTTCTCCACAGCTTGCTGGGTATGTCCATATTCTGATCTACAGGAACATAAGGCTCAAGCAGGTGTGAAGAATGCCGAACTATTTATTCCCTTGTCTTCCCTACCCAGTTAACAGGAAGAACTCGCTAAAGTAGCGAGCTTGACTGGTGTAGGAAGCTTCACAGGTCCCTATGTATCTAGCGAGAAACACTATATACAGAAATAGAATTTCAATTTAAAAAGTTGATCAATAAGAGCAGCTCTATGCACACCTGGCCAGCATCTCGTGGGAAGACCAGCCAATGGATACTAAAGGCAACTCTGGATAAACTGGAAACACAAATGTAGGACATGGTGAGATTTTGGCACAGTGGGTCAGAGAAGGAACAAGGTCCCATGAAAGACTGGAGCGATATTTACACCTCAGGGCAAGACAATACCTGTTTGCCTTCTCATAGAGTGCCTTTGAAACAGCCATAACTGCGAGCCCTCCAAAAGCTCAAGTACTTTTCAGCTCTGTCTCAGCACTCCTGCAAGCACCGTCCTTATATAAATGCCTACTTTATCTCTCTCCCTCCCTGTCAGCCGGCTGCATTTCTGATGTAGCTAGTGGGGTGACAGAGAGGCTGCCACTCTTCAAACACTGTTGGCAATGCATTGTACAAGTGCTAAGCTCCCACAAATATTAAACGAAGGCTTGCTCCAAGGATATGGCAGCTTTCCCACATCCCAGGCTGAGCAAATGTAAACATTTCCCAAAAGCACATGCTGTAAAGGCTATTCCTTGGTGTTTCTGTGGGCACAGGGTTATGTGCCAAGATGTGCTGGGTGGGTTAAATAATAAGCATTCCTGCACTAGCCCTTTCACCATCTCCCCTGGCTCAGTTGGCATACCCAGTCCACCTAAGTAGGACCAGAAAAGCAAAAGGATCGTTAAACTCAGTGTGAGAGCCAAGGAAAGACACCCTAATCCTGGCAGGCTGAAAAGTGACTTTCAAAATTTTGTGATATGAGAGCTTTCAGAGGAGTGATGGAGCTTGTCCAGATTCCCATCCTGGGCTGGAACTGGTATGCATCACCCCAGAGCAATGGCTTCACTAATGTCAGTGCTAGTGCCTAGCCCTACAGCACACGATCCCTGTAAGTACAGTCCACTGGAGATGGCTCCTGCCATCCCTGAAGCCAGGCACCAAGACAAAAGCTGGTTGAAATCCTCGAGGAGGGTAACTTATCACAAGAGCCCTTGCGATGGAAGCAGCAGCAGCTTTGTTTCTGTTTTGCTTTCAAAGAGTAAGCACCTTTTTCTCAATCTCTCCTACTACTGGAGCACAGTTTGTACATCCCATCACTCAGACATCTGACAAATTATTTCACAGTGTTCTTTATCCATAGCTATGACAGGCAAATTACACCAAATTAAGCTCATCTACCTTGGTCTCAAGGGATGCTGGCTGTTAAACTGTCTCAGAACTGGCAGTCTGAAGCACTGTCACCACTCAGCTTACAGAAAGATGCTGAGACGGCTGCACTACCCAACAAAAAAAGGCTGCTCTGTTCAGAGGAGGAACTAAAACAGGGTGTAGGGAGCACCACATTACTCATTCCTTCTGCAGAAATGAGAATCATGTTAACAACGGCAACAATATTTACTCCAAAATGGCAGGTCTGCAACTTCACCATGAGCTCCAAGAAATAATCTATTTCTTTCTTTCCTCACAAACAGTAAGTACTATGAGATCCTGCAGGCTTCATTACCCCTCTTGGTGGCAGCCAAACTGCCTAACCACGCCCAGAGAATCATTAACAGCCACCACATAGGAAAGGCAGATCATGGCTTGCCTTTTAGTGAAGGCAGGATGGGTTTGAAGGAGGTACAACAGGAGCACCTTATTGTTCGAAGAGCAATTTCAGGAAGAAGCTGATGGACATAAGTAATTTCTTCTTCTAAAACCTTTGCTTGCCACTGACTTCAACCCTTGATCTCCCTAACTGCCACCTCTGCAGGCAAGAGACCTACGACAAAGTGAAAACAATAGAAACAGATTCCAAGATCCTTTTTGACCAAGCTTAAGGCCATTTTACATGACATGGTCAACTCTTGCATGCTTTGCTCACACTCCACTGGTTTCAATTGGCAAGCTGACACCACTTCCCATACAATAACATCCTAATGATTAGAAATGGTAACATTCTAATGATCAGTGTCAGAAATATGTTGCTCCATGCTGCTAAGAAAGCTCTGTGCACCGCTGCCATGGACACAGTAGCTGACAAGACGCTTGGGACTAGCGCTGCTGCTGACCCTCACCAAAGAAATACAGAGGAACTTGCTCCTTTCTTTTGGGGAAGCCCATCTAGCACAAATGAGATGCCAAGGGCTCCAATACTGTTTGAACAGGCAAATGGCACCTACCCACCTCCTGCATTAAGTATCTCCCCAGTGAAAGCAAAGCATGGAAAACATAAACCCCATAAAAATTATGTGTTGCACACAGAAAGTGAAAAGCAATTTTGAGGCATGTCTTCTGCCCAGGCCTGCCACTCCAGCTGCCCGAGCAGTTTGCTACTTACAGATGAATCACCCCAGATCCAGAAGAGACTGTGCCCAGCAGTGGCTTCAGAACGAAGGAATCATAGAATCTCCTGAGTTGGAAGGAACCCACAAGGATCATCAAAGTTCACCTCCTGGCCTGCTCAGGACAGCCCCAAGAATCACACCGTGTGTCTGAGAATGTTGTTCAAATACTTCTTGAACTGGTCAAGCTTGGTGCTATGACCACTTCCCTGGGGAGCCTGTTCCAGTGCCCAACCACCCTCTGGTTGAACCTTTTCCTAATATCCAGCCTAAACATCCCCTGAAAAAGGATGCTAAAAGAAAGCCTGAACAATGACCTACGTCTTAGCTGGACATTGCTTGGGCAGTGCCATGGGCAATTCAGTGAGTTCATTGAGTATTTTCCAATTTATATATATGCACAGAAAAAGAACAGGACAGAACCAGTCTCCTATTTCTTCCTTCAGACTGCTCCTCCCATCATTAATGCTGAAAATCCCTCTTCAACAGGGATCACTGCAGAAGTTTTTATTTCCTCTCAAAGTAGCTGGGTCTTGATCAAGTATGACAAATGCAGAGCTGCCATGGGCCAAGCTTGCTGGGAGGGCCAAGTTTAAGGTGCAATAGCACATTGATCCTCACGATCAAGTTAAGCTTGTAGCCCATTTTCAACATAAGCCTACTCAAAAGCAATTTGTTCTTTAAGCAGAGTTAACAAAGACAGGCTCCCAGACTCCAGCTATTTGAAATGCACTCAGATGGGTCCAGATAATTGTTAGTGAAAAAGGAAAAAACTCTGAAGTTCTTGAATCCAGTAACAAAAACACTGAGCCCGACGAGGGAAGAGGCACGGCTCACACACCGACTGCTGCTGCCCTCTCCTCACGGGAATTTGTGACTCTTCTACTAAATGTTCTCAAAGGTGCTTTCTTCTTCCTCCCCTTTCTGTCACCCTCATGTAAAACCCACATTAAGAGCATAACAGGAACAGGATTAATGTATCTTTTTTTTTTTTAAAAACAGTTCAGGAAAGTAATTTAGAGCCTTGCTCTCAGTATTCCTAAAGCCAGTATTAAAAATCTTACTTAATGCAGAATATAATCTATAATTATCATGAATATGACAAGATTGATTTTATCTGCAATAAATATATAATCATATCCTGTCTTGAAGGTACCAGAGGTTATACTAAGCATTGAAAAACCTTTTCTTTCCACAGTCCTACAGAAAGAAATGTCAGATTCCTTCTACCACATGACCAGCTGACTCAGACATCAGTACAAGTCAAATACTAAGATTTTACTTCCCTGTAGGATCTGTTTGTTGATGTAATCTGCAGTACATCTACTAAAAACAGGAATATGAATTAATGAAATTACTGAGAGTAGTAGGCTATTCAGAGCTAAATGCAGAGTATAATGTAGTTTTATATATTTAGTTGATAAGTTGCATCTTCATCTCAAATAATTTAATAGGAAAATTAAATTCAAGTGTAAACTAATGGCAAGAGCCCTTTTTGTCAGCTGGATGCATTTCCCTTTGCAAAAATGAAATTAAAGCCAGCCTGCTACTTTTAAACAAAGCACTGGAGACATCACAATATACTATAAAGTCTGCTTTAATATGAATAATATTACCTATTATGCATTAATATGAATATGCATCAATAGGAAACAAAAAAATCTGAGCCAATAGCAGCTTAGCCAAAGAAAAGTTACTCTTGTCACCATTTGAGTACCTGGGAACAGTCAAGAGGTATTAAACAGGCAAGCTTAAAGCCTGTATATATATAAATTAAGGACAAAAAAATAAAAATGCTTTCACTTGAAAAGCAAACCAAAAAGAAGTTTAAGGTACTGTCACCTATATATCCATTTGTTCCATAAACTGAGGAAAGCCAGATTTTGACACCACATACCAAAATTAAGTGGATCACACACTATCCCTAAAGCAGCATAATCTCTGCACTCAGATTTATTTTTTCTTTCAGTCTCCTGTTTTAAGCCTCCTGAATACTTTCAGCTGTACTCCATCCACTCATATAATTATATCTCCACCTCAAAAATGGTTTGCCTTTCAGGCTGGCTAACGATTTGCTTTTTCTTTTGCCCCCCGTCAGCATCTCAGTGCATCTGAATCAATCACGCTAGTCAATATTCACACTGCATGAAGCACTGGCAGAAAAAAATCCTGTGTATGTTGCATATATATTTATGTCATAAAATCATGGTATGGTATTAGGCCAGTCTTCGCGAACGAAGATTTTGGGAAAGGTCTTTTACCTTTCAAGCCTGCGCAATGGATTTTTTAGGTGAGACACAGCCTGCGCTGAACTGAGCCCACCCTTTAATCCTAAGGTTCATCTGCCGGGGCCAAGCAAGCTTGGACAATGGCAGTGAGGTCCTCAGGACACAGGTTTGTTTAGAGTGACCTTCTCATAGATGGATGGCCTCACAGGGCTAACGAGCTCCATCTGCCCGGAGGGACTGGGAATCGAACCTGGGTCGCAGCGGTGAGAGTCCCGCATGCTAACCACTAGGCCACCAGGGGTCCCGTGGTATTAGATTCCACAATAAGAATGAGTTACAGAAACCTCAGAAGAACTATCCAGACAGGAGTGTCTCAAGATTTTGTAGATGAAAAGGAGCTGTCTGATCTAGGAAATGTAGCTAGTAATAAACCCACTTTTCATGTATTTCCAGCTGATCAGCTACATGTACAGAACAAGAGTAATGACACTTTTTTCTGCTATTTAAAAGAAAAATTGTCCTTCTCAGCAGTTAACAGAAGCCTGCCCTGCAAGAAAAATTCCTGTTGGATGGTGTTTCTCAGGACACAACCTGATACAGATGCATGGATGGGGGAGTGGGGTGTTGTTGCTGATAAAAAGGAATACATGCAAAGGGCATATGCAGATTTATGAAAAATAAATTTATTACATAACACCTTGTTTTAACAATGTTTGATTTTTTTTTTACTCAGAATACTTGTGTCATTCATGTAAAATAGTTTGATACAGTACATTGTATGTAAGTTTTTCCTCATAAATTCTAAGGCTCTCCTAACAGCTTGTTCCTCTGCAGTAGGAATGGCACCCCTAAACAACGTGCGAACATTTTAAAAAATAATTAACCGAACAAAATTTAAAATCCACTACACCAAGCTGGTTCTCAAAAATCATGACAAAATATCTGAATGGTTGCCACACCTTTTTAGGAAATATCACTCATGCTTTTTTAATCCCAAAGCATGCTCACAAATCATTAACACCAACAGGAAAAAAATAAAACACTGTCTATGACAATCATTTTAGTTTGTTTGCTGAACCAAACATGTTTATATCAATGACAACATACTTATTTTACTATCAAATAGCAGCTTTAATACCAGTCAAGTCATAGATTTTAAAACAAAACCAAAAACTTATGTTGGAAATTAATCTTTGGGACGTTTGTAATTGCTGGGAAAAAATGCAAACACTTTCATGTTCTTAAAAAAATCTCATTGTAGCAATTGTGTCAGTCATAAAACATTGATCTAGGTGGAAAATGAACCAACCCACAAAAGTCACTAAAAATAAACGTCTATCAAAACTGTCTGAGAGTTACAGTTAGTTTGCTTTTTTGCCATGGTAACATATACTGTATGCTTCAAGTACCAGTTCAAAGATGTTGTGTACTATTTGTCAGATAAAGTTGTTACATCAAGAGAATTCACCACATACGACAACAAAAATGCTTGCCCCTAGCACATTTCACAGCTTCAACTGCTACAGACTGTCACTGAAAAAAATGCATCGGTCAGCCTGAACCATGTCAAGTAAACTACAGAAGTAGCATATCCACAACACAAACTGTGCTAGCACTTTCTTTTCAAGTCTAACCCCAAAACCAGGTACAATTCAGGAGCCACTACTCCGCTCTGTGGCAGGGGGTGGATCGTGGTGGTCAGACAGGTTGGAGGTGTGGTTGTACAGTACATTCTCGTGGCCCAAGCCGGGTTCCAGGCAGGCACAGCTGCGCGGCTGGTCCTGCAGCATTAGCAACAGTGCATTGACGTCATCAGGGTGCAGCTCAGTACCGGTGAGTCTGATGCGAGTACTGTGGCGGCTGCTGGGAGGTAGCTGAATATCCCATGCTGCTCTGTGGCTGTGATGTGCTTGGTCCGGGGTTGGGGTAGGCAGC